>NC_133802.1:17929435-18249078 GCF_043250625.1 Sebastes fasciatus
GAATCTGGCGATACGATATGTATCATGATTCAGGGGTTACGATTTAGTAGATTGCGATACTGTAAGCAAGGCGATATATTTTTAAAATCAAATTATAGGAAAACTGTCATAATATAAAGACGCATATATTTGCAAATTAAGTAAAGTATTGACAGAGTTAATCTTCATGTAAACTATTAATTAAAAATAATTAGTTTTTGAGAATCGGTACAGTATCACAAAACATAATATTGCAATACTCCATTTTTGATATTTTCTTACACCCCTATTGTGACCAAGCATGTGACAATGCTGACAGCCTCACCGAGCTGCTGTATGCGTGGCTGTACACTCTATTAGTCTTGTTTTTACTTTCCTTTTCCTCACTGTTCCTATATGTGTTTTATTGTACAGGTGGCGAAAGACGACCGCAGTGACATCGAGAGCACCTCAGACGAGGAGATTTATTCCAATTCCAGTAAAAGTCCCAGTCAGACCCTAAAACCAAAGGACATCAGTCACACTGGTAATGGAGAAGCTCATGACCACTGAGTGTCATGAGGGGATGTTTATTTCCAGTGTGGCTTTTTTTTTCACCTGCTGCGTGCCTGTGTGACCCACCTTGACCTCCTCAAAAGACATTAAACATTTATTTTTCAACCAGAAAGCTTTGCTGAGTCGTTCAAATGGAGAGTGGACTTGGATACAGGGGAACGCCTTGTGTGGAATAAAGACTTAGCGCTGTCTTACTGAGTCAAGTTTACACTGTGTGAGGTTTACACCTGCTTTTTGCTTACCGGAGCAGACGGATAGATGTGTGTGGTCTGGCTGCTCCTCGCTGTGTGTGTGTGTGTGTGTGTGTGTGTGTGTGTGTGTGTGTTCTCAAAGATAGAAATTGAAACAGAGCATTTCAACACTGCTATTGTCAAAACTCATTTTCTACATGTAAATACATTTTATTAGTGAAATTGGTAATATATTTACAGTTGTAAAAGAAATCACTGCGGTCTGCCTTACTGAATATACTGCTTACTCTCTCGTAAGTTAAATATCTCTCTGAAAATGCCAAAGATTTCTTAATAAAACATTATTGTACCAAATCCAGCGATGAATGTGTAGGATTTTTATTATATCTGTATAATGAGTAGGACTGCAACTGACGATAAATATCATTATCGATTAATCTGGAGATTGTTTTTTTTCGATTGATCTAGAAAACGTCAGACAAATGGTAAAAAAAAAAGTGCAATTTCCTTTAGGAGAATTTATTTCTTTTTTTTCAGACCAACAGTCCAAACTAGGGCTGCAACTTATGATTGTTTTCATTGATTATTTTCTCAATTAATCGATTCGTTGTTTTGTCTATAAAATATCAGAAGATGGTGAAAATTGTCAATCAGTGTTTCCCAAAGCTCAAGATGACATCTTCAAATGTCTTGTTTTGTCCACAACTCAGATATTCAGTTTACTGTCATAGAGTAAAGAAACCAGAAAATATTAACATTTAAGAAGCTGGAATCAGAGAATTTTAACTTTGTTTTTCTTAAAATATACTCAAACCGATTAAACAATCATCAAAATATTTGGCGATTAATTTAATAGTCGACAACTAATCGATTAATCGTTGCAGTTCTAGTCCAAACCTTAAGATCTTGAATTTACTTTCACATAGAGGAAAGAAAAACAAATTAAAATTTCACCTTTGAGAAGCTGGGATCAGTGATTGTACCCCAATTTATTTTTTCCTTGAAATATGATAAACAATTACTTATCAAAATACTGACTTTAATAGCTATTTTTCTGTTGATTAATGAATAAATCCACTTATCGTTTCAGCTCAAATAATAAGCACTGTATGTGATCCTCTAGCAGCCTGTGAGATAGATGGACCACTTTGTCTTCAGTACGTTATTTTATCACACTCATCCAACATGTCGAAAACTTCTTCACCGAAGTCGTTGTACCTCAGGCTGAAGGAGACAAAAGCAGTAGTTAGGTGCGAGTCTCAAAGCACGAGACAACATTTTAAACTTTATGTCAAGATGGTTTATAATTAAGTGGAGTGAATCAGGCTTACCTCATCTCCAGCATGTTGTGGCTGTCCTGCATGACTTCGACGAGGGCTGGGACGGAGGCGTTAGTTAGTGAGTTGTTTCTCAGCTCCAGGTTCTTCAGAGTCTTACTGGCTCTTATTGCAGCACACAAGTCCTCGACGCAGGCGTCCGTCAAACCGGTCATCTCAACACTACCGTTAAAGAGAAGCAGATTTGAATGTAGTGCTCACTAGAGCTGCAACAATTAGTTAACTAATCAATTAGTCTATTTACTGGAAAATAAGCGGCAACTATTTTGATAATCGATTAATCGTTACATTTTTAATGCAAAAATGGCAGAAAATGCTGTTTTTAGCCTCTCAAATATGGAGATTACTTGCTGTTCTGTTTTATATCATATTAAACTGAATATCTTTGGGTTTTGGACTGACAAAACGGGACATTAAAGACATCACCTTGGATTTTGAGAAATTGGGATGGACATTTTTCACTTTTTTCTGACATTTTTTAGATCAAACGATTAATTGATAAGGAAAATAATTGTTCTAGTGCTCACTGCAATGTGGTGATAAAAAGTACAAGGAGATTTCTTTTAAACAATTGTGTCAACTCACTCCAGTTCCTCCAACAGACAGCTTGGATGTGCAATAGCATCCCAAAGATGTTTAACCCCTTGGTCTTCTACTGCGTTTAAACCTACAAGCAGGGACTTGAGTTGAGAGGTGCCACTTCTCAGCACTGAGCTCAGCTCCTTGAACACCGACTGGGTTAACTCGCATCGTATCAAGCTGCAGGGTGAAGCAGAATATACATCAAACATTTGTGAAAGGTGGCACTTCATCACTGAAAAGTCAGAAGAGTGTTAATACATGTGACCCTACCCGAGCTTTTCTATTGGACATCCAGGTCGACTGAGGGCTCGGCAGAGCAGCAGCGCTCCCTCCTGGCCCAATTCATTCACTGACAGGTCCAGCTCTGACAGAGAGCAGTGCTCTGACATCAAGGCCTCCATGAAATGAGGACAGCATGCACCTGTCAACCCGTTGTCAAAGAAACTACAAAGGCAGAAAAAATATGGATGTAAAAGTATGATTCATCACACAATTTCTGTGTTTTATTTAGGTGTTAAGGGATTCTGGTGAGTTATTTTGAGTGTCCTATTCAAAGTTTCATCATCACAGACTTACTTGAGGCTCTGCAGTTTGCAAAGTGGGTGTTGCAGGGACTTGCACAAAGCCTCCGCTCCTCTGTCACCAATCTTGTTTTGTGTCAGGTTCACTATTCTCAACTCCGATTGGCCAGAACTCAAAGCTGCTGATAACGCCTCCATCGATGCAGCAGACAAGTCGCAACTTTGTAGCCTTTAAATAAACAAAATATGGTAATTTCTAAAAAAATAAATAGACAGCTCTAACAACAAACAAGACTTGTAATACAATTCAACCCTATGTAAAAAGTACGTACTTGAGCTCCTGCAGTTTGCAGAGTGGACTGTGCAGCGCTTTGCACAGTTTTATGAGGCCCTGGTCTCCGATCTGATTAAACCTCAAGTCTAACACACACAGCTGAGAAGTGCCTGAGGTCAGGACGGACACCAGATCTCCACAGATCGCCTCTGTCAGTGTGCATACATGAAGTCTGGGTAAATAAAAAAACAAATTATCAAGGACTTATTAACTTGCTTTTGAGAGATGTATGTTAACATAAAGGCACATTTAAAGAGGACCTATTATACCAACACGTTCTCATCGCAACTCCGCCGCTTTGTCCCACCCCTTGGCGTCACTTTATTTTTCGGCATCAAAACCACCATAGTTACCGTTGGCGTCACCTTAGGATTAGGCAACAAAACTACTATAGTTAGGTTTAGGAAAGAAATACATGGATGGGTTAAAAACTACTATGTTACGTGTCTGAAACACTCCTGAAAAGCCCAGTCTGCTCTGATTTGTTGTGATTGGTCAACCGAACCAAACTCTTCGGACTCCGCTCCAGCTCCGCTCTAACTAGCTTTGTTTGAGGGCGTTCCCAAACTAGCCACTAGGTAGGTATTATGCAGATGTGTTACTTGGTGACATCACCACGTTACGGAAGAAAAGGTGGGACTTCTAGCAAGGTGTTTCAGGCAGTTCAGGAGCAATGTTTCTGTGGGGGAGACTAACTCCCTTTGGCCTGGACTTTCTAACTTTGCAGACCTTTTACGTGCACAAAAAACAATATAACACTAAAGGAAAGTGAAAAAGCACAAAAGCAAAACAGGTCCTCTTTAAAAGAATGCCTTCAGCTTAAATCTTACTCTAATGTGTGCAGCTTGCAGTCTCTGAGTCCAGCGCAGAGAATTTTGAACTTCTCATCTCCGAGGCGGCTTTGAGAGAGATCCAACTTCTTGGTGAGTCCTCTGCTGAGAGCTGAGGCCAGATGACGGACAGCCCCAGTACTCAAGGTGCAGTCTAACAACCTGGGGGACACAACAGAGCAATCGTACATATGACGGCATACTGAAAACATGAAATGAATGATGCCTAGATGTATGGATTTTTTACATTATCTTATGCGATATGCTCATAGTTGGAGCCAGCATCTCTGCTTGTTCCTCCGTCAGATTCCTCGTACGGTACAGATTCAGCTGCTCCATCTCACCGAGGCACGTGACGACATAATTCAGAGCTGCACAGTCCTGGAGACTCAGATCTCCGTAGCTGATGCCGATCCGTGCCGAGGGGGTGACGATCTCTTTCACCAAACTCTCGTTTTGAGCTTGATGAAGCAGATGGAAGCAGCGGTGGTGCTTGTCTTTGTAGCATCCCTTCAGCGTCTCCTCTGAGCTGCTTTTAAACCAGCATTTGAAATCCATGATCTGATCAGAGTTCAGCCGCCCCAGCAGGGTCTCCAGTGGTCCATGCTGAAGTGGCTCTGAGAGTCCTGACAAGAAGACGTCCAGAAACTTTGCACGGCCTTTGTGCTTTTCCAACATCTCCTCCACACCCTCAGACTTGTCCAGAAAGAAAGACACGGCCAAGAGGAAGTCCTGCATCAGTTGGGAGTGGAAGGAGAAGACACGTCTATCTGACTGGTCTCCATCTACTCGCAAGAAAACACCAACTGAGGTGAGAAACTGTTGGAAACCAAAGGAATCCATTTCCTCTTTGGTGCAGCTTGAATGCTGGTCCAGGGAGCAATGAGACGCGATCTTGCCGAGGGCCGAGACTAGTTCTCTGCTGCGGGCGTCATTCAGCGAGAGCGTCTGAACCAGGTGAACCAGGATGCCCACATACAGCTGAGTTAACGTCTCAGGAAGTGTTGCTCCAGCATCCATCAGAGACTTGTAGACAGAACAAACTGTCCAACAAAACCTTGGGGTGGTGCAGAAGTCATAAAAGCCTAAAGTCCTTTCCATGTGCATTCGTGCTTTGTTGGCAAGAGCCGGGTCAGTAAAGAACTGCTGAAAGTAGGCTTCTCTTTGTGGCTTCAGAAAACCCAACACCTCCACCCGGGTGCCACTCAGAAACTTCAGACCTCCTGTCGGCCTGGTTGCCACCACAAAGGCAGCTCCTTTCAGCAGCGACCCGTGAAGCAAACTGGCCACCAAACAGGACAGCGAGGCCGCCTGGCTGGGGTCGGAGCAGAGGGTGTGGGCAGAGGGGTCCAGGCTGTGTTTGCACTGATCCAGATCATCAAAAACCAACAACACATCCTCAGGCTTCTGCAGAACTAGAGGCACGGACTCAGGAGGGATGTGACCGTGACGGTGCAGCATTAATGTCTCCAAAGAGAGCGTCCCATCTAGAGAATTTAAGTCCCTGAACCGGAAATGGAAAACATAGGCAAAGTTCTGAAGGTGCTCTTTTTTTGCCCAGCCCACTACCAGCTTCTCCAGAGCCGTGGTTTTACCTGATCCCTCTGGGCCAACCAGTACCACAGATCTGGTTTCACCACACAGAGCGGTGTGGATGGCACCATCAAGGGAGGGCGAGCTGTCTTCCACATTTCTGTCTGTCGCCTGAGCTTCAGAAGTCAGCGGGGATATGTACTTATTGTTTCTTATCACACACACAGGCAGCTCTCCACCAAGAAGTGTTGATGTGTCATCTGACTTCTTCAGGATGTGAGTCAGCACAGCGGCTTTGTCCATGGTGTTAAGCACTGCTGTGAAAAAGTACATAAAATATAATAGTTAACTTTAAGCATGACAGACAGTCTGCAGGCGACATGTCACTCATGCATTCAGTTAATAAACTGCAGTGTAATCAACTTTACTTCCTGACTTTAGAAGCTGTCTACCAACATGTCCTATAGGGTACAGTAATAATAACAAGGAAGTAGAGTTACCTTCAGGCTTGTACGCAGCGCTGCTGGAAAACAACGAGAGACAAAGTGAGACGAAGAGAGACGAAGTGTCTTAAAGACAAATATCTTTACAGAAAGCAGACAGATGTTTTCTTTTATAGCTGTGGTGACGCCTTCAACACTGGGAACGCAGCAGCAGCTGCCAATTAAACCACGTGGTACAAAACCGGAAATACGTGTGTTTTTAAGCCCTGTGCTCTGTCTTACAGGCGACAGGGAGTGAACACTAGCATACTATTTTATTTATTTATTTATTTATTTGCACATATATAAAACTGCAAAAAATCCAGTCAATGAAAAAAAAAAAAAGAAATGTGTCAGGAGAGGTCAAGAAGCCACAGGCTTATATACAAAGGACCTCCCCCAGGAGAAAAATAAACAATAACAAAAAAAGGAAGAAAGATCTAAACTAACATAATTTTTAAAATACAACAAAAGTTAAACAACAACAAGAAGTACAGAAAATGTGCAGAAAAAACCTAACCAAACAGTGGAAAACAATCCAATAAAAACAATGAAATACATACAAAAAACAGTACAGAAAAAAAAGAAAATATATCTAAACATATCAAAAGATAATTAGACATCATGAATTAAATGTGATGATAATTTCCTTTTAAAATGTTCTAAGGATAATGAGCTCTTTTTATTCAACAAAGTGAGTATAGCATAAATATACGTGATTTGGGATATTATAAGTAAAATGAACCCTACTTATAAACATTGGTATTTTATTTAATTTATTTATTTGCACATATATAAAACTGCACAAAATCCAGTCAATGAAAAAAACAAACAAGAAATGTGTCAGGAGAGGTCAAGAAGCCACAGGCTTATATACAAAGGACCTCCCCCAGGAGAAAAATAAACAATAACAAAAAAAGGAAGAAAGATTTAAACTAACATAATTTTAAAAATACAACAAAAGTTAAACAACAACAAGAAGTACAGAAAATGTGCAGAAAAAACCTAACCAAACAGTGGAAAACAATCCAATAAAAACAATGAAATACATACAAAAAACAGTACAGAAGAAAAGAAAATGTATCTAAACATATCAAAAGATAATTAGACATCATGAATTAAATGTGATGATAATTTCCTTTTAAAATGTTCTAAGGATAACGAGCTCTTGATAACATGTATTTTTGGTGATCCATATTTGTACACCACGATATGTGAGGCAGTGCTGGCCATGTTTTGTTTTGTAAAAAGCCAGGTGAAGATAATTAACCTGTCTAGTATTATGTGAATGAATTTGAGAATTAGATTTAAAGAAGTTGCTAAATGATGATGGTAAAGAAGAAGGCAAGAACATATATTTATATATCAATACACATATCTGATGAATCTACTTGAATCTACTTACTACTAACATAAGAGTTTGAATGTGTCCTCATGGCAGTGGTGGCTGGTGACTCCCACAAAATGTGTAAAATGTTATTTTACCGTAGTTGCCTACTTATCTCTACTTTCTTTCTTTATTAAACAAAAGAACATAATTCACATTCAGTATAACAATAACAAAAGAGCCAGGGGTATATCACACTAAACAAAAATATTAACACCTACACATAGGCCTATTGAGTGTCTTAATAGCCCTTTTCTTAGTCAAACTAGAAAGTGGTTTCACATATTGTTCCTTCAAGAAAAACACAAATAAGGTATTTAACAATAACAATAACACTTTACAGCCAAATTGCTCCTAAATTAAATGTAGTGGTGATAATTAACTCAAGTACTATACTTTTATACTTATACTCTAATACATTTCAGAGGGAAAGATTGTACTTTTACTCCACTGCATTTTTGTGACAGCTTTAGATACTTTGTGTACACAAAGGAACTTTGCACAATACAGGAAATTGCAGAAATGGAGAGATAACCTATAGGGTCAGAAATGAGGAAACAGAATATAAGAGGCGTTGGTCAAAGTGGTTAAGACGTAAAACAATGACTTAAGTAAAAGACCTGAGTACTTCTTCTACCACTGGAAAAAATAACACATATCTGAATTAGTGTGTTATAAATGACCTGTATTTGAAATAGTAAATCTGAGCACCTGAACAAAAATAATATCCCAAAATACAAAATATACTTCTGTTTCTTACAAAATACTGGTTGTTTATTTATTTATTAAAATAAATCCCTTTACTTTCCATGTATTAGTGTATAGGAAGCCTAAGTCACTAAACCTCTGTAAAACAGCCCTTCAGGCCATGAAGTCCTTTCAAACTGGTTTATTCTGGTCAGAGGTCAGCATGATGTTGTGAATATCTGCTCCAGGCTGTAGTTTCTCTGAACAAGCACTGGATAGCAGCAATTCACTCTTTTCCCCCCAGAGTCTGGTCAGCTGTGGCCTACTTGGTGATCTGCATTGGAATTAAATGATATAAATTTCAACTTGAGCAAAAACAAAGAAAGTGTCTGCATTTCAAAACACATCATTATATTTTCCGTGATATCTTAAGACATTTTTTTGTTCTGACCAAAATATACAGACTGTAAAGCAAACTGTGTTGAAATTGCAAAAAAGATACAAAAAATAGAAAAAGTTATTGTACATTTCCACAAAAAAAAGACTTTAATGCAAGTATTTTAATTTTAAAAGTTTAACTGCTGGAAGAAGTCTCCTACTTCAATGTTAAGTCCATTCACAGTGTGTGCCACCTGAAGGTTTCAAGTTTCCATATCACACTTAAGTCTAAGTCTAAGTTACGTATTGAACCATGATTGGCTTCAAAATGTCACAAAATCATGCTCATATCTATACATGTTCAACTGAGATTTAAGGAGAGCACAGGGAAACTTCAATGTGAAAACAACTTTCTAGTGTCAACCTCTGCACATATTGCACACGGGGGAAGTTTGCCTTCAGAGATTTCTGCCAGAAAGGGTTTATTTTAACCCAAACCAACCATGATCTTTTCTTAAACCATAACCAAGTAGGTTTGTTGCCTAAACTAAAGGAGATTTCTGGCAGAAAGCCCTGAAGGCAAATTTCTCCAATGTGCACACAGATCTTTCTGCACAGTGAAGGTCAAACATCCAAGTAAAGAAAAACACAGTGTTGAGTGGAGGCAGACTTTAAAGTCTCATCAACATGAATTGACAGAATATTATTAGGGCTGTCAATCAATTGAAATTTGTAATCGTGATTAATCACATGATTGTCCATAGTTAATCGTGATTAATTGCAAATTAATTGCATATTTTTCATCTGTTCAAAATGTACCTTAAAGGGATTTTTGTTAGTAAGTATTTATTACTCTTATCAACATGGGAGTGGGCAAATATGCTTGCTTTATGCAAATGTATGTATATATTCATTATTGGAAATCAATTAACAACACAAAACAATGACAAATGTTGTCCAGAAACCCTCACAGGTACTGCATTTAACATAAAATAAATATGCTCAAATCATAACATGGCAAACTCAAGCCGAATTTTGCAGCATGTTTTGACGGGGATTGGAAAACCATATGTACTGAATTCAATGAAAAAGGAAGACAAGTGATCATGCAGCTGAGCACATCTTTATTGTAAACACAGGAAGTGGTTGTTAATGTGACAACAGGAGGAGAAAAATAAACAAATAAGACACACATTTGGCTCATTGGTGCAGTTGGCTTATTGTAGCTCACAAAGAAATTCATGTAAAGGTTAGAGTTAAATGGCCACAGTGATCCAGCAGGCTAATGCGCTGCAGTGTTTTTAGGCATCTGATGAGTCCACTGTCTGGATGAGAACCGTATTTGACCTTTGCGTCAGGAGGTTGTCAACCTGGACGGCTGTTGTGGAGAGGACAGTAGAAATATTACATACAACCACACACACACACACACACACACACACACACACACACACACACACACACACACACAGCAGGCTGTCATAACAATCCTAATGCTGCCAGAAGTAAAAATGGTGTCATCTTCAGTTTGAAAAGTACTTACTTTTGGTGGGAACTGTTTGGATGTTGACAATAGAGGCCTGTCCAAGTCTGTCAGTGAGAAAGCAGGAATTACATATAAAAACACATAATACTATAGGCATTCATGTACTGGCAAAGATAAAATGTGTATTAAAGATCAACTCCATTGATTTTACACATAAAAGTCTTTTTACAGGGTAAGTGTGGAATGGGCTCGTTGTGACCCCTTGAGGCCGTTGGGGGGATAAACACCCACGACAACTGCGGTTCTCACCAGCCATCAAACACCATTGGGTGTTTGTGGGTAATGTAGGCGCCAGGTTTTAACAAGGAAAAATAAAACGTGGAATAAAAAAAACATGATATCTCTGCTTCTGCTGCATCAATATTGATTTCTTTTAACTGTCCATCTATATATATATACATTATGTTGCAGGAATGTGATCATATATCGGTGGAAAACTCTTTGAAGATGCTATGACCTCAAACTGATGATTATCACAAGTCAAAACAAGTTTCATTTTCAGAAATGCTCCCCCCCCTTAAAGGGACTGTTTGTAAGACTCAGAAATGCTTGTTAACAGCGACACCTGTGGCCGTTAAGTCAACGAATGTCAGCGTCAAGCTCGCGCTTGCTCGCTCTAAATAGACATGAATGAGCATCGCTCAAAACAGTGAGGTGACACACGTCAGCTAAAACCACAATATCACTCTATATTTCATCTGCTTGGCAGTAATGTTAGCTGACCAGACGAAGGTCTCTTCATGAATCACTGCTGATCCTAGTGTTGGCAAATTTCCCCACTGCGGGACCAATAAAGGAATATCTTATCTTTCCTGCCTCAGCCTCCCGACCGCGGCTGGAGGGAGACACCGGCATCCGGTCAGAGACGATAACGTTTCTCGCTGCGGAGCCCGGTCACTTCACAAGACACGGGAAACCTCTGTTGGTCTGGAGGAGCTGCAGCATTTATTTCTGCACAAACGTCCACTGTACATTCACTAGATATTCTCAGAGCTACGAACTCTCCTGCAGTGTGTAGTGTGCACGCATGAACGTGAGGTGGAGCGAGAACGAGCGCCGCCAACACTGTTTTGCAAGACGGGCTTCACGGGTTTTGGTGCTTCCGTGTAGTTTGTGTTGGAGTCTGATGGTAAGTGTGCACAGGGAGTCTGAACAGCATTGCCACACGCGTGCATGGGAAACCGACCCGGGTGATTTATATGGGTAAAAAGTTACAAACAGTCCCTTTGAAAGCCTAAATTACCCTTCAACCAGTGAGTTATTATGTTATGACAACTTGACACTGCTGAGCTCTACCGATGCAACTCACCTCTCCTCCTCTCCCTCCAGCAGTTTCCTGTAGGTGGAGATCTCTATGTCCAGGGCCAGCTTTGTGTTCATGAGTTCCTGGTACTCTCTGACCTGCAGAGCCATGTCCTGCTTGGCCCTCTGCAGAGCTAGCTCCAGATCCCTGATGCGAGCCTTGGCGTCCAGCACGGCTGCCTCCCCACGCTGCTCCACTTCGACTACCTGCCCGTCAAGGCTGGTGCGCTGAAAATGGTGCAGGGATAGACGGTGTAAGCATTAAATAAGATCTGAGCATGTCAATCAGCCCTTTCAAATAGACGATTGAATATTTTTTATTGACTTTTCCTTTGAGGATGTGTCATGTAAATTTAACTCTGTTGTTCTTAAGTGTTAAGCTGGAAAATTATTGCTTTTACTCCATGTAATATAGTTGATTTTGCTTTCTTTTTATCACCTGATTCTTTATTATTTACTGATTTATAACACCTATTCAGCAAATAAAACCTAAGGCTTAAAGCATGCATACAACAAGTCCAGTTGCCTTCAACTTTCAACATATCAGGCACTCTATAAACCTTTCACTCACCTGTGCCTTTACAGCCAGGATCTCATTCTGCAGGCGGTTGATCATTCGGTTGAGTTCAGATATTTCTCCCTTGGTGCTCTGCAGCTTACTGCCATACTGACCGGCCTCAGCAGTCATCTGATCAAACTGGTGCCGAGGAACAAATATATGAGATCAGTAATTATCAGGTTTGACATGGGTGGTTCCCGTCAAAAAGACAGGGTACTCTAGTAGGTTTATAAGCTTTCATGTTTCTAGTTTTATAGACAAACTTGTTTTACTACAAATTGTATTACATAAACAGCAACATGTAATTATTAGTTATTGGTTTATTTAGTTCTTTACCTTGGTCTTGTGCCAGCTTTCAGCTTCTTCGCGGCTGCGAGCGGCGATGCTCTCGTACTGAGCCTTAACCTCGGCCACGATCTGATCCATGTTCAGGCCGCGGGAGTTGTCCATCTGCACCACCACAGACGTCTCCTTCATGCTCTCCTGCAGCTCACGCAGCTCCTTTTAGAGAACGACACATACAGCAACAGTAAGAAGACAAAAAATCCTCACATTCTGTTTATATTTTCTTATATTATACAAATTTTCAGCGAGTGGTTGCATACCTCGTCATACAGAGCCATGAGGAATTTGTATTCATCACTGAGAACAGACAAACCGTCGTCTAGATCCACCTTGGACATGTAGCCTGCGTCCACATCCTGCAGGCAGCCAGGAAAAAACTAAAAATCACTTTAAAATGTGTGGCCAAAATTATTTTATAATAACCCTGGTAATAGATAATACCGTTTTGTAGCTGAACAAGGAAAAGTATTAGTAGAGAAAATGCTTAAAAACTGTGATTGTGATGAGTTTGTGCAAAAGAGCTTAATCTGGCTTGAGCTGTTATTTTTCTTTACTTTAAAGAGCACAGTGTTATACACACTCAGAAAACAAGTGTCTATCCAGCCAACATGACTGCATACTGTACCTTCTTGAGCAGGACAAACTCATTCTCCGCATCACTCCTCTGGTTGATCTCATCCTCATAGCTGAAACAACAAACAATTATCAGATTACTCACGCTGTTTGCGCTTAAATACCACATGTGTTAACCGCCACTCCAGTTCACACACTGTAATAGTCAGTTTCTTTCACTACACCTTCTTACTTTGTCTTGTAGGTGTACACGTTGTCGTGCATGGCATTGCTCTCCATGTCAAGTCTGTATTTGTCATTGTTGAGGATGTCCAGCTGCTTTTGCAGGTTGGCGATGTAGGACTTCATCATGGGGTCAATGTTGGAGGGGGCTGAGGTCTGTCCCTGCAGCAGCTTCCACTTGGTTTCCAGCATTTTGTTCTGTTGCTCCAGGCATCTTACCTGTGGCACGAGGAGGAAGTACCAACCAAATCAAACAGACATCTTTTATAGAGATAATAGAAGTCGTTGACCTTTAAATATCAGTTCAAATGCCAATAATGAATCTAAACGGATTATCAAGGTGATCAAAAAGAAGTAAATCTGACACTCAACATCCATCAGCAAGAGTTGAAATGCCTCTTACCTTATCAATGAATGAGACGAAGCGGTTGTTGAGACCCTTGATCTGCTCTTTCTCCTGGTTGCGCACAACTTGTACGTTGGGGTCGATGTCTATCGTCATGGGGACAAGCAGGCTCTTGTTGACGGTCACGGCTGTAATCGTCTTGTTAGCCGCGGTGCTGATCTTGGGGATGGAGTAGGATCCCAGGGACAGGCTACTGAAGCCCCCTGAAGACGTGCGTAGTCCTGGGCGGCTGCTGTACTTGCTCCTCAAACTCATTGTGGTGCCGTATGGAGATTTCACTGCTGGATGGAGGATGGAGAGGGTCGGGTGGTGGTTGAGCTCTGTCTGCGCATCTCTTCGTCTTTTGGGTTCTACTTTATAAGTAGTTTGGGGAGTGGCGCGATAGTGAAGTTATGTGGCTCCCAAATGTGGGTAAACCAGTCTGACACATGCCACCTGCTCTCCCACCTACCTCCACTCTTATCGTTGCATTGTTTCTGTTGTTTCGTTGGAATTCAGGCCTGCTCTGCAGCTTCAAGTACATTTGAGTTATACATTTAAGTGTTTTCTCAAGGTGTGCACTGGGTCTGTCCCAAAGTAGAAAGAAAAGTCATGACTGTGATCCAAGAACTCAACAAGAGCCCAAATCTTCACAGATAATAAATTAATGTGTGCATATGTGGAATCAGAATAAATGTTTATATTGGTTTTATGCCCAAATGAGATTTCATTGTAGTGTACAGTAGTGCTGCAGGGAGCACTAAAACAGGTCGCAATAGCTAGTAAAAGGCAAATATCGAGTGATTTAACCTGCAGGATTGTCAGGTGTTCTTCATTAAAAATGAAGGCCCCAAAAGATGACAATAATTTACTGTAGAGCAGGGGTTTTCAAAGTGTTAGACTGTGGGCGTCCCCTCAAACAAAGAAAGAGGTGTCCCCTTGGTTTACTTGCTTAGTTTCGCTCAATTCCTGGATGCCTATGGGATTATGATTATGTTATTTGATCACATAGAAACTCAACAATTGAGCCAAGATAGTCTAATATTGCTGTTTGACAAAACTTCAGACTACACCAAATACTTAAAAGGTCTGTCCTAAAGACATTTATTATTTTCTGACTGAGAAAAACAGTAGAATTCCCCAAAACTACTGTATCTCTGAACTCTGATCTTTTTAATCAAATCACACATATTTAGGCTATTCTATGTGATCTTCTTTGATAACTAATGTCATATTTTTTCACTTCCTCCCCTGAAACTGTTTGGAGCCCCCCTGGGGAGGCCCGCCTCCCACTTTAAAAACCTCTGCTTTAGGCGATATGGAGATTACCTAGAACAGTGGTTTTCAAAGTGGGGTCCAGGGACCCCCAGGGGTCCTTGGGGGGGGGGGGTCCATAAGTAACACAATGACAGAATATATTATTATTTTGGTCGTGGGTTTCATACACTTTCTGTAATAAAGCTTCTAAAAGCAAAAATCCTAGCAAATGGGGGTCCGTGGTTTACTTTGTGTCAGTTTAGGGGTCCTTGACGTGAAAAAGTTTGGGAACCACTGACCTAGAAAATGTGCACAAATATCATAAAACCCTTTTGGAAGAGTCTTTATCACGCATCTATCAGTCAGTGGATGTCCTGAGATTATAATTTTTTTTTAACATTTGTGCCAACCTTTTGCTTCCTGGTAAAAACTAGATTGAATCAAAATGTTGGAATTGTTGCTACAGACATTCATATTAAATGTTATGTCATAAACCAGCATTGGCAAAAGACAAAACTGGGCTGTCCTCTTGGTGTCAAATAATCTTTGCTTTCTTTTCAAACTCTCCCCCTCTTCCTTTTGAGATTAGCCAATCATTGCCTTCCTCTAAAAAAACAACTACAGAGAAAATACCTCTCTCTCTACAACCAGGTTTATTTTGGAGGTTTGTCAAGACTGTGCCACTGACGCTGTGCCATCTAGGTAAGTAATGCTGGGAGAGACTGTGTGAGTGTCTATGTTGTGTATATTTGAAGCAATACTGAATCATTTTATAAATGTATTTTAAATCAATGTCTCTATTAGCTCTTGTCAGATATGAAGATTGCCTCCTTCAACATACAGAGGTTTGGACTGGCTAAAGTCTCAGATTCAGATGTCCTGTCAACTCTCGTTAAGGTAAAACACGTCTCATTGGCAAAGACATTACACAGCGAAAGATAAGTAATAATGATAAGGGTTTAGTTTTGAAAAATGCGTGGCTTGTGTCACTGAGCCAAGAAGGAACAAGAAATGACTGGAATGTGTGCAGTATGAAGTGTGTGATTCCTGTATTCATGAAACTATCACAAAGAATGACATGCATTAAAGGTTAAAATGTGTCCTCTTTTGTCTTTTGTAGATTGTGTCTCGATACGACATCATAGTGATCATAGAGGTGGTGGATGTGAGCGGAGCTTCGGTTCGACTCTTGTTGAAAGAACTGAACAAGTGAGTTTCCTTTTTTTTTATTATTTCTGAATGAAGCAATGATTGTTGATGTTGGTTTTACACCATATGTGTGTTTACTTCAGAGTCAACACAACCCATCACTACGCTCTGCAGCTTAGTACCCGCCTGGGGAGGAACAGATACAAGGAACAGTTTTTATTTCTGTACAGGTGAGATCAAATCGCATCAACGCCAGACTGTAATACTTTTGGAATATAACCATCAAACAGCTGCACTAAAAGCCCTTTTCGTCCCACCGGAAGGGACGATGTCGTCGACCTGATCGACCGCTATCAATATGAAGACAACCAGGAGAACGACGTGGATGCTTTTGCAAGAGAGCCTTATATTCTCCACTTCAAACCACACAACACAGGTCAGTCTTAACTGGAGCTTTAAGGCATAACAGGGAGTTATGGATATCAGTGTGTAACGACGTTTGTGGTGTGTCTGAGTCATCAAGTCTATAAATGGACTTGTTTGTTTTCTTCAAGGTGAGTGAGACGGATTTAGTTTGGCATGTTTTTCAAAGGAGCAGAGGGCTAGTTTATCAAGTTAGTCAGCTTCTTCTGTGTGCATCCACACATGTCATGATGGGACATGTTCTCGGAGAGATGAGCATTTTGTGGCTTACGAGATTGTTTACGGTTGCAGTGCTGCAGGATATAGTGCTGATCCCGGTCCACACCAAACCATGGGACTCAGAGAGAGAGCTGGATGAGCTGTACGAGGTCTTCCTGGTGGTCAAAGACAAATGGAAAACTGATGTGAGTTGCATTGTTGTATTTTAGCAGCACGGCGTCACCTGAGAGGAGCGCTTTAATGAGTTCATGGTACACAAGATTTACACCATCACATATTTCTATTTTATACTCGTATATCAGAGGAATCACACCAATTATGTGGCCTATAAATTATATATGAATAATGCTGTAACATGGCTGTTTTGATGGGATTTCTCTGCAAGGGATATAAGAACTTTTATGAGCACTAAAAATGGCTATTTCTGATTTCCCCTAGAACATAATGATCCTGGGGGATTTCAATGCAGATGGTGCATATGTCACCCCTAACGAGATGAAGGAGATTCGTATTCGCAGTGACAAGAATTTCCACTGGCTGATTGGTGATGACGTGGACACCATGGCAAAAACATCCAACGACCACACCTACGACCGGCATGTGCACATTAATGAACTCCATTCATGCAACGCCAGAGGAGCTGGGAAACTGAACACAGTATCATTATATATGAATTAATGGAATGATTATCCAACAGGATTGTGGTGTATGGAGAAGATATGCTGGCAGCCTTTGTGCCAAACTCAGCCAAGCCATTCAATTTCCACAAAGAGTTTGCTATGACAGAAGAAATGGTGAGTTGTCCCTCATTGTCTCAGTACCTATACTGTATGACAATAAAGTTAAATCTAATCCAGGGGTTTTCAAAGTCTGAGACTGAGGGCCTCCCCTCAGACAACGTTTTTAAAGAGTCGCCCCCTCACCTCCCCTTTAGTTTACTTGCTTAGTTTCGCTAAATCATCATGATTAGGGCTGCAACTAACAATTATTTTCATTGTCGATTAATCTGTACAATTATTTTCTTGATTAATCGATTAGTTGTTTGGTCTATAAAATGTGAAAAATTATGAAAAATGTCACTCAGTGTTTCCCAAAGCCCAAGATGACGTCCTCAAATGTCTTGTTTTGTCCACAACTCAAAGATATTCAGTTTACCGTCAAGAAACCAGAAAGTATTCACATTTAAGAGGCTGGAATCAGAGAATTTTGACTTAAACCAATTAATCAATTATCAAAATAGTTGGTGATTAATTTAATAGCTGACAACTAATCCATTAATCATTGCAGCTCTAATCATCAATTTTCTTATTTGATCCAATAGACACTCAACAATTGAGCCAAGATAGCCTAATATTGCTGTTTTACATAACTTCAGAGTACGCCAAATACATAAAAAAGGTCTGTCCTAAAGACATTTATTAGTTTCCGACTCTGGGAAAAAAACGTAAAATCACCCAAAACTACTGTATCTCTGAGTCTGAACCAAATCACACACATTTGGGCTATTCTCTATGTGATCTTCTTTTGATAACTTATATAATATGTTTTCACTTCCTCCCCCTGAAACTGTCTGGAGCCCCCCTGAGGAGGCCCCCCTTACACTTTAAAAACCTCTGATCTAATCTAATAACCAGCATGTTCTGCACTTGTAAAGCTTCTTTTTCACTGCCCTGTTTTGTGGCAACATCATTCCTCTCCGCAGGCCCTGAGAGTGAGCGACCACTACCCTGTTGAGGTAGAGTTACGTAAGGCTCCTCCTTTCTGGGTGACAAACAGTCACGAAAGCCGTGCCATTGTTGATGCACAGGGAGCGTCAGGTAACTCAGGAGCTGTCACAGGTAAAGAGAAAAACTGTAATTCATTCTGACAAACATTGTAGTAAAGTATTTGTGAGAGGAGCTGACCTACTTTTACTTCTTTTAACATTTACAGTACAGTGTGGCCTCTGTGAAAGGGTGCAATTAAGGGGAGGGAATGCTTGGAATTTGGGAGTGTTTCTTGTAAAACAATTTTACAGCTCAACTTTTTATGGTTTTACTCATGATTTAAATGCACATGCTTTGACATGGAACTATTGTGATTGACCCAAGTCAATGCTTCCTAATTCAGCTATTTTAGGTGAAAGGGAACACACTGAATGTGGTCTTTTTCCCAGGATTTGTTGACAATAACAACAGATTATCAACAGCCTTTAAGATAGAAGCTCAGTCTACTGACACAAGTTGAAATTAAACATTGAGGCACTACTGTCCAATCATTTGCCAGACCATAGCATTTCAACCCTTAGAAGTCGATTTCAAAATACACATATTTGAGAAATCTTTCCAGGGACAGTTATTACACATGATGCCTGTTACTAATTGGGCTATTATGTGTTTTTGTGTGTGTGTGTGTGTGTGTGTGTGTGTGTTCTACTCACAGAGAGTCTGCAGGTTGACGTGTTGAAACTTCAAAAGGAAAACCTCCTGCTAGAGCGAGAAAAACTTCAACTTCAGATCTCCTTATTAAAAGAGCGGGTTGCCAAACTGAAAGAAGACTAGAAGATCTCAAACGCGACAGGTTTTGCCAAGCTGTTTTTCATTTCATCATCATTTGTGTAATTTATATTGCAAAAATAAATAAATAACGGTTTCATACACGAATGTTTCCCTTATTTAATGAAGTAAACAGCATTGTGGCCTGTATATAGCCTTAAACCTGCAGAAGGCAGTATATTTTTGGCATCATTGGGCAAAAATTCCATAATAACATTTCAGCATATTGTAATTTAAGTGTTCTGAGCGATAACTAGACTTCTGCACCTCTTCATGGCTCTGTTTTCAGGCTTTAACAAATCTAGCCCGTGACGGGAGACTTTTGCCAATCACAGGTCAATATTCTGTTACTGTAATGCCTATAAAATGTTTTCAGAAACATCTTGTAGTGTACTGTTTAGCTGTAAAATTAGAAAGTTTGCTCCGTCTCGCGGGTGGTGCTTGGTATTTACTCAACTTATCTCAACATGGCTGCCGGGTCACAAACGTTCTCATTTTACAGCTAAACAGGACATAGAGCATGTGATTTTTTTTTCAGATTACCTGTCTCATGCATTACTGTCAGGACTATATCCTGACTGTTTTATAAAAAAATACTTTTATTAATCATATTTGCCTTAATTCTACCCACTGCAGCTTTAAGAGCTTTAACCACAATGGAAACAAGTTATCCTTTAACTTTATTGTGTTATCCTCGACATTTTAACAGTTAATATGTAATTGTAAATGATCTCTCTCTCTCTCTCTCTCTCTATATATATATATATAATTTATTTGTATATGTCAAATAAATCAAATTCTAGTTTGTCTTCAAGTCAAATGGTCAAACAGATGAGTTTATTATAAGATAAGATAAGATAAGATATTCCTTTATTAGTACCGCAGTGGGGAAATTTGCAGTGAACAGCAGCAATGGGGATAGTGCAAAAAACAAGATGCATCAGCTAACACAGTAAGAAAGAGTTAAACAAAGTGTAACAAAATAAGAACCATTTAAATAGAAGGAAGTATAAAAATAGGAGCAGTATATACAGTATTGACAATAAACAGACTATTAACAAAATTGCACAAGTGGAAAATGATATTGCACAGTGAGAATGAAATGAAATTCCACCTGAAAATATTGCAGTGTGAATTACACCTTAGTAGTAATAATGATAATGATATTGCACAGTCATTATAAAGTATAGTGCAATTATTGTGATAATAATAATGATCTTTGAATATGTAAACTTATAAAAAAACAGAACTCAAATAATAACGGAAGGTAAACTATTTTTTTTTTTAATTTCAGTGAAATAAACAAACAACATTTAGAAGACAAAAACATGTTGATGACGCTGACCTGTGCTGCGTTCAAGTGACAATCGTGACCTCCGATTTTCAGCCGTTAATACGAGCTGCCACTTATTACATGCCTGTGGTTGCAAAATGACAACGAATTTAAATTGTTGTAAAATTGGGTTTAGACGGTTGACATACATGTGATAAAAAAAATATAATAATACAGCGGCACACACAAACGTTTTTTGTTGGGAGGAGAATAATAATAAACATCTGCCGTTTTGTGAAGCGTCGCCCAGTTTTACCGTTATTCTCTACAGCAAGTGAAGTATACACACACTGGTCACATGACTGCCGGATCACTTCTACCACCACAACACCGAGGAGCAACAGAGCAGAGCAGTTCGTCAACAACAAGAAGGTGTGACAGCCAGCAGACACAACTTTCCCCAGCAAACTCTGAAGCTACACCCAGCCACTCACCATCGCTCACCTGTCCGGTAGACAGGCCGTCTCAATGCATCACAGAGCACCGAAAACACCGAGAGGATCATGGATGTGTACGACTTGTTTAGCAGCTGCAGAAAGGGCGACATTTGTAGAGTCAGGTAACCTACCAAGCTCAGCTGACGTTTTGGCATTGGTTGCCTTTGCACTGTGTGTGTTATGATTGCATTTGCAGCAAGGTTGCTATTTCCTGACCTATTTTTCTGCTCTGAACAGAATAAATATGTCATAATAATGTGAGAGTCATGCATTTACTGTAGCATTTTGCAACATAACACCGCCTTGCAGCTAAAGTAAAAAGCTAACATGCATTGTTTCGCAATAAAACAGGAGGTAAACAAGGAAGGCAGGGTTGCTAACATTAGCTTTCAAGACCCAGCTGGCAATTTAAGCTTTGTTTGCAAGTCAGTTGCTCAGTTTCCAGATGCATTGTAGGTTTCGATTACTATCTGTCCATGTTGGAAACTTACCACGGATGGTATGAATGTACTTACTGCCACCAGCTATACAGGTACAGGTTTTAAAGTGACATATCCTCTGTTTTTGGGACTAACTGGTATGTGTAATTACCAAACGAGACAAGTCAGGGCAACACCCAGTTTACCCATCTGGCTATCTCTTACTGAATGTAGTCTTCATATATAGATTAAAAAAACAAAACATACTTTGTTGCTGAATGGTGCTGAATAAAGCAGGAATTGGCATAGGATAATAAATCTAAAATCAAAGGGGTCATCTAAAAAGGTGAAATAATCCTTATGTTTGGAATATGTGCAGTAGGGCTGTGTATTGGCAAGAATCTGGCAATACTATAATATGATGATACAAGGTAACAATTCAATATATTGCAATACTGTAAGCAAGGCGATGTACAGTATTGTGATTTTTAAAAAATCTAATCTTAGGAAAACTCTCGTAGTATGAAGAACACACCAGAAATACACCATTTTAGTAAAGGCAAAAATAACACATTTGTACTGCATGCAAAATACTGCATAGTTTTTGCCCCCAAGCTGCATATGATTATCATTAAGTGGGCATGTCTGTAAAGGGGAGACTTGTTGGTACCCGTAAAACACATTTTCAATCTTGAGGTCAGAGGTCAAGGGAACCCTTTGAAAATGGCCATGCCAATTTTTCCTCGCCAAAATTTAGCACAAGTTTGGAGCGTTATTTAACCGCCTTCGCGACAAGCTAATGTGACATGGTACCAATGGATTTCTTAGGTCTTCTAGTTTCATATGATCCCAGTACCTTCACGCTAACTTTAAAACTGAGCATGGTACAACCTAAAAATCGCAAGTTGCGTTAATGCGTTCAAGAAATTAGTGGCGTTAAAACAAATTTGCGTTAACGTGTTATTATCGCGTTCACTTTGACAGCCCTAATTTGTGCTGCATGCAAAAAAATTGCATAGTTTTTGCCCCAAGCTGCATATGATTATCATTAAGTGGGCATGTCTGTAAAGGGGAGATTTGTTGGTACCAATAGAACCCATTTTCATTCACATATCTTGAGGTCAGAGGTCAAGGGAACCCTTTGAAAATGGCCATGCCAGTTTTTCCTCGCCAAAATTTAGCCCAAGTTTGGAGCGTTATTTAACCTCCTTTGCAACAAGCTAGTATGACATGGTTGGTACCAGTGGTTTCCCTGGGTTTCTTATGATGCCGGTATCTTCACTCTAGCTATAAAACTGAGCCTGCTGCAACCTCCGAAAGATCGAATAGCGTCGGATTTTTAAAAGGTTAATTAAAAATTTATACAACGTTTTGAAGAATCTTTACAATATCACAACACACAATATCACAATATGTGCAGCTGTGTTAACAATCCATCTTGCATTTTGCTCCTGTGTGATTTGATTGTTGTGACTGTGTAGACTTCAGTGCATCTATGTAACCACTCATTTCTTTTCTCTCTAAGACACCTTGTTGAACAAAGAGACGTGGACCTCAAAGTAAGAGATAAATGGAACAGCACCCCTTTGTAAGTACAATTTAGGCATGTAGTGTACTTATCTGACTAACACAATATTATCCAGACAACTTGAAATGTGAACGCTCTTGTTCTTCAGGTATTATGCTTGCCTCTGTGGTCATGAGAAGCTGGTCCAGTACCTGTTGGACAATGGTAAGATTGTTTGTTCAGTAATGCAAACTAAGTAGTAAAACTACTATAGTGTGATGTCAATGCATTATAATCACACTGAAAAGCTCTGTAGTATAATCCTATATATTTTGTTCAGGGCTGTCAATCGATCAAAATATTTTTCCATAATTAATTGCATGATTGTCCATGATTGATCGCAAATTAATCACATATTTTTTATCTGTTCAAAATGTACCTTGTTTGTTAAGTATTTAATACTCTTATCAACATGGGAGTGGGCGAATATGCTTTATGCAAATGTATGTATATATTTATTATTGGAAATCAAATAACAACACAAAACAATGACAAATATTGTCCAGAAACCCTCACAGGTACTGCATTTAGCATTACAAATATGCTCAAATCATAATATGGCAAACTGAAGCCCAACAGGCAACAACAGCTGTCAGTGTGTCGACTTGACTATGACTTGCTCCAAACTGCATGTGATTATCATAAAGTAGGCATGTCTGTAAAGGGGAGACTCGTGGGTACCCATAGAACCCATTTTCATTCACATATCTTGAGGTCAGAGGTCAAGGGACCCCTTTGAAAATTGCCATGACAGTTTTTCCTCGCCAAAATTTTGCGTAAGTTTTGAGTGTTATTTTGCCTCCCTCCTGACAAGCTAGTATGACATGGTTGGTACCAATGGATTCCTTAGGTTTTCCTAGTTTCATGTGATACCATACCATCTTCACTCTAGCTTTAAAACTGAGCCCGCTACAAACTCCAAAAGATCAATCGCGTTAATGTGTCAAAGAAATCAGTGGCGTTAAAACAAATTTGCGTGAACGCGTTATTATCGCCTTTACTCTGACAGCCCTAATTTTTTCTTCCTCTTTGCTTTGCTTTCAGGTGCCAAGTGTGAAGCCAACACGTTTGACGGCGAGAGGTGTATGTACGGCAGTCTGAACGATTCTGTTCGACGCCTGCTCAAAGATTATAAGTGCATCAGTGTCCGTGCCATGCAGCGGGTTGATTTTAACTACTTTCTGCACATGTAAGTTCATGTGAATTATCGAATTCCTCTACAGAGCAGGACACAGTGCATTTCATTCTCCTCAGCTGTTTTAGTAGTTTACAGTAAGAAGAAAGCGGAAAATGAGAAGAATGAACTGAAAAAGCACAGTGTAGTACATTTAGTTTGTTTATAATCCTGCTTTCCTCCGTTTGCTTTAGGTTACTGGAGCAGGGTCAACACAGCGACGTCAAGTTCCAGGTCCATGAACAAATATTTACGGCCCACCGATGCATTCTCAGTGCACGCTCAGAGTACTTCACTGATATGTTTGAGACCAAATGGAAAGGGAAGAACTTGATCACCCTCAAACACCCTTTGGTAGGTAAAAATATATATTCTGGTTGATTAATTCTGTGTTGCTGCGTGGTGTTGTTATTATTAGATGGTCTTGTCTAATAGGCAAGGCAAGGCCTAATATACAACCATACAGGCATGTTGTGTGTATCTACATCTGTTTGGATAAAAGCGTTTTTGATTTCAGATCAACCCTGCAGCCTTTGGAGCCATCCTGCAATATTCCTATACAGGTGAGCTGCAAGTATTCAGGCTTCTACATAGAGTGGTACAGGAATGATGGTGCCTTCAAATGGGGTCGTGTTTACCGTGTTCACGAGAAGAGTCCATATGAACAACCTCCTCTTGTCGTATTCACAACCTCGTAATTGTAAAATTTCTGAAAGCTACGAGTTCACGACTTGTGACGTGTTTGTTGACGTTGTCAGAAATGGCGGAGGCTTTGGAAGTTAATTTTTCAGTACATAAGAAGTTAATATATTGTATTTTTAGTCGTATTTTGTTTTTCTTCGTAATGTTATAATATGTCTGAGGAAAATGTTTATATTCGCAACTGCCTCATCTTTTTCCTCTGTCATTATGCTTTTGCATTTCCTGCATTATGTTACCCACCTGCTAAACTGTTAGCCTCTGTGGCTTCTAGACACCGACAGTAACGTTAATATTACCGTTACTTAGCAGCGACTTAAACACTTGAACGCCACGCATATCGTGTACACGACTTCCCATGTTGTAAACACGAGCTCACAAGTTTCATTTGAAGGCACCATGAGTCCTAAAACCCAGAAATGAGTTAGCATTTTAGCATTTCCGGTTCCCTCGTCTGGAAGTCGATGTTCTTTTTTTAATGGCCTTTTAGTTAGATGCCTGAAATACGGTCTGCGTTTAACACAGGCTGAAGAGATTTTAACGTTTTGTTCTACGATATAAAATAGATCAATAAATATCCCACTCGTGAATTTCGAAGCCTTTACGTATCTTCAAAAAGGCGGTTGCTAACAAGTGGCTAAATGAGACTACTAAAGTCATCACACCGACTCGTCCGCCTTTACAAAGTCATCACACCGACTCGTCCGCCTTTACAGCCTCGTTGTGTATACTCGCGTTCATGCGACCGTGGTGTAGTTCGTTTATAGCCTTTCGTTAGCTTTTTACTCTGGCGATGGCATTCACACTTCAAAAATCATATAAATGGTGTTCATTTGTGGAGATTATCTTGCTGAACAAATTGTGTAAGTATCATAAATTGTGTTTGCCACAGAGCTTATTTTCTGCAATAGTCCAAAACCCAATGGAAAAATCCAATTGACTTTTTGTCGAGGGAACCAGGGCGATGCTAACTTCCTGGTTGGCCTACAAAAATACACCAGCCCTGTAGCACTGGTCACAGTTTTCAGTCTGTACTATTTTTAAATGTTTCAGTAATAAAGATTTATCATTCTGGATTAACTGGAAACCCGATAAAAATTATTTATTTTCATGGCATATACGAATCCTTTTATTTTGTATCTGGACAATATAAATGAAATTACCCAAAAATAATCAAATCAGAAAACCAGAAAATAAGTTAACAGGCCGATACACTGTCTAGTGGGCCTGTTGATTTATTTTCTGGTTTGATTTGCCAAATAAAGTTTATATATTTGGCTTTTGGTTTCATGATATTATGGAAACATAAAACTTTAACTGAATTCATGTTTACTTCAGGCTGCCTTTTTAAGTATAGGTTTAGAGTTTTTCAAATCTGTCTTAACACAATAATCAGGGGCCCATATGAACATTGAAACAGGTTTTTCTTGTTGTAATTAAACCCCCTGTTCGTACTGGTTGTTAAGACAGCCCCTCCTAACATGCTTTAAGTAATGGGGGACAAAATCCTCAGTCTTTGTTCTGTGAAAAAATACATTATCTGAAGCTAATGTGAGGCTTCAGCCCTCTAAGTTAGACAAATCAATCTTCCAACATTACAGTCTTTTTCGTTCCAAATTCCTGCTTTCTGTTACTGTCCCTCCACTGCAGCCCAGCAACACTGTCCAGGGAATTTTGCATTAAAAAGATTGTAACTGTGGAACATCCCCATTTAATTTGATTAACTCAGACTGGTCTGTTGGAACCTCATATTAACTTAAGCTGAACTACTGGAATATATTTTTGCACGAAACAAGGACTGAAGGGAACAGAATTTTTTTCAACATCATAAAAAAATGTAATGCAGTCATGTATTATTTATCCATAACATACAAGCCCCAATGCTCTTACTGGTGTATTGAATTAAAAAGGTGTGAGTCTAACAGTCCAACTCTTTTCGTTCATTTGTTTCTTAATGTTACAGGACGAATGGATGTTGATATAAGCCTTGTGGAGGACTGCAGGCGACTTGCTAAACAGTGCAAAATGGAAGGTCTAATAGAGCAGCTGGAGAATAAATGCAAACAGCTATATGAATTTGGTAAGGCAGTACTCTTGGTTCACGTTTACACTGCTGGCACATAAAATACACAGCTTTTCAAGTAGTCTCAAAATGCCAAAACACATTTTAAGTGTAGTGGCTCATTAAAGGGGGACATATGTTGATTTTCAGGTTCATACTTGTATTTTGGGTTTCTACTAGAACATGTTTACATGCTTTAGTGTTCAAAAATACCATCTGTCTGAATATACCTGTATTCACCCTCTGTCTGAAACGCTCCATTTTAGCGCCTGTCTCTTTAAGACCCCCTCCCGAAAAAGGCCTGTAAATCACAAGGTAGCCACGCCCTAAAGCATACCCTGCTTTATGGTCTATTTGACTCTAAATGGGACCATAATTTAATAAATGAACATCATGCTGTATTGAAGAAGACTTGAAACTAGCAATTGAGACCATTAACTCATGTTTACAATGTTTACTGAGGTAATAAATCAAGTGAGAAGTAGGGTCATTTTCTCATGGACTTCTATACAATCAGACTTCTTTTTGCAACCAGAGGAGTCGCCCCCTGCTTGCTATTAGAAAGAATGCAAGTTTAAAGCACTTCGACATTGACTTCACTTTTCAGACCCGGAGGTAGACCACTGGTTGGATCACATTTTTTCTGATCTAGGCAGCCCACAAACAACTGACTGGGTTGTCTTATTTCACAGTTTGTGGGTTGGCAGGCACTCCCGATAACCAAATGATGTGCACTAGCACTGAAAAAGATGATATGTCCCCTTTAAACTCTTGACGCTTTTTTCCTGAAGCTTGGATAGACTTTTTTTTCCACATGAGTGATGTCTGTCTTGTTTAACTTTGTTCTTTCCTGAAGTGTCCAACAAGCCAGGAATCTGTGTGAAGGTTCTCAGCCTGGAGCCTCACGGATGTCAACTTCAGGAGGAGATGGCTCAGTTAGCAGACTGTGCACTTCCCATTGCACTAAGAGTAAGGACATGATGGCAAGAAAACACTATAGCTGCAACTATAACATTTGAGTGAGCCTATTTTGACTTCCTGTTGATTCTCCCCAGGTTGGATTTGGTGAACTTCCCTTTAACAGAGTCGACCACTTCCCTACTTATCCTGACATCTGCTTCAGAGTCAACGGGTTCGACTTCTTGTGCCATAAGGTACGAACCACAAAGCTCACACGACATTCCCAAGTCACATTACAGCTTCCCACCCCCCGTCGCTCAAATTAATATGAGAGTTTTAATGTGTGTGTGTGTGTGTGTGCCTCCAGGCGTTTTTCTGCGGACGTAGTGATTATTTTAAAGCCTTGCTGGAGGACCACTTCAGTGAGGGAGAGCAGCTGCAGTCCCAGCCCAGCACCCCAGTGATTACTTTACACAATATTTCCGAAGAAATATTCATCCACGTCATGTATTACATCTACACTGATGGCACAGAGGTTAGTGCACAATTTCTGTCTGAGATTATTTTGTGGAATTGATAAACTTGTCAACGATTTCTTGTGAGCCTACCAGCCGAGGAGTCATAAAAGACAATGAAACAGAAGATCCACCTTTTAAGGACCAGTTTGTTGCTGTCAAACTGGTTTCTTACTGTTAGGTATGAGCCTGTAAAAAAAGAAAGAAATGTGTGTGCATACAGGGGTTTCACAAATATGCAGTTTAACTGCTGATTTGTTTTTTAAAAATGATCCTAAAATGATTGGATAATACTAACTTTCTTAAGAGCGCTTTCTATTGTATTTCACATTAAAAATGTACTATATTTACATTTTTAAACTTAAAGGAGCTATAATCAATATTTTTATATTAACAATGGATCAAATAACTACTTGTGTGTGATTGCGCTCGCTCGTAGTAATGAGCACACACCTGACTAAATAGTTCCCCTCAGCTCTACGGACAAAGTTAGCGACTAGTTGGTGAACAAAGTGGAACATTTAGCAGCTAAAGAGACAGATATTTCCTTCAGGAGTTGGGAGAGACCAAAGCATAGCAAAAAGCAGAGTGAAAATTGACTTGTATTCATCAGGTGACCAGACACAGAACTTTAAATGAATGCTAATGTTGCTCCATGTCTGCTGGATGTATAAGTAAGCAGCTGATTGCCAACAGGTTTGCCATAATAATTTAAATATGTCAATGTTGTGTTGACAGCTTTTTTCCTCAGTTATTGCTGGTTTGAAATTTAAAAATTTTAGTGCCTGCCCTCCAATAACCCGACATCCTAAATATTTAAACTATATATTGTGTTGGAATAAAAAGTACAATAACATTTTCATCTTTGAAACTATAACCAGTGATTGCAAACAACACAACAATGCTAATGTGACTTGAGTGCTCATCATTATTATCTGACGGCTGACTGAATATTTTTTTATTTCCAGCTAATAACGGATGTCGTGTTTGACGTGCTGTGCGTGGCCGACATGTATCTTCTGCCGGGGCTGAAGCGTCTTTGCGGGAAGACGCTCGCTAAGACTATATGTGAGGACAACGTTCTGTACATGTGGAAGATGGCAAAGCTTTTCCGTCTCTCTCGGCTGGAGGATCACTGCACGGAGTTCATGGCCAAGATCATTGAGCGGGTGGGTTGTCTGTTTCTCTGTGTTGACACTGGAGGGGGCTTTATTTTGTCTGGATAACTAGACAGTGTCTGGGATATCGCAGCTGATGGCTGAAGTGTAGCCTGTATGTTGAATATGAAGCTAGGGCCAGCAGGCGTTTAGTTTAGCTTAGCATAAAGACTGGGAACAGGGGAAAAGTGACTGCTCCTGGCCAAGAGTAGTTCAGCACGAAACTCCATATACAGAGTGGTATCGATCTTCTCATCTAACTCTTGGCAAGAAAGTGAATGAGCGTATTTCCCAAAATGCCAAACTATTCCTTTAAAGTGCTCCCATAAAAGTAATTGGCTTCTAAAAAAATACTAAAAGTACCCTTGTACATCTATCATCGCCATTATACCAAAACTCACAGGAAAGGCAGATCTCTGTGGCCATATAATAATACTTTTTGTTGTTGTTGTGTGTTGGAGCCGAGGTTTACGTTCAGGATGTTGTGGTCAGCCATGCTCAGCTTCCCCCTCAGGATAAATTCACACCTGTCTAACCTGTCTGTCACAGCTGGTGGAGCAGCCAGAGTTTGCAGAGATCATCAAAGAGGACGCTGAGTCTGTGGAAGATCGACAAGAGACAGACTCCGTCCCCCTGGTGGACGAAATCCGCTACCACATCGCCTGCAACGTGCAGACGTACAGCGCAATAGAGGAGGCCAATCAGCAACTGGACGCCTTGGAGGAGCTGCTCACCAACATCAATATTTACTGCTGAGGGGTCAACAGGTTGTGGCTCGTGGCTGCAGAGTTTGAGGTTTTTAAGTTGGATGTTTGGGAGGGGATATGGTGGTGGAAACATAGCGAGAGAAAAACATGTGTCTGGATGTTTGTAGGTTTTATTTTAGTTATAGTATATTGTACAGAATATATATTTTCAAAGTATGTTATGATGTATATTCAGAGAAAGCATCTTTAAGGTGCAGTCAGCGATTCTGGAGAAGGATTGTTGATATTTGAACTCAACACACAAAACAAATACTTTACTTTAGATTTACCGTCCCTCTCGCTCCCACTGCCTTTCTCTTTATACATCCATGGCCTTTCCCTTGCCCTGTGCATGATTGCTGATCATGTTGCTGATTGGCTTGACTAGTGTTGCGTAACTTGGTCCGAGCCACTTTGTTTGTATTTTTTTACACACAGAACAGATGGCTAGTGGACCGTGAGGAGATATTCGCTGAATTTGACAAAAAGAGTATTGGATTAGAATCGCTGACTGCGCTTTTAAATGATTCTTTGAGTGAGATATATCAAAAGATATTTGGTATCAAGTACCAAGTTCTGCAAAATGGGTTTTGAGAAAATTGTGTATGATATATTTACACATGCATGGATTTATTTTACGCATTATTTGTAGCTGCTAGAATTTAGACTAGCTGGTTAATTAGCTCTTTTAAAATGCACTTCAGCTCCGACAAAGTTCTTCACCAGCTCTCATATCGAACTCCAAGAAATTGTATTTTTATGCTCTAAGAAAGCCAAATGACTGCATACCATGCACTGACACGCACTTAATAACTATGGGTAAAAAGACGAACAGTGCAGTATGAGTTCACTTCATTCATCCAGCAAATTTTTTTTACCTCTAAATCCTCATTTTAGGGTTACAAAGAGTATAGTTTTATGATGTATTTCATGCGCAGAAGCATGTAACTTTTATTTTGGATTTCATTGGATCTGGCGGCTGAACTTCACCACACTATACGACCTGTAAAATTGCTCCAGTGTGACACTTATTATTATTACACTTATTCCCCTCTAACATATTCCTGTTAGGGCTGGGCAATATGACAATATATATCGTTAAAACAATATAAAAAGGTCTATTGTATATATTTTCTATAATGTTTCTATTGCGATATAGGCTAGGTCTATATTTATCTATTTTTTCTCTATAATTTCACTTAAAATGTTAAGGTCATTTTGCACTGAAGTTCTTAAAATCTGAAAATATTAAGTACTTTTCATTTGTGAAGTATTTAATTCATACAGGAGAATACAAAAATAGGCTTCACCGTGTGGTTATACAAATTGACTATTTATTTATTGAATTACCAGAAAACCAGCTATATCATGCTATATATCGTTATCGAGATATGAAATTACCTATATCGTGATAGAAGATTTTGGCCATATCGCCCGGCCCTAATTCCTGCCCTTTGTTTTAAACCTTAAATAGAAAAACGAAGTTCCTGCTGCCTTGTATGATAACAAACCTCTCTTGCCCAGTGTGTGCACAAGAACATAAATCTGTTACAAAAATGTTTGCATGTAAAATCCACCATCAACACAGGGAAAGTTTGGTTTTCAAAATGGTGATATACATTTCTCAGTCTCACCCTGCTATTATAAAAGTGGGTAAATAACTGCTCTTGGTTTTGGCAATTAAACGTGGTCTTGCAAACACGAGTATTGTTTTATTCGGTATATCTCATGAATTTTTAAGTGTGGCATCATGAAATTGAATTGGTTTTACTTATATAATTCATCGTGACATTTTTTTTTCTTTTGGCAATGTCATTCTGTCCACCACTTTGGTCCAGACTGAAATATCTCAACAACTATTAGATGGATTGCCATGAAATTTGGTGCAGACATTCATGCTTCCGACAGGATGATCATCTGGCTTTTCATCTAGCGCCATCATCTGTTCAAAATTGCATTTTGTCCAACACTTTGGTTTATGACCAAATATCTGCAAAACGAATGACATTAGTTTCCACCTCAGCTGTACTGGTACCCAGGCCCGCCCATAGAAATGACTGGCACCCTGAAAAGGTCTAGTGAATGGGCCCTCTCCAAATCTGCTTTACTCATATCAACACCTGCTCTCTCTCCAACTAAACACATGTTAACTGAGAGAGACTTACACAGTGAAAGAGGCTACATTGGCATAGGTACACACATACCATAATTATCTATAATAATAATAATACAAATAGATGTATAAATAACATTGTTATTATTATTATAGAACTCTTTTCGACACATATTTCTCAGTAGAAAATGCAATTTCTTACCTTATGGCTTCATCTTTTCCTCTTATACAGCCATCTTCCTTTCTGTCTTTCTGGATGCAAAGTCCTGTAAAAGTCCATCTGTTTGCCAGTTCACACTCAATGGCAAGTATTGCCAAGTTATTGAGCCTCTCCCGGCTCATTGTGGAGCGCAAGTAATTCTTTATTATTTTCAGTTTACTGAAGGATCTCTCTCCTCCTGCCACACTTACTGGTAAAGTGCAAAATATCCTCAGTGCAATGGAAATGTCACTATAAATGCTCCCAAGCAACTCCAAACTCCATAGGTATTGTTGGTGATATGCGTTTCCCCCTACCTAAACCTGAACCAATCCTTAGCCCTAACTACCGAGGGGGGCGCTGTCACTTTAAAGGGACTGTTTGTAACTTCTTACACATATAAATCACCCGGGTCGGTGTCTCATGCGCGCTCGCGTGTGGCTACGCTGTTCAGACAAGACTCCAACACAAACTACACGGAAGCACCAAAACCGCAAAGTTATATCTAGTGAAGCCCGTCTTGCAAAACAGTGTTGGCCGCAGTCGGAGTACGCGGGGGAGACCGTAGCTTTGGTCTCCAGGGCCGGAGTCTCTGCTGTACTCTGCTCCTCTGCCTGCTTGCTTGCCTTCACTCAGCTCGCTCCACCTCACATGCATGCGCGCTCACACACACTGCAGAAGACTTCGTAGCTCTGAGAATATCTTGTGAATTTACAGTGGACGTTTGTGCAGAAATAACAGCTCCTCCAGACCAACAGAGGTTTTCCATGTCTTGTGAAGTGACGGGGCTCCATAGCGAGAAACTTTATCGTCTAACCCAGGGGTGCACACACTTTTTCAGCATGCGAGCTACTTAGAAAATGACCAAGTCAAAATGATCTACCTACTATAAAAATGCAAAACATATATTTATTTATAAATATATTGAGTATTCTTTATATGTACAATATATGTTGGTGTACCTTGCATAACTGCATGAACCCATATTGTACAATATAACTACATTTTTTGTCATTACCTTACTCTGATGACTTGCACTGAATGGAATCAGCCAGGGATGCATAGTCCGGACAGTAGCTGCTGATAGCCAGCCTCAAGCACACTTCCAAATGATCATCAGTCAAGGTGGAACGGCATTTGGACTTAATAATCTTCATGTGGGAAAAGGCTGACTCGCATAAATAAGTGGAGCCGAATAATGCAGTCAAGGAGGTAGCACATTTCCTCATGTTGAGGTACTTTTCCTCTGTGAGTAAGTTCCAGAACTGTCCATGAGCCCTGGACTTAAGCTGAATGTCAGCTTGTAGTGTCAAAATCTCATCCTCCACTCCAGATGAGTTCAGGTGAAACAGTGTTGCAATTTGTTGGCTGACGTCTATTTTAAAAAAAATAAAAAAAAAAAAAAATATTTTTAATTATTATTATTTATTTTTTTATTTATTTTTAATGCCATGCGATCTACCCACACTACCTTTGCGATCGACCGGTAGATCGCGATCGACGTATTGGGCACCCCTGGTCTAACCGCTACAGTTGCGTACAAAAAAAGGCTCATACCATTTTCAGGAGAGGGGGTGGGGGTTATTATGAAAAATGCTATTTTACTAAAGCAACAATGAATAAAATGTAAGTATTATTGTTGTTGTTTTAAATAAGTATGATTTAGTATTTTGTTTCGAAATAAAATGTGGTTATCATTGCTTAAGATGACAATGATTATTGATGGCCTGTATGGACCATGCCCCCCGCTAGCAGTCGGTCTTTTGGGCAGGCCTGCTATAATGTAGTTAGCTAATAGAAGGACATTTTAAAGTGGTTATTAATGTACAGTATTTGTAAACAATTCTCCTCTGAAGACATATTTTATATTATTACAAATCTGTATATTGACATTCATTGTTCATTGTCTTTTATACACCAACCTCTACTTTTTGGTGTCAACAGAAGGAGGTATAAATACATTACATACAACCACATTATAGTTGTGTGTGTTGCAAACCATTTATTATGTTTATATACCACTTATAAATGCTTAAGTGTTGAAGTGTAGCTACCGCTGCACTTTATGTTTTGTTAATAAGCAAATATTAGAATGCTGACATGTTAAATATAAGATGGTGAACATGGTTAAACAATACACCTGCTTATTATCAGCATCAGTCATTGTGGGCTTGCATTTGGCTCAAAGTACAGCCTCATAAAGGTCTGCAAGCATGGCCGAAAACTCTTGTACTTTCCGTTTCTTTAAGCAATATTTTACTTTTCCAGAAAACAATTTGATAAGCTAATACAGCTGTGGCTGAGTTTGCAACTGTCCAGTTCAATACTGAGTTAACAGCATGTATCCAGAGTGGAATAAAAGTGGAAATAAGCTTTTCTTCCCCCTTTCTTTTATTTAAATGAAATGCAGATACAGTTGTGTGAATCAAAGGAACACTTTCCATGAATGTACATTTTAAAGGTCCCATATTGTAGAAAGTCAGATTTGCAGGTCTTTTACATTATGAAGCAGGTTGAAGTGCTACATAAATACTGTTAAACTATCAAAACGCTCAATATACGGAGAAATACACACAGCCCGTATTCAGAAATTGTGCGTTTGAATCAAGCCGTTCGAATTTCTGTCCATTTGTGATGTCACAAATATACAATATTTAGACCATTACACGGTTTTAAACGTAAACATTCTTAATGTGTCCCAGTTTATTTCCTGTTGCAGTGTAAATAAATGACATCAGCTGACAGGAAGTAAACATAGACCCAAACTGTTGCCTAGCAAAGCAATTCTGTTGAAATGTACTAAAGAGGGCAAACACAGGTATATTCAGGCAGACAGTATGAGGAAAATAACTTCTTTTTTTTAACATTACAGCATGTAAACATGTTCTATTAGAAACACAAAATACAAATATGAACCTGAAAATGAGCATGATATGGGACCTTTAAGATCAAGTTTAGGAAGAATCCTGAAGATGGCGCCATTTCTCAGTTTATCATCCCTGAGGTTGTGGTGACTCAACTCAGAAACACACCTCTTCATGCATTGTGAGAAACAAATGTCTGTGATGCACAGCGGCTGTTAAAATACATTAAAGTGCAGTTCAACTGAAACACTAAGGCCATCCGTTAGACAACAAAACAAAACCCTTGGCTTCTGGCCCAGTGTCTTGAAGACTTACATGTTAAAAAAGACAAGAATAAACAAGACAGTAAGTTATTACCTCAACTAGCTTCCTTTGTAAATGTTTAATAGTTGCTAAGCAACTCGGTGTGGTTTTGGTCTTGGGTGGGAATGTCCAGTTTATTATGTTTCCGATGGACGTCACACTGCTCGGGCAAATGGATATTTATGCCGTGTACAGGAAAGATATATTATATTTCTCGTCACTTTATTCGATTTCCATGGAGACTGTGTTTACAAGTCAATCCAGCGTCTCTATGAGAGCAGCTTGGTGCCTCAGTTTGTTCCCATTCAGCGTCTCTACACCTCTACACTGGCCTCAAATCAGAGCAGGACACAGTGGAGCCGGAAAACTGTGAGCTGGGATTTTAATTAGTGGAAAGCAATACTTTGTCAGTTAAATTTGACTTTGGAATGTTGGTTTACTTGAAGGACATGTTAGCAGCATGGCTGTTAGGATGGTCCAGACTGAAATATCTCAACAACTACTGGACAGATTGGGATGAAATGTTGTACATACATTCATGGTCCCCAGAGGATGAAGAGTATTTACTTTGGTGATCCTTTGATTTAACCTCGATTGCCACCAGGAGGTTGAAATCTTTGGCTTTTACTGAAATATTTCTACAAGTATTTTATGGATTGACAGGAATTTGGGTTATATATTCAGGGTACCCAGAGGATGAACCTGAGTGACTTTGATGATTGTCTGACTTCCCTATAGTGCTACCAGCAGGCCAAAGATTTCACGTATGTACTTGATGGAACGGCGCTAAATTTAATACAAACATTCATTGTCCCCAGAGGATGAAGCCTGATTACTTTGGTGATGCACTGACGTTTTGTTGAGCACCACCACAAGGCTCACATTTGTAGTTTGAAATGAAACGTCTCAACTATTGGATGGATTGCCATAAAATTTGGTACACGCAATCATGTCCCCCTCATTACTTTGAAGCTCCTCTGACATTTTTAATCCAGCGCCATCATCAGGTAACATTTTTTATTTCTCTAATACGACCAAATACCTGCAAAACCAATGTCATTCCCATCATCCTCAGCTGTAGTCCGTGTTTAGTACTAATCAGCCAATGTTAGCATGCTAACATGCTAAACTAAGATGTTTTAGCATTTAGTTGAAAGAACCACTGTACCGCGAGCATGGCTGTAAACTCTTGGTCTCGTTTTGCCACCTTGAGTTCACAACTCTCTTGTTGTCAGTAATGTGACACCAAGTCTTATGGTCAGTTTGTTTTCTTGGCACAGTGGCTAAAACATTCTTTGCGGCCTGTCAAGGATACAATTTTTTGAATAGTTTACAAGTGAAGTTTACTTTTGTAACTCATAAGAAAGGTGTAACATTACTGTCAGTCGTTGTTTTTAATATGAATTGTCATTGTCACCTGTCATGAATCCAAACTCTAATGTTACCTATGCTGTGTATCATAATGTTACATATTTTGATGTCACACAGTAAACACCTGTAATTCAAATTGTCATTTATTTTTCAAATGGCTTGCAACATACTGGCATGCGTACAGTTTGAATATCCTCAGCATCCTTTACAGACGCTGACGTCTGAGTTATGAATCATATTTCAGTCATGTGCAGTCCTTGAAAAAAAAAATTGTTTGCACCAATGATTTCCATGTTTTTTTTGCAGAAAAAACTAAACAAAATCTTGATGGGAGCAGCAAAGGGTAAAATCTCTTGGCTCTTGACTCATGCCAGGAGTGACTCATTGAGACTTCACTGAGACATTTGTCTCCTCATACTGGAATCTGCAAGAGCAAACATATACCGGTCATGTGGAAGCAGCTCTGTTTTCTGCTTTAACCTCCTAACAATAAAGGTTATTATCTGTCGGTGTTGGTTTGAATCCTGGATGTGCACTGTAATAAATACATGGTTTGGTTCTAGTTCTTCTTTTTCCTTGTTCTTTTGAGCACTTTAGTTTCCCTTTACACCTAAAATGTCTCTGGTCCTCCAGTCTGACTTGTTTTGGTTGTTTCCTTCATTCAGCTTTTGCTGTGTTATTGTAAAGTTTTACTTCTGGTGCTGTATGGATGACATGTACAGGACACGCAGGACTGTATCACTCATACCATCTGTCTGACTGTCTTTCCTGGAACAAACACTCATCTCAACCATGACGTTCTTCTATATGCGGCTCACACATAGGATTCATTACATTTGCAACAGATGGAGAAGACTGCAGGTGGTCCAACATAAAGCTGATAACATGTGTTACAAGTAAGATGTGTGTGTAGTTGTTTTTTATTTACTTGTATTTCCATTTTATGCTTTAAACTTCACTGATTTTCAGAGGTAAATATTGTACTTTTTACTCTACTACATTTATTTAACATCTATTACTAGTTATTGAAGCAGTTGTGAGAGAAGTATTGAGATATTTCAAAAAAGTAGCAATAAAACAGTGTAGGAATACTCATTACAAGTACAAGTCCTGTATTAAAAATCTTGCTTTTGTACATACATATTATCAGCAAAATGTACATAAAGTATCAAAATTAAAGTTTTCATTATGCATAAAAATGCCCCTGTGAGTGATGTATCACTTATTATATTATTTAATTATTTTTACAGATGAATTAGCAGTCTTTTAATGTTGCTGGTGGAAGTTAAGATAGTTTAAGCTAATTTACATATTGTGGGGTAATTTAATCTGTTATATTATATTATATTTTATAACATATACTTTGTGTATAAATCTGCAGAGAAATAGCTAAATGTAGTGGAGTAAAAACTACAATATTTTTCTCAGAAATGTAGTGGACTACAGGTTTTAAGTAGCATAACATTTAAATATGAGTAAAGGTACAGTACCTCAAAAATTGTACTTATAAGTACAGTACTTGAGTAAATATACTTAGTTGTATTTCACCGCTGCTTTGCAGATTACAATTTTACTGTAAAAGCAATGATGAGTTTTTAAAATATGATGCATTGCTGTAGATTAAATTCCCCAACAGTATATAAAGTAGGTCAAATTATCTCCACCTACAACAGCTGCAAATTTAAAGTGCTGCTTACACATTAATGCATCTGTAATAAGAACAAATTATATAATATATAATATACTCTATAACAAGTACTTTTACTTTTATTTCTTTAAGTACATTTTGCCAATTATACTTATTTACTTTTAAGATTTTGACTTGTAGTTCAAGTTCAAGTAACTATATTTGCAATTTGCACACACAGCACTTGTTCTCTGAGTCACTTCAATGAGAAAAAGGCTGTAAGCAGAAGGTTGCATAACAAGGAAATGAGACATATTCTAGTTACTTAGACAAATAAACACAGTGAACATATGATTCACATTGAGTACATCACATTGAGTAATCTACAATCTCTTGTCCTTATAGGTGCGTATACTATATTTATACTATATCAAGTTTAACTACGACATCTGTCTGAAAGGCATAATAACTGTGTTGTGTTCTGTGATGGACAGACAAACGTGCACATTTGCGACCTTGTCCCTGAGTATTGATATGTCCTCCCAGGCGACGGAAGACATAACTCACTGCTGCTGTCGCTGCCAATATCCTAATTTGCTATAGGGATTACCACCTGAGAGAGAGAGAGGGAGAGAGAAGTAAACCTATTAGTGTAGACTGACCTGAAAAGCTCTGTCTCTCTCTCCAACTCCCCCACTCCATTTTATAGACTACCACAACACAGTATAGACGTATAGATGCACTATTTTTGGCTGTATGTTCTAGTTTCAGTCCTAGTTTGGCACCACAGAAAACCTGTGTTTACATTTCAATAGACAGTCTTACAGACTTAGGACTTGGGCATGTGTTGTGTGGTCCCAGCCAGCCATTATGTAAGAAATGGCACAGCAAAGACTACACGCGCACTAAATTGAACGATAGGTTCCCGCCAAGAAGATCTCTTTATAGGATTGTCTTGAAATGAGAGGGGCTGAGCAGCCGGTCACTTTCCCCCACATTTCCACCGTCATGCCATGCAAATACCAGGCTGGAGATGACTATAACGTTTTATAAACACTGATCGCAGCTCAGGCTTATCAACCTGGAATTCTGATTATCTCCCTGCTCTGCATGGAGACTCCTCTTGGAAGTGTGTGACAGTCAGATGCTTACACTTAACATAGCCACGGTAATATGGGATTAAGCCTCACAAGCTCTCTTGAAGCATTAGCAGCCAGGACACAGACAAGCAGGCGAGCAGTGGACTTATTAGTCAGCTTTGTGAAAGAGGGAGTCTGAGAAAGCTGAGTAAATATATCTGGCCAATGCGTTTGCAAATAAGAGGAACAATGCATCCCGTGCTGCAGCAGCAGAGCATTCTTTGTGGTTTTATTTCTCCAATTTGTGTCACTTTAGCCTACATCATGTATCTATCTTGTTTGTTTGTTGCAATATAATGCTCCACGAAAGGTGAGTCACAAGGTTGCCAGTAATGAACTCAGCCAGCTCTGTAGATACAAACAGCGTCTGCATGTGAGGCAGGATTACACCATTACCATGTGACTGGTCTGACCTTAGACAGACCTCTAACAAAAGACAGGCTAAATCCATCCAGGACAACAACCTCCGGCTTCAAACTCTTCAAATGTAAACAATCACGGGAATAGAAAAATCAAACCTGTTGCGAGGTTGACAGAGCGTGACCTTGAAATGATAAGGCTCTTTCTTCAAGAAAAAGTTGACAGTTTAGTCTTATTATTAGTACACAAAATATATAAAGCAAGTACTCATTACTGAAAGGAGTTATAATATCAGATATTTGGGCAGAGACAAGGATTTAGCAGCTTTAAATTTAGACATGACAACATTTGTTCACATCAAAGATTTTACGTTATTTTATTTTAATTGTATAAGATAATATAGCTCATAACGTTTTACTTAACTATACAAAAACAAAACAACGGGGAAAAAAACAGGAGTATGATAGAGTTAACATCATATTAGCAATTAGCTAACTAGCATGGTGAATTTCCTACATGTACATATTAAAATTTGGACTTAAATTGATTTCACCTCTGAAAACACCTCTGTGTTTTTTTTTAAATAATACATCGACAAATAAAGAAAATATAATTGTGAATGAATCATTTTTTTAAATTTTGGCGAGTCCAAAATTGATGTTTTGTTTATCTCTGTGGAAGATAGGCTATCTGACGTTTGGTTCCTACGTCTAACAAGACTTCTAATAAGATGTGACATCTAGTGGCTGAATGTTATCAATGTTATAGAAACTTTAAGGTTAGGTATTGACCTCAAATAGTTAACGTTAGACATTGATCAAACAACACAAAAAAACGGCTATCGGCTTAGTTGGCATTTTTATCAGTTATCCATATAATGTCTTCCATAAAACCATCAACTCTGTGCTTTCAAAAGTTAAAATTCAACAACATTTTATGATCTTTTCAGCTCATTTAAGGTGAGCCACAGAGCAGTGAGTTGACACGGCAAAGAGGTGGAACCTGATTGGTCCTCCTGTATTCATTCAGGGCTCTGATTGGTGCTTTGCAGATAGAACCTTATAGAGCCAAGTTAGAGAATGACTTTGGAGATAAAACTTTTAGGGCCACAAATGCACCATAGTCAAAGTAAACCAACACAAAATGTTGAAAATTTCCCAAAGAACAATTTCATGTGAGCTCACAAAATGGTCTTCACACATGAATATGACCTTTGAGAGTTGTAAAAACTATGTCATAAACAAGACTTTATCGTAATGGTTATAATGTTTACTCTGTGACCATGCCTGCTATTGTAACTTGATACAAGTTAGGTAAACCCTTCTCTCCCCTGTGTTTGCTTAGCTACTTTAGATTCAAGGTTGGTTTCTGTCACAGTTACAAACAGTGTGCGTCCAAACTTGCATTTTTTTTTTCAGTCACTTTCCTGTTTCCTGGCCGTTTCACCCCCCAGCATCAGAAAGCAGTTGTCCTGCTGACAGAGCTTTTGTTCTCTGCAGGGAGAGACCATCGCTGAGACTCAAGGGGACCGGGTGGCTTTGAAACACACTTTGCTTTACAACATTGACATGAAATGTGGCTTCTGAGACTAATGAGGAAATGTGCAAGTAGAAGCATACACAGCAGAAATAAGGAAGTAAAACAAACTGCCTGTTCTTTCTTGTAGTTCGATTTGCGTGATTGTTTTTCCATAAAATTTCACAATAAAATACTTTTCTTTCTGGGTCAATATATATATAAAAAAAAAAACTCCAGAGTTTGGTGAATCTCAATATTAGTCAACATGCCTTCATTTCCTGTTTCTGAAACAACATTTAGTTGGCCTTGAGGGACTACTCTATTTGTACATTTAATACAAATATCACTCTTAGCAGTGTATGATGATTTATTTAAAAAAATGATAGACTTAGATCTGTGGTTTGGTAATAAATGGACACCATCTTGATACTTTACCTGCATTACATGACATACAAACACGTGGCCATGCCATCTGTTTGTCTGGCATGGCTGATGACCCGGATTAAGACAATACTATACAGGAAGTAGTCTATATGCACAAGTCTTGCAGACATAACAAATAATCTACATTCATCTATTTGGCTGCACTGGATTGACACTGCAGACATAGTCTATTGTGAAATATACCGTTAGATGCAAATGCATAAAACAAAAAACAATCTGAATTAAATTTAGCATAAAATTATGATACGTCTTTATTATGAGGCACCCTTTATAAATTGTATATAAGTGGTAAGTAATGGCTGTATTAATGGTTTACAAATTGTTTAGTAATGCTTTATAGATCAGTTTTAAACAAGGCTACTAGGCTAATATGAACAACTTTTGGGTTGCCAGGTTGTAAACTCATTTTGACTGGTTAGACGACTTATTTCTAAACAAGCTTAAAAGTCTATGGCCACACGAGTGGTTCTGTGAGACTGTACTTAGGAACAGTGTTGCTTTGCGCTAAATGCTCATGTCAGCATGCTAACATGCTGATACTTATGGTGCCTTCAAATGAAACTCGTGAGCTTGTGTTTACAACATGGGAAGTCGTGTACACAATATACTTGGCGTTCAAGTCGTGAGAACATCGCTGCTAAGCAATGGCAATTTTAACGTTACTGTCGGCGTCTAGAAGCCACAGAGGCTAACAATTTAGCAGCTAGAAAGTGGGTAACATTATGCAGGAAATGCAAAGGCATAATGACAGAGGAAAAAGATTAGTCAGTTGAGAATATAAACATTTTCCTCAGGCATATTTTAAAATTATGAAAAATTAGCTACAATATGCGACTAAAATTACAATATATTCACTTATTATGTTGCCAAAAATGAACTTCCAAGGCCTCCGCCATTTCTGACAACGTCAACAAACACGTCACTCTCAGAGATTTCAGAAACTTTCCTCTTACGAGGTCGTGAATACAACAAGAGGGGGGGACCCCCCAAGGCACCATTAAGCACAGTGGTGCTTTGAGCTAAATGTTAACGTCACAATGACTACACTAACATACTGATACTAAACACATTGTACTATGTTCACTATGCTAGTGTAGCATATTAGCAAGCATGCTATCATTTTTCAATTGACAATGGAGCTGTAATTGAATATCTTTTTTGATAATGTCTTTGGGTTTTCTGAATATATTTCTAACGAATGGAATAGGAGAAGAAAAACAATCAAACTAAGAAAGTAAAATAATATTGCTATCCCTCATGTTGCTAGCATGGCTATAACGGCTAAGGACCAAGATCGCACACTTCAGCCCTTTATTAATGACTCATTAACATTTAAAACTGCAAACATGATGACTTACTAGAAATAATATTTGCACTATCTGTTTATATCATGTTTATTTTTGTTTATAGCTTATATTGTATATTGTATATTGGTAGAATTTCTATTTTTTTATTCTTATTTCATTCTAATGTTTTTATCTATTCTTTTGTTATTATACTGTTTACTTGCACCAACAAAACCAAAGCAAATTCCTAGTGTATACCTCTTACACCTGGCAATAAACACGATTCTGATTCTGATTCTGATTCTGATTCTGATTCTGATTCTGATTCTGAAACCCCCAGGAGCATTTATTAATGGATTACCAACTTTTAAAAATGTATAATTACCAAATAGACCTGCCAACGCTATTTTTCACAACCTGGCAACCCAACATCAGTTGTTATTATTGCTTATAACTGATCTATAAAGCATTTTAAACTATTGATAAAGCCATTAGGTTCAGCCCATAAGAAAGTGGTATCAAAAATGATTTGCACATGAACTATTTTTGGTATTTTTAAAAAATGATTTTCACCATTAACATATCTGCTAAATGTTATTTTTTTATATTTATTTTATATTTTTTATATTTATATTGCACTATCTCCTTTTTTATTGTATTATCTTTTATATTTTTTTATATTTATTTCATATTTTTTATATTTATATTGCACTATCTCCTTTTTTATTGTATTATCTTTTATATTTTTTAAATATTTATATTGCACTATCTCCTTTTTTATTGTATTATCTTTTATATTTTTTAAATATTTATATTGCACTATCTCTTTTTTTATTGTATTATATTTTATATATTCTTTTATATTTATATTGCACTATCTCTCTTTTTTTATTGTATTATCTTATCATTAGCAACTATGTGATTTATCACAATCTAATTTCGTTGTACTACACAATGACAATAAAGGGCTTGAATCTTGAATCTTGAATCTGCCTGTGCTTTTTGCACGTCATTGGCACATTTTGCAAGTGAATGTAAATCAATATGTAGGCTGAATGCCATGAGGAGGACATGCTGTAGTTATTACAGCAGTAGACCGTTAGAGGAGCAGGTGAAGGGCGGAGGGAGGACGGAGGGATGCTGTCGCTTTAAGAAGTTGTTGCATGGAGAAGCTGGTGATTTTCCACTCAAACTGATATTAACGCGCACCAGCTCTAGAAACAATGGTCTCACAGAAACATAGATTAAATTGTTTCACTCAGCGTTAACAACGTAGTCGACACAAACAAGGAACAACTGGCTGCTAAGTAAAAACGAGGACAGGTAATTCATCTGCATCTTCTTTACGTATATTAAGTATAGTAAATGATGTTTTTTTATTCTAAGATATAATAAGATTAGTAGCTTCCGCTTTTAAGATGTCTCTTTTTTTAAGATTTTTTAAAAACATGTGGAATTTGTTACTGTATTTTGATGTTTAACATCTGTTTCCTTTTATTCTCTTGATATAAACAGAACCACATTTTGCTCTCTTTTCTCTTTGACATGATGTTTTGTCCTAATTATTCCCATAAAAGAAAAGGCTGGCGTTTTAACCTCGCTTTAAAAAAAAAAAAAAAAGCAAATATTGTTCGGGTTATATAAAATAAAAACACTCAGATGTGGCCTTTGAACCCTGTTTCCTGTGTTTATAGCTGATAAGAGACTCTGGTTCTTGGCTCTCTCTTTCATCATTTTTGTGAAGGTTTGCAATGGTGCGTTCAGGCGCAGCCCCGACTTCACAGAGACATGTGATGTGTGTGATGTGTGTGAGTGTGAGTGGGGGGGTGAAATGTGTTTATTGTCTCCTTGCAGACTCCAGGTGCAGCTTCACCCTCCACACCCACAAGTCATCCACTGAATAAATCTATGGATGAGTGAATTGTGCACAGTTTAGAGGAGAGTTTGCTGAACTAGGTCTGATGAACGAAGACATTTCATAGCTTATATCTTGTGCCTATAGTGGCACATATACTTCTTTGGTCTCAACCCTGTCCAGTGTATCATTGATTGATGTGTGTAACCCCAATCCACAATCATTTTACCTACTACTTATTGGGAAAATGTGACTTTCTGAGTTAGTGGTTTAAAAGCTTGTATCCATGTTTCAACATATACATTTACCTTTAGACAAAGATAGTTTTTTTCTGCTAAATTAAGAGATAATACAGTTTTATTGTCTTTCTTGTGCTGTGGTTTTCTAGATTCAGGTAATATTTCTACTCAAACACAACACAAAAACACTCACATGCACATAAATCTGTTCCTCATTTGCAAGATATCTTGTGGGGCGGTCCCTAACATAATTTTTTGGGCTTCGAAGCTTCGAAGCTTCGGTGAGATATGAATATCATGGCGATGGTTTCAAAGCTTAGAAGCATTTCGCGTCAGCCCTATAGATATCTTATCACCACAATGGTAAAGCTAAAAACTCAGATCGAATCTTAGAAGGCGAGTCACAATGAAGCCAAAACAGAAACTGTAGTTTGAAGCTGGAAGCGTTTTTGCAATCTGCACAATAACGGACTCCTTTTCACAGGCTTTCCGTGAGCTATGAGTAATGAACAAACACCACAAGGTTTTCACTTGGATTTCATGAGATGACCCACATAAAACAGGTTTTCTTTCAGCTGCAAGCATCTACCTTCAAAATACAAATCCTGTGGTCTCTCGCACAATAGCTTAGACGGCGTCTGTCAAAGGTTACATAACCAAAAATAGTATACAGAGCATGACACCGACCAAAATATGACGGATTATGGCGTCATGAAAAGCTAAGAGGTGTCAAAGGTGTGTGTGTGTGTGTGCGGCGTTTAAACGACAGCTCGTCATGAGCTGATCCTTGTCCCCCATTTAACTGTGCAAATCCTTCAGAGAAATTCATCAGTTTTTAATTGACTCTTGCATGCCAGTCTTTGTCCGGCAATTGTAAGCTCTCGGAGCAGTGAGTGGTATCTAAACAGACTCACGGACAGAGCAGCGAGAGAGAGACATATTACCTTATTAGGAGTTGTTATAGGCTGATACTGTACTTGTTTACATTTCACAGATAACCAACCGCATGTCATGAAAGAATGGAGGGTTAGTGATTGGAAATGGCCAGCATGCCGGGAATTATCACAGCGTACGTGGGAATAAAAATAGTTTTCACACAAAGATGGGAGTGGCGTGGGGATGTTATGAGGGGCTCTTGTTATGAAACACATGTTTTAGTGGTTTTTGAAAAAAGAAGGGCTTTAAATCTCTCAGTGCTGCCTTCAGTTCATCCATTTGTACAAGATCATAATTCATGGCCAACCCCCCCCCCAGTGTTGGACCAGCCTCTGAATTGTCCTCTGTGTCTACCAACATGAATAAGAAGTGTGTGTGTGTGGGTGTATGTGTGACACATACTCACGCCCCACCCCTGGGCTATGTGTACATTTGTGGGCAGGCAGTAGTGAGAAGTGGAAATTTACAGTCTCACACTTTGGTACCTGAGTTGTCTGTCACAGTGAGGCTGCGTCCAATCTCCACCTTGGATTTAATTGTCTTTAGCCAAGGGGGCGGGCCCTGCTGTCAGCTCCACTTCTTGTGACCCGTGTCGGCATAAAGGCATTCAGTACAGAGGAATGGTGACAGCTGAGAGAGAGGAACTCTATACATAGTCGCAGCCATGAAGGAAATGTAAGTTTTTCTTAAAACTGCTTTGTTTGAAAAGAGATTTGATTTTTTCCAGGGTTTGCATGTGTTAAGTTTTTCTGCATGAATGGACTTAATGAAAAGAGGCGTAATGCTTGTGGATAATGTAGGAGTCTATTAAAAGGTTGGATGAATAGAGAAAGAAAAAAATAGAGATTTTTATTGTTGTCTTTTGTGGATTCACAGGATTTAACATCAGTGAGGATTTAAGCAGTAATAATATTGTTGTTGTTTTTAAACGGTTAAGGAATTTGTAGTCAAGTATGTCTGGTTTAAATCCCAAGGACAGTTTGTTTTAAGTCTTATCTGGTGGGCAGACAGCCTCTTAACACCATGCAGGCAGGTGAAAGCATACGCTAAGCAGACGAAGGGGAAAAAAGGGGGGAAAAGAGAGGGAGAAAGAAACAGGATGAGAAAACAGAGCAGGCAAGAACTGATCCAGTTATGTAAGGAGGTCTGAGAATGGAAAGCGGTTCAAGTTGACTTGTCATGCGTAACAGGAAGAGAGAAATCCTAGAAAATGATGGGACACAGTGTGCACACACAGGGGGGAATGGAGGGGTTATTGTTCGGGCGTTGATTGAGTGAAGAGACACAGTTCTCAGGAGGAATGTGAGCGGTGAGAAGGAACCTTCTTCCTAATGTTGGTAGCCATTCCTGAGAGGGGACATGCTGTCCATTTTTTAAATCTCCCATAGTTTTAGCGTCTTGAGATAACTTCTGTTGTGATTTGACGCTATACAAAAATAAATTGATTTGATTTGATTTGATTTTATACTTTGTTTCAACAAGGACAAAACTCCGCTTCATGCTTTGGACACTTTCTTGTACAATTTGTTCTTTTATCTGAGTTTCGACAAATAACATGTATTTTTGGGCCCGCAGGAGTTAAGCGAAGTATTTGATATTCTCTTAAAAGAAGAGAAAACTTTTCCCACTTGTATTACAATTAATTATAGCTTTCTTATTGTCCCTCTTTTTTTTTCTTTATCATATGCCAGCTGGCAGCTTAAATCAGAGTCTTCTTGGCACGTCTCATGCAGTTATTCCTGTCCTATTAGGGTTTCTTTTCTCCTCTTTGGCTCACGCGGGGAAATATGATACCTCGGTCAGTATGAACAAAACCCCGTCTTTCTTGGAAAGGCGGTATACAGTGTAAACACTCAAGTGAACCTAATCCGTTATATCGTCTTGAGAGCAGCCAGGGCTTTGGGAATGCGGGGGGGGGGGGGGGTTCTTCGTCTCTAAATTTGGCTTACGGAGTTGGACTTGATGCTGATACGGTAGCATGGGAGAAAGCTAAGAGAAAACTTTCCTCCAGGGTCAGACGAGGTCTTAAAGGCGCGTATCGGGTCCAAACATTCCCTTCCTTTTCCTTCAGTGACAATGTGCCCCCTGCTGAGCAGAAAAATACACCCTGGGACTCAGAGGAAAGTGGGGAAACAGCTAATCAAAATGGGAATGTACACATGCTGTCGCCAAGGTGGTTGTCTTGCAGTTTGGGTGATTTTATTGCTATGTTTAACAATGTTTTTCTTATATATATATATATATTGATTGGTTGATTGAATGATTGAGACAGATAAAGAAACGTAGTTGGATGTTCCTTGTTAAATGTCTATTTAGATGCACATCACCTCCCCAAACAGTCTCCAGTCCCAATGACCTCCGTGCATCAGTCGTTCAGATTAGCAAGATTAACAACATAGTACTGTGTCTATCATGGGCTCAGTAGTTACACAGCACGCTGTAGCGCAATCAGGAGACAGCATTATCTCCTTAATGCTCCTCCCGATCTGTGTCTTATCCCACTCACCTCTGTCTCTCTTTGTCTTTGTCTCTCTCCATCTCGTCCTTTTTCCGATTTGCCATCCACAGCATGGCACAAAAAGAAAAACTCCAATGCTTGAAGGACTTCCACAAGGACACCCTGAAACCTTCACCGGGGAAGAGCCCAGGCACGCGGCCCGAGGACGAGGCCGAAGGCAAGGCTCCTCAGAGGGAGAAGTGGGCTAGTAAGCTCGACTTTGTCCTGTCTGTGGCCGGAGGCTTCGTTGGATTAGGAAACGTCTGGCGTTTCCCTTACCTTTGTTATAAAAATGGTGGAGGTAGGCAGAAGATACATTTAGCTAAAACATCGTAGCTGGTGATGTGATCGTTGCTAGAAGATGTCTTACCTCCTGTATCCGTCCCCTCCAGGTGCGTTTCTCATCCCTTACTTCATCTTCCTGTTCGGGGGTGGCCTGCCTGTGTTCTTCCTGGAGGTTGCGCTGGGCCAGTACACCTCTGAAGGAGGGATCACCTGCTGGGCCAAGATCTGCCCCATCTTCACTGGTCAGTCCAAGCACATAAAAACATTGCACACATTCACGCATACAGATACAGAAATAAGAGACTCTGCATCACAGCACAAATCACCCCCGACAAGATCATTTAAAATTTAACGCTGAGTAAAAGCCTCATTTGCTCAAATGAGAATCCTGCCCTGATTTTTTTTGCCTGTTTCAGTCCAGTATTCATCATTATGTTCTGCTGAAATTGTAATTGGACCAGTCTTCCTTCATTAGGCTACTTAGTGTTAAGTAAACAACATTACACAGCACAGTAAAGCAGGAATATTGAGTGTCATGGAGGGTGAATGATATTAGTATACTTTAATTCTACATAACTGCGAACACACACATTTACTGAAACATAAATATACCAACACCACATGCTTGGAGTCATCCTTGGATTGCAGGTTTTGTGAGTGATAAGTTCTTGGTTGCCGTGGAAACAGACCAGCAAAAGAAACATCAAGTTGCCTAGCGATGGGAACAGTCTCATGCAGCAGGTCTGCATGAAAACATGATATTTTTTGTTGACAATGTGTTTTCTCTTAGCTTATGGGTTGTTATGATTACTGTGTGTCTCCTGTGACTGTGTTGTCAGGGTCGGGTCTCTTGACCTGAGATCACCAATTAGCCACTCATACGTTAAAACACTCAAGGGCCACTCATTGCTCTTCGGTGCTTTCCTCTACCCTTGAGTGACAGCTGTAGACAGGCACTGAGGCACCGCACCTTCAGCAGCTGCCGTGACGCTCTTACTCATGTTCACACACGGGACGTGACTTGAAAAAAAGAGGATGCTGTGCTTTCACCGGATCTCTAGCAGCTGCCGATGGTCTCCGCTATTCAAGGAGCGCTGAGGCTGCTGTCTGTCCATCTGGCGCGGCGTCTGGCACGGCAGAGAAAGTCCACAAGTGGCCACAAAACTGGCCAATCACAAACCTCCCCATTGTTCACCCCGCCCTCCCCCTCGCCTTCACGTGTTTTTATCACACGGTGAAATTCATGACTTTACTCCCTGCGCTCCAGTACACAGTCGAATGCACACACACACACACACACACAGACACACCTGTCACAGCATTGACTTGTCTATCAGTTTGCATTTGGTATGTGGGAACGAGGCGGTGGGGGCAACAGAGATGATGAGTTTAAAAATACTCTTGAGCAGTGGAAGAGTACCGGGGATTTCTGTGTCCAGGTTCGTGACAAAGTCATCTAAAAATAGCGTTAAAACACTAAGGACATTATAACAGTAGATAGCAGATTCAGGCTCGGGAAGTTTTCCCCGTCTTTGAGTCAGTTGTTATTTACGTTTGTGACAGCCTGCTTTCAAAGTTGTTAAGCCGCAATCTGCACCTCACACAAAGTCTTCATTTAAAGAGTTATTTATCTGCCCTCTCTGGCTGAAAGTTGCAACTCTGCCCAGTACCACTGATGGGTGTGTTTGGGTGTGGTCAGAAGTACACTGGGGAGCTTGAGAGTTCCCAGGAAGAGTGTCGGGTTGTTGATGCAAATTTTTGTAGTGGCTAAATGGTGGAACCCAACTCAATTTACATCTGGTTCCCTCTCATCAGCGTCGTTTTTGGTCACAGCAAGCAGCTTTTTTAAGCTTAAAATGCTCTTAAAACCCACTGACAGACAGAGTCGGCGAGTAGCTGGTGAACATAGTGGAGCATTGAGCAGCTAAAGAGGCTGATATTTCCCTCAAGAGTTGGTGGAGACCAAAAACAGAGCTAAAAGAGAGCGAATATTGCACTCTAGTGACCAGAAACATAACAAATGCTTAATAACAACTCTGTCTTGGATGATATCTTTAGCTGGAAATCTGCCTTCTTTCCTCCTCGTCTCCAGGTATTGGCTATGCCTCTGTTGTGATCGTATCTCTACTGAACGTCTACTACATCGTGATCTTGGCATGGGGACTCTACTACCTGATTCAGTGCTTTCAGCCGGAGCTCCCCTGGGCAAAATGCAATCAGCCCTGGAACACAGAATACTGTATAGAGGACACAGTCCGCAGGAACAAGACCCTATGGCTGGCAGCCAACATTACCAACTTCACCTCCCCCGTCACCGAGTTCTGGGAGTGAGTATTCAATGACAGCACAAACACACACACGCACGCACACACACTGACTCACACTCATACGTGAATATACTGAAGTAACATTGTCTCTTTATCTTGCTTGCGTAAATGTGTTTGAACTGGCACAATCCCTACAAAAGGCACAGTTTACTTTTAGTTCTCTTGTCAGTTTATCTATTTGTGCAGCACCTTTCACACATTAAATGCAGCTCCTCGAAGTTTGACTTTAGTCGCCTTTTTCGTGCCCATTTGCTTTGTTACATGTTTGAATTTGCCCTAACTCATCACAGTGAACGGCTCCAAACTGAAAATGTTTATGCAGCATTAGACACTTAAATGTTAAAGCCTCAAAGCTTTTCCAAATAGTCATCTTACCATTTTAGCATAGGCAGACTTTGGACAGGCACAGAAAGGCCAAGTCATGTGTCTGTTTGGTTTCCACTTTTACTGTCCCTATCATAGTCTAGAGGTGTCACAGGATCTACTTCCTTGTTTGTATTTGAAAATGATAATCTCTTCTGTTTCCACAAACTGCCATTAACCCCTTCTTTGCCTCTGTATCCTCCGCAGACGCAATGTGCTGAGCATCTCCGACGGGATTGAGGACATCGGGGAGCTGAAGTGGGACCTGGCCCTGTGTCTCCTAGCAGTGTGGGTTATATGCTTCTTCTGCATCTGGAAGGGAGTCAAGTCCACTGGGAAAGTGAGTGCTGAGGCGTAGACACATCCTGTACTTATTGTGTTGCCTGGTTGCGGTTTGGCCTTTACTTTTTTTTTTTTACCCTGACAAGTCAGTGACAAAACACTGTTGCTCTGAGAAAGGCCACATGCTTGGAAAGCAGTTAATTTGGTTGATTTAGAGACACAAGCCTCCGCGCTGTCATGGAAGTTTTTTGTTGGCCAGACTCACTGCCGGCTGTAAACAGTTGACTGCCGCTCCTTAGACCTCTCTCTGTTTCTGTAAGCGGGACAGAAACTGGGCCAGAGCCAACAGGAGGAGCTCTGTGTGGAAAATTTTGAACTCTAAGGACTACTTGTGGGTTTAGCTCCATGTATAATGCAAGATGTTGTGATTACTGTGCATGAAAATGATCAATCTTTAACTAGAGAGCAATTCAGAAAGTGAGAAGCCTTTATGCAGTATTAATGTACTGCTTCATCCCCTCAACCTCAAACCCTCATCATGACTTCGTGGCCTACTTGTTCTATTTGAAAATACTTGGGAAATTAGAGGGGAATTGTTGTCAGATAACTAGAACAATCTTTCTTTTGTCCTGCAGTCGGAAAAACACGAGTTAGAAATGAGAAGGAAGTTGTGTTTATCCCATTATATCTCAAGGGTGATGAGTCATAAATCTATAAGTGTTGCTCGGTATTTTGGCAAATAATTCCATCGTTCTGCCCATAGGTGGTCTACATCACAGCAACTTTCCCATTTGTGATGCTGATCGTGCTGCTGGTGCGTGGAGTGACCCTGCCGGGGGCATCTGAAGGGATCAAATTCTACCTTTACCCTAACCTGACCCGCCTACAAGACCCAGAGGTAGGATCAAAAACTCTTCTTCTCTCCCCTTCATATCTTTAACATTTCTGTCTCCAGGTATTTAAGGAATAGTTTGACATTTTAAGAAAATACACTTATTTGCTTTCTCGCTGACATTTAGGTGAGGAGATAGATACCACTCTCATGTCCGTACGCGCACCTCTAAAGCTCGCTAATTAACACATTATACCTCGTTTGTTTAATATGTACAAACAAAGTGTAAAAATATGCACATTTTGTTACCTTCTGACAGAGCCAAGCTAACTGTTTCCCCCTGTTTCCAGTCTTTATGCTAAGCTAAACTAACTGGCTGCTGCCTGTCGCTCCATATTTAACAGACGGATATTGAAGTGGCTTCTCATCTAACTCTCAATATCTGAACCACTGTAATGTAGTGGAAGATATTTTTTCTTTTTCTTTTTTTTTGTTTTTTTGTTATGTAACTCGATTACATCATTTCTCATGAGTGATTTAGATTAACATCAAAACCAAGCTGACGTCTCGGTTGACTAGCCCACGTGTCCTGTGCAAAAGCTGAGTTGAAATAAATAACATTTGACTATGCCTCACAGAGTGCACGATGCTCATGAGCTGTCAGATCAAATTACTGACATTACACCACTGCCAAGTGTATATTTAATTAGCTGTTTTTTATATTTGTTGAAGCTTTGCTAATATGGAAGTTGTGGTGACTGTTATTGCATTATAGCTTTATTTGATTAATAGTATCATTATTTTCATATTAGCAATGGATCACATGACTACCTATGTGTGAAAGGGGTTGCTCGTAGTGATGAACCCACAGGGAGCTCTATAGCATCTTTAAGCTTATGGTTTCTGCTAAAACTTTGCTGTTTTAGTTCCGTCTCACCGCTCTCATCTGTGGTGGGCAGCTGATTTCAGTGAAAAATCTCTAAAAACCCACTGACTGTACACTACCTGCTCCTCAGCACCTCAGACAGACACAATTAGTGACTAGCTGGTGAACAAAGTGGAGCATTTAGCAGCTAAAGAGGCAGATATTTAACTTCAGGGGTTGGTGGAGACCAAAGACAAAGCTAAAAGTAGAGTAAATATTGTACTCACATTCATGTTCCCCGTCTGCTAGATATCCAAATAAGGTTGACCTCATCTATTCTGGAAAACACTATGAAAGTCACCGTTTCCTCTGTCTCCTCAGGTGTGGATTGATGCAGGAACCCAGATTTTCTTCTCCTACGCCATTTGCCTGGGAGCCATGACGTCACTGGGGAGCTACAACAAATACAAATACAACTGCTACAGGTGAGTTGTGTTTCCGCTGGGGGGGAGAGTGGGACTTTAGTAGTGACAGCAACTCGTGTCAGAGACGGTTGCGTGAAAAAGAAAATGGGAACTTCGGTTCCGCTTGTGTTCATTAACAACCTCCATGACATATGTGTGACATAGGGACTGTTTGCTGCTGGGAGGCCTCAACAGCGGTACCAGTTTTGTGTCTGGCTTCGCAATATTTTCCGTCCTGGGCTTCATGGCACAAGAACAAGGGGTGGACATTGCCACTGTGGCAGAGTCAGGTACGAGGGTCCAAGGTGATGGCAGCAGTGATGGTGGGCGCTGTTGCCAAAAAAAAAGACAATTGGAAACTTATCAAAAAAGTCAAGTTTCGGAAACGATGATGCTGAAATGTAGAAGTATCGGCAATTGCACACTCCTTGAATTAAAGCCCCAAAGAAACAGAATTGTTACTTCAGTGTGAAATCTCTTGCACCTTTTCGGAGGACAGATCACACGGCATTGGTGCTGCGTGTTTTAGCTACACAATGAACTGCGGTGTTAAAGAGCTCCTCATCATTGCTACAAGTGTTCAATGGCACCAGGTGTCCTCATGTCCCTCATTCAACTTTCAAGTCATGTCTTTTAGTAGCTTTACATCTTTTTGACCAGGGGACATTGCTAAGAAGATTGGCACCGTACTGTATGTACTCTACTGTTATGTGCACTGGCACCCTGAGGTGATATTTCTTCTGTAAGCCCAGTTCTGTTAACAAGCTGTGGACCTCCTGAGGTGGACGCCACCGGTTCTGTTTCTGCCTTCCTTTTTTACTCTATGTGGACTTTGAAGGAGATGCATCTTCTTTCAGCATGCTCGCTCTGTTCAGTTTCAAATTAAACTCTTTGCTTTCTTTAAGACTGCAACTTGAATATAATCTTGTGAAATCAAACTATAATTATTGTATAACAATGGCAGTAATTATAATGTGATGGCATGTTAGTGTGTTACATACAAGATATTCCATCATATATGAAAACACAGAACCAAAATTCATGAATATTTTTCATGCAGAAATAACTTGCATTTTACTCAGCTGATCGTGTGACTGCTGACTTTGTGTTTCATGCTCTTGTTATACCTTGTTGGTTAATGGTTAATTGCTTTGCTACGATCCTCATCTGCTTTGTTTAGATTAGATTAGATTCCATTTTATTGTCATTGCTCACATTAAGTACCAGAAATGCAGATTAGCATTTTACCAGATAGTGCAAACAGTAGCAAAAGCGCATATAGAGTTATATGTGACATGTACAGTTTGAACCTAATGAATAGTATGTGCGGTAGAAGGGTCTGGGTATGTCATGTGCAGTATAAACAGTAGGATGTTATGTAACATGTACAGTGTAAAAGAACAGGTTTGTTGGTATTTCCTGGAAGTTAACACATACAGAACATTGGAGCATGAAAAAACACCCTAAGGGGAATTTTGTTTCCCTATAGCAACTCAACACATAGAGCCAACTTGGAATAAACACTTTACAGTTAACGTCATCCCATGTCTTTCAATTCTTGGACATATTAGATCATATTTCCTGTAGATTATTGGCAGCGCCAGACCCCGCTCAGCCTCTCTAGCTCAATCTTTACATTATTTTTCTAATCCCCCTATGTCGTCCAAGCTGAAATCAGATAGAAATATTAAGTCTGTCCTCCTCCCCTTCTCCCCGTCCCCTCTTTGTTCTCCCTCCAGGTCCCGGCTTGGCCTTCATCGCCTACCCTAAAGCTGTGTCCATGATGCCGATGCCAACCCTCTGGGCAATCCTCTTCTTTATCATGCTGCTGCTTCTGGGCCTCGACAGCCAGGTCAGTATTTTTCACAATCACTGAAGCTATGTACAGAACGGTTAGTTGCCCATTTAGTACACACAGACACCTTCCAGGACCCATGGGTTAGTTGGCTCAGCCCTAATGTGTAAAACACATTTAGTGCCTCTCTGATCCACATCTAGCGTCTCCAAGGTATCAGATAACTGACAGACAAGAAAAGCAGCCTGTTCCCACAAAGGCATTTTACTATCGCACTCAACCGCACCACTGTGTGAGATTTATAGTCCTTTTAATGCCCCTGTAAGACCACAAATTAAGATTTTAGAAGTTGATAGCCGTTAAAGGCCAAACATTTGGTTAGTAGAAGTCATTATAATAGCTTGCATGCAATCCATCTAGCTTTGATAGCAGGCAGAGCTTTGATTAAGACAAGATAATCTACGTAGACAAAACACAAGTGTGCGCCCGAGGGATTCGCCGGTCATATCAAATTTCCTGCCTCCAAGTGTAATTCTACACCGGTGCTAACTCAGTCCTGCACATGGCCAGCTACTCGTCTCAGCCAACTGTGAGATCAGGCCGACTCTCTAAATTTGAGTACATGTAAATACTCATGGGGCTATTTCCATGAGAGAAATGTTGCCAGATACTGTATAGTGTGTGTGGGTGCGTTTCTTGACCATAAAATTCACGCAGATTTGTAGTCCTGAATGCTATATATTGTTAACATCGCTCACACATACATGCCACGGTTATGTAAGGGGTTTTTGTTTGGTTTTCGCGCAACAAAGAAGTACATTCTTTGTGAATAGGAACAATTTCATAATTTTGTTTTGACATTATGAGGCAATGAGGAGACACAGGGGAGCAAGAGGCAGACACAGATGGAGAGACAGTGTTGTTTTGTTTCTGTGGTGTCTTGGTAGCAACAAACCAGAGAGCAGCCCTGGTTAAAGTCTCATTACTGCTCAACAAAGACAGCTCTCATTCTCTAATGACTGGTTTGTACAGTAGAGCTGCATGCACACAGATTTTTTTGTACTCTGAGAACTTAATAGTTGGTTTTGTCCCCACAGTTTGTCGAAGTGGAAGGACAGATCACCTCCATCGTGGATCTATATCCGGCCTATCTCAGGAAGGGTTACCGACGGGAGATCTTTATAGCCATTATGTGTTTCATGAGCTATCTCCTGGGACTCGCCATGGTAACGAAAGTAAGTTCACCAACAGTCACTTCACTGGAGCCTCTGCGCTCTCTCTCCTACTGCTTATCCTGTTTAGAATAGGAAAAGAGAGGCAGTGTAGTCGGATCAGCGGCAGAGATAACGCCACAGACTTTCCACTTGCCTGTCGGCTGCCTCATTGTTACGACCAAATATGGCTTCCTACCACATTCGCCACTCACATCCTGCGTGTCTGAATGGAACAATTCGGAATGCCGTTTTCCGTTTAGCAGTTAACCGCGCTTCAATGGCGTCTCAGCACCTGTTGAACTCTGCTTCTATTGGTAGGGTGCCAGCATTCTTGTGCTCTCAACACCCCCCCACCCACTCGGCTTTAATACCCCCCCTTCTATCTCTGTGACTTTCTTTCACTCCACACACATCAGAGAGGTAATTAATGTGGCTTTCCTTCTTTTCTTTTTTCCAGGGTGGCATGTATGTGTTCCAGCTCTTTGACTACTATGCAGCCAGTGGTGTGTGCCTTTTGTGGGTTGCATTCTTTGAATGCATCGCTGTAGCCTGGGTTTATGGTAAGTAGAAACGACTCGATGTGAGATAGGTTTCTGTAACGTGTGTCGTTTTTCAGAGTAATGATCCTGAAGGGTTGAGGAAAAAAAAGCACAAATGATCTCTTTGGTGGTAAACAAAGGTGTCCTTGTGGTTCTTCCCACATCAGTAGTAAATAACTTTAACTGCATGCAGGGGCGTGGTGAGGGGGGTGGGGATGGTGTTGGTCCCCCCGCTAGATTGTGATTGGCTATCCAGGGTTGCCTCCCACCAGATTATGTCTTACTATTATTAATGATGAGAGAACATTTAACCTAATGAAAAAAACCTAATTGGAATGAAAACAATGCTGCATCTTCCAATAATAAACTATTATTGTGAAGCCATCTGATTCTATTAACTGCAATAAATCATATAGTGCAACCACTATATGTATACTTTTGTGACTGTGAGGCTAGTATTTTTCCCTCAATAAATTCCCAAGACTCAGGTTAAGGGGCTCAGAACAACCCTGATATTTCATTTCTTATTCCTACCCTTTACTACAGCTTCCAACTGGTCTCCACCCCTTAACTCTGTATCACCGCTTCAACATTCACAGGCAATAACGCCATGACAGGAATAACCCCCCATATCTGAACAATGCTGTCAATCCAGGCAATTATAAGAGGTTAACACAACACAAGTTCAGTCAATTGTCCCTTTAGTTTTTATCAGGAAAAGCTCTTTATGGTTGTTTAAAATATAAACTCATAATGTTCTCATGGAGATTTAGCCTGAGCGGTAAACAAAGTATTCTTCACTTAATAAACATTCCCTCAATAACCCAAAAATACTTTTTATAAGTGACCCAGTTCCATGATCTTCTCCAAGTACACAGTCCCAGACTTAAATCTATTCAGGCAAGAAGCAAATATTGTTGATACATAAATAGATCCATCTTAAATCCAAGGCTTCAGTGTCCCTGGCCTTCAGGATTACAGATATAAACAAAAACAAAGTGCTGCTTGGCACGTCACGTAAATTGTGGGAGAATGTTCACGTTGCTTATCTACACAATGTTTGCTAACTTTTTTTTAACTTTAAATGTTGCTTATGTAGTCATCAATATGTAATGTTATCAATTTCAGGGGCTTTAACAGATTAACAAATGAAGAAAGAAGAATTTCTGCTACAGTCTTCTCAAATATTTCTTGTGAAATACTGACGAGTTTTACCTTTAGAGGGGAACATCACTCTTTGGTTGACATGAAATATATCACAAGTCAAAAAAGTTGGGAACAAGTGTCCTAGACCTTTGGAAACTTTTTTTTATATAAATTGCTGTTATAGATGCTATTGTAGCAGCATCATAAAGGACCTTAATGATGATGTTAAAGATGTTAAAAAGAAACTAAAAACAGAATAAAAGAACATATTGCTATAGAACATACACACACCCTAAACAATGCAATAAAACACATAGTTCACGACAATAAACTCTGAGGAAAGATAAGTGATTACCCAGTAAGCTAGTTATACCTGACAAAGCCGAGACTGTTTATACTATAACAGAATATGGTACATGACCCAGTGGAAATGCTGCAGTTCAAGGCAGACACCGGAGATAAGGGGCTATAAACCTGCTCATTTCTCAAGGCAGACATGAAGGTCATTTTGCAATAACAAGCAATAACACATGAACAGTACAGACTGCTGATATCTTATATACAAAATATATGCTAGCATTCATGTTATTCTTTGCTCTCTTTGTGTTGGATAGGAGTGGATAATTTCTACGATGGCGTTGAGGATATGATTGGCTACAGACCAAACGCTTGGATGAAATGGAGCTGGACCGTAATCACTCCTGTCCTCTGCATGGTGAGAGACGAGCGGCAGCTTTCGGAGCGCCACTTTATTGTGTTGGACGAGATATTGTTGACGATGTGACAAATGTTGATAGTTCGAACTTCCAAGGTCGCAGAGAGCTTGTACAACGTGTACTAAAGGAAGCATGTGTTTGTTTCCCAGGGCTGCTTTGTTTTCTCCCTGGTGAAGTACAAGCCCTTGACCTATAACAAGGTGTACGAGTACCCTGACTGGGCCATCGGTCTGGGCTGGTGTTTGGCCCTGTCCTCCATGATCTGCATCCCCATGGTGATGGTCATCAAGATCTTACAGTCTGAGGGACCCCTGATCGAGGTGAGCTCAATCTTTTAGTGCTTTTAAAAGAGATAGTTTGAAATTTACGGAAATGTGCTTATTCGCTTTCTTGCTGAGTTAGATGATATCACTCTTATACCTGTACGCTAAATATGAAGCTTGAGCCAGGAGCAGGCCCCCAGGAAGTGCGCCGGTCGATGATCCGGACTTTCTTAGTGGCCAAACGGTGGTACTGCAACTTCCGTGTCAGTCACGTGATGCCGTTGGGCCCAAAAATACTTTTTCCCATAGACTTACATTGGGAAAGAGATGCTTTAACTCAGCGGATAATTTTTTGAGGTGAATCAACTTCCAAGTATGAACACTCTAATAGCCTTTATTTAAAAAATTAAGTTTTTAAAGTTGTAAAATGCACTAATAGCTGAATCCAGAGTTATTTCCCTTCCTCCGTTCATGTGAGTGAGACCCAGACCGAGTCATGTGACCGAGCGGACGCTACTGCGCATGTCCCAGTTGCCCAAGATCCGGGTACTTTTCCAGACGGAAGTCGAGCCATTTAGGCTTCATGCGCCATTGAGCAACTCTCATAGGAATGACCTGGGCCCTGCCTCCAACGTTGTATCCAGTTCTCTTCATACATCCATGCTACCAGCAGCTCTAAAGCTCACTAATTAACACTCTATATCTTGTCTGTTTAATCGCTAAAGTGTAAAAGAGTCACATGAGCGACTATGACAGCTGAAGGCGTCAGTAGGCTCGTTTTTGGTAGCATTGCTAACTTGTCTACATGTAGCTTCTGTAGAAGAAGGTAAACAGTGAAGAGAAGCACGTAACACAACTGTCCTTAGAAAATTAGCTGGGAAAAAACTTTTTATTAAACCTGCCATGTGTCTTTAGCTAACGTTAGTTAACATCCAATGTCTAAAGAAATATTAAATAATGAAGAGGGCACAGCTCAATGACACTGTAAATATTAGACAACATCATTTTCTGTCATCTATTCCAACTGAAATGTGTCCATTGTGCTATTTAAAACAATAAAAACTCAGCTGCCGGTAGTGAACATGCTAGTAGATCAGCAAGCAGTAGTGCTAGCTAGGCCACCCTCGTTGTTCACATGACCCTCGCCTTGCAGGTTGTCGCGGCAAAGAACGTATATTGCCAAGAAGTGAAAGTCAATTGTTCGTTCCGTTGCATCATCAGCGCCCAGCAGCAAAACTACACTTCCGCCGTTCTGGACTGAAAGCTGCTGTCGGATGCCAGTAAAACCTCCGCTTAAAAAGTGCCGTACAAAAGTAAAACAAAATCATTTCTTTTCCATCAGCGTATTCTACCGAAATGGCCTGCGTTGAACAATAAAATATAAATATAATAAACGTTTTCAGTCAAAAACGGTGGCAGCGGCTGTAGTTTCGTCATCTCTTTGCTTCCCCAGTATACTCTTTGGTCGCGGTCCATCCATCCGTCTCCTCTTGTTGTTACCATGAGGTTGCCAGGCAACCAGGATAGCTGTTTCCCCTTGCTTCCAGTCTTTATGCTAAGCTAAGCTAAGCTAAGGTCCCCTGGCTGTGGCTTCATATCCTCTCATATCAGGTCTTGGCAAGAGCAATTTTAAATCAACATGGCTTGAATTTTTTGTACATGCACAAATACAGATGTGATACGAGTTGAATTACAATGTTTCCATTTGATATTTGATAGCTGTCACATTGAGCCTTAAACTGCCCCAGTTTGTGATGATCATTAGTCTAATCGCTCGTCTCCTTCCCTCAGAGGATCAAAGCTGTGGCAGCCCCGGCGAAGTCAGGCGTGAGCTCTCGCCCGAAAGAGTACAACGTGAAGGGCAGCGAGCTGACACAGCCCCTGGACCCAAACGGGAACAATGGCTTGAACAAGCCCACCCACACCATTGTAGAAACGATGATGTGAGCGCTCTCTGTGAGAGGAATAAGATTGATGTGCTTTCTGTGTTATTATCTGCTAACTTTGATAATGGTAGGTTTACATCGTCCAATATATACGTTAGAGATACTCTGGTTTGATTTCTACGAAGAGAGTTATATATTACTGTTGTAATGTTTTTTTTTTCTCTTGTAATTTTTTTTTTATTTTTTACTATATCGATATTGTTGATGTTACAATTGTTGTTGCTGTAGTTGGCACTGATCTCAGTTTAGGCAGTATTTTGAGATAGAAAATGTTCAATGTTTACTACCTTTCTGTTGATTCCGGAGAAGAGATGAGGAATTTGCTATTTTGGTGTAATAGAAAGAAAAAGATGAAATTCTCACTTCACATAAATTCAGTAAACTAAACGAGTAATTAACCGCGTAAAAAGATAGAAGACGTCTAAATACCCTGTCGTGATTGTGGCAGTCTCGTTGCCCAAGCTAACTTCTAGTATCTTGTTGTTGTTGTTCATCCCTGCAGTGAAAATGAATGTACCTCCGCTAGCGGCGGAAGTGAGCCACCCACGTCTCTCAGAGTAAAAATCCATAACATGTTAAGTGGCAATATGCAGTGTATAGAGTTAATCTAGCGTGACATCCTTTAAGTTGAACAAGGCCTTGGCCAAATACTGTGAGAAATGCATTCAGAAGATCCATCCTCAAAAACAGAGACAACATAATAAAAAAGAAAAACAGCTAAGAAAGGGGAAGTAAGGAGAAAAGGGAAGTGGCATTTTTTGAGTATTTGTACACAGCCTGTGTGACTACTATAGTCAGTCCCAGTGCATTTATTGAAACCTCTCTTTGCACTTTATATGTCGTTTCACCTTTATTGTAGTATTTGTTTTTATTGTTGCAAGGTATTTGGAGTTGCATTTGCAACACAGTTCAGGAGGAAATATTTTTAGCTTCTAACTTTTTGATATTGTAAACTTTGATATACAGTATCTAGTTGTCTCCATGCTAAGACAATGACAAAATAGGGTAGAAATCTGACATCAAATTATTCTCAGCAGAATCTGTGAGAACTTCACTTTAAAAGTAAAAACATTACTTCCTGACAGCTCTCTCCATTGTGCTCATTACAGTAGCAGACGCGCTCTGCATAACTACCACTGGATTCTAGTTTCTAATGTTCGGTTTAGGCATTTGTACTGTAGAATTTGAATTGTTTGTAAATCACATATGCCTTTTTGTAACAATTTTATACTGTACATCATACGATCACTGATTAATTAATTTTACTGAAAACTCAGCAGTTTGTTTTCTAAATATCGATTACATTGTGAGCCAGGATTAAATTTTTCAGTGTGCAATGTTCATTGAAGCAATGGCATTCTCTGCTCGCTCAAAATGCACCATCAAATTTAAAATAATGTTCAATAATGCATCAACTTGCACAGTTGGATACGACATCTGAAGCATGTGCAGGAGCCACCACAGTACCGTGCTGCTTTGTCTGTTAAAATCTTGGAGATTCAAGTGTACCAAAGTATTTTTGTCTCACAGTTGTCCCCTTTGAGATGCACATTGCATCTTTTCTATATAGATTACAAATAAACATCTTTTTCTTTGGATTTTGTGTCTTAAGAATTATTTTATTCTCTAAATGTGAACTACTCTGAAGCATTTTCATTCCTGCAAAGTGGAGAAATGTCCATCCATACATCTGACACCAATATATTCATTACCATTAATATGTGTTGGATATCTAAATTTTGAGGCTGTGACAATTATTAAAGGTACAGTGTAGGTTTTGGCGACATCTAGTGGTGTGGTTGCAGATTGCAACCAATTAAGTACCTCTCCGCTCTCTCCTCCCTTTCCAAGACTGCGGCCGCCGAGTGCAAAACCATGGTAACGCCATTTGCCGTGCGGCTCACGTTAACGCAGTTTCACAAGCGTGGCCTTCAGGTAACGTAAAAACACAAAAGGCTCTCTACAGCCAGTGTTTGGTTTGTCCATTCTGAGCTACTGTAGAAACATAGTGGAGCAACATGGCAGACTATGCGAAGAGGAACCGCTCCCGATGTAGATATGAAGGGCTCATTCTAAGCTAACGAAAACACAACTATTCTTAGTTTCAGGTGATTATACACTAATGAAAACATAGGTATATTATACTCCATTTCCCCCAAAAAACTGCACACTGTTCCTTTAAAAGACCGTATTGACATGTAAAAAACTCTATAATGCAGCCCGTGATTGACAGTGTAATTTCTTTGTATGAATCCGGTACCAATAACATACTTACCGGTTCCTCCTGGTGCTTAACTGTAGGTACAGTGGCAGAAAACAAGACCAACAATGGAGTAACAAATTGGGCATTTTAGAGGAAGCACTTACATTATAGTGAATCCAAACAACACCAACTGGCTAAACTGCTGTGCAGTGGACTGGAGTTTAACCTCTTAAGTTGCTCTACACCCAAAAATGTTTGACAATCCCATCATTATTCCAAGATTCATTCCCCTTTTCTTCACATTTTCTACCCTAAAAATACATTACTGTACCCAACATTGGTGAGTACCCCAGTCGTCATTTTGGGAGGGTAATCCATTTATTTTATATTATTCTATAATCTTTTCATCTGAGTTTTGAGAGATTTTCCCAAAGCCCCCCTTGTTACCTCACTATACACCTGTAGTTTTGGAAGCATATCATAACTATGAAATATGTTATATCAGTGGTGTTAATGTCATTTTCCCCAAAATTCAGTTTTGTTTCCCAATATGTATCCAGTATTTACAAAAATAAATGTTCCTCTAAAACTCCCTTGCTCCTGATAGTTTTATATTCTTCCATTGTACCTACATTTAAGTACCAGTAGGAACCAGTAAGCATTTTATTGGTACCTAAATCATTCAGCAAAATGACACTGTAAATTGTGTTCTGTATAGTTAGACATGTAACTATAAAAACCATGACTGAATATTGGAAGAGTTTCTGCTAAAAGGAGATCTAGCATTGCACAGATGATTTAGAGACTGCATTTCAGCGTTCTCAATATCATGTTATCTGTCTTCATAGACATACAGTCCCTGCAGGAATGATGCTAAGCCGGATATCATTGCAGTTCTTAACTTTCAAGATGACTTAATTACAAGCACTTGGCGTTGATGTGTGTGCACAGCCTCTAGTCTCTGGTTTAGAGGAGGCTGTTATGTATCATTTTACCCACTAATCCAACACTGCTTTGATTCCATTGATGTGATCATGTGCTGCTGCTCCCCCCTGCCAACCTTCATCAATACTGTTTATTTTGAGGAAGTGCTACGAATCACAATACATTTTGATTCCACCCCTGAAATAGCTATCTTTAAAGATCCTCCATTGAGCAGATGACACCGATGCCACGACGACTCCCACCTCTGACGGCTCATTGACACTTGGCCTAATTTTCCAGGGTGACCGTCCCACCATTAATCTAACGCCTCCCAGCAGGTGGGAACTGCATTGACATCTCACCCACAAGGATGGCACTGGCTTATTTGGACATGTCTCTGGTGTCCAACTGTCCAGCCTATAAGCCCTCAAGGCACTGAACCCCCAAAGACTTTAATTCATGTTACCTGGAGATGATCAACAGGATTGCCAGAGAGCAGGAGGAAGCAGAGTCCAGATGCTTCATGGAAATGGGACAGCACTTGTTGAAATCATGTTACCTGGGTTTGCAGGTGCATTTCTGTAAAGAAATAAGAAGAATAAGAGGCTCATATTTAGTGTTTGAAGCTCACTTTCTGAACATAAAATGCATTTCTTTAAAGTAAAATCTAGTGAAAACAAATGATCTTATTCATACCTTCATAAGAAACCAAATTTGTTCTTCCCAGTTCTTTTTTTAAATTTTTTTAAAAGGATTTTGGATTTAAACAATAAGAGTGGACAAAAGGACATTTGGCCCTTTCGTTGATGAGCGACACCATCAACTACACTGAAAACTGTGTCCCAAATCCAAACTACATACTATACTGATTTGGTTGACATCCGGCATTGCACATATTGTATCATGTCCTGTTAGTATAAAATGGTAAAGTATGTTTTTTTTATTTCTTAAGAGCTAAAACAGTATGAAACTTTTATGCAATAGCCTACATACATTATTGTACGATATATGGACATGACCTCGATCATTTTTACGTTATCGACTTATCGCACGATATATGGACATGACCTCGATCTTGCCTGTTGTGTTGACATGCGTGTTTGTTCACATGGGAGTGTCACCAACATTTTAGCCGACATGATGCCAGAATAAACTGCTGGGTTTTCCCTACTATTATAAGACTGGCATTGTGCAGGCATTTTTTTTTTTTTTTAACATTGTTACATTAGTTATTTTTTTGGTTAGGTGGTTTTATTTTATGTGTTATTTAGAACATTTAAAAAAAAAGTTCACATTCCAATGTCTGAAAATCTTGAATTGACATTCATCGCTCTTTTAAAGGGTGTAGCCTATTTGCATTATTATACAATTATATTATCATTACATCAGTGGCATGAAAGGGTCTTAAAATTACAATAATATTGTTCATCGCAATTATTTCTGGGGCAATATATTACAACAACAAAAGTAGTTGTCGTGACAGACCTACATACAGGATCGCGGTTCAGTGAGGCTGTATTTGGGCACAGAAGTCATGTTAGCTAAATGCTAACATTTGCATGCTAACATACTCACAATGACCATGTGATATTATCACATGTGTCATTATACATGCTGATGTTAAGCATGTATAATGTTTACATCTTCAACAATGTAGTTTAGCGTGTTAGCATGCTAACATTTGCTAATTAGTACTAAACAACGTGCAGCTGAGGCTGATGGGAATGTCATTAGCTCTGCAGGTATTTGGGCATAAAACAAAGTATTGGACACATTAGATATTGACCGGATATGCTGCTAGATGAAGTCACCAAAGCGGTTCAAATTCATTTTAAGTTAAACATGAATGTCGGATCTAAATTTCACAGCAATCCGTCAAATAGTTGAGACATTTCATTCTGGGTCAAAGTGGTGACACATTGCATTACACCTAAGTGTTGACGCAAAGGAGGGGGGAGAACCAAATTGAACAACACACTGTTGAGAAACAAACCAACTATGGTTTCATGAACTTTATTCTCATAAAAAGAAATACATTTCTTAGTTTATAATAAATTAAATAACAAAAATAAAATCATATCCAATAAATCTTTCAATTCCCTTTGAAACGATTCCTGACGTACTCAGGGAGGATGTGGAAATCAACCAAACAACGTGCAGCCACATTCAGTATCACAGTTTACATGAAGATACTATACTGTATGTGCATGTACTGTAAATAAAAATAAAGCACTGCAAACCCATGATACATTAAATAAAAATACAATACATTAAATTAATACAAAACCTTAAAAATAGGACATTTAATATAAGACATTAGTCGGAAATCGGATTTAAAAAAAAAAATGCCGCACCATGGATTAATCAGTTTGCTCTAAACGGGGCAACTATCTCACAACATCGTCACATCAGCCAACACATGAAACGTAACATGTTTCTTATTTCCAGCTGGATCAGCAAGCCAGATTTGTTACACAATAGCTTTATAAAAACACAACGTTGTGATAAAAAAGGGGGGAGGGCACTCTCACAAAGATCCTGTTGGAGCAAACAGAGATTACCCAAGTACTGTTTCATTATAACGGGAGAGCTACTTTCTTTCTGAGGACGAACCTTATGCATGCTTAACATGCTCATAGACATCGGTAGGAAAAAACAGCTACTGCAGAGAGGAACATCAATCCAGTCAGATGTGGAGTGAAAACAAGAAAATCATTCAAAACTGAAAATTGAAAGGCATTTCATCCTCCTGCTTGGGGAAAGGATGTAGTTCGCTTAAGGAAGCAATCAGTGATGGACCACAACCCATAAGTCATTCTGGTGTAATGGCACATGCAGAGATTCACACAGTGAAACGTGAAATAAAGTGAAAGGGAGTTTTGAACTAATAGAACGTGAAATGTGCAAATGCTGTGTTGGAAAGAAACGTGTGCAGAATGTGAAACAATATCTCTGTGGCTGAGTCATCAGACAGGAACATTAAAAAAACTAAAAACATTATATCTCTCAACAACGGTGGAGTCTCTCTGGAAGCATTCAGAACCTTTCAGTCAAAGGACGCCCACGTTAAAACAGAAAGGGTAGAGTGTCTTCACAAGCATTCCTGGTATCAACATGTAAGGGGCTTTAAAATACAGCTAATGATACTTGGAAAAGTAGCGGAGAGCATTCTGTCTATTTGGAGGCACTGTCCCTTCTGTAGGGCGGGCACTGTGGGGGAGAGACTGGAAACAAGGGCAGTGAGCCAAGTCGTGGCTGAAATAACTTAAATAAGCCCAATGTGCCTTGGACCTCGAGTCCACTAAAACCCTGCGTGCGTGTGTGTGTGTGTTTTATATGCATGTAAAGAATTGCATGTGTGTGCAATAAAAGTAAAGATGTTCTTTTCGATGTGAGCTCATTAAAGCAAAATATAGTAAATTTATGCAGTGCATGTGTGTCTCCAGAGCTGAGGCGTGTGTGTTGACATCCTGGCTCAGTCAGAAGCTATGACTCCCCTTGTTATATAACCCTGCATGTGGCTTTGCCTCCGGAGAGGAAAGGGGGGGTGGGGCGAGGGGCTGCCCTGAAGCCAGAGCCGCCTGTGAACTGCATCATGTGAACACGGTGACTAAAACTGGCAGCAGTGAACACATGCACTTTGTGAGTGGCTGTTTTCTGTGAAGATGCTCTGCGTGAGTGAGGAGGTCCGTCTGAGAGGTACCATGTGACAAACTGTGCATGACCTTTTGTGTGTGTGTGAGTGTGGTCCCGCTGTTTCAAAACAGCTAGCGTCTTATCTTTGTGATCACAGGGCGATGCTGTTGGTCCTGTGCTCCGGGAAGCAGAACAGTGAGTTTGAGGGTTCGTCACAGTCGTCGGGCAGCCCGGTGTCTGCTGCTGCCAGCGGATTCCTGCTAATGACCAAGTCCAGGCCGTCTCCTGCCTCTATAATTAGGGGCACAGTTAGACAACAGTCCAAGTCCCTGGTCCGGACACGGTTCACCTGCAAGATTAGAGTCAAATAAATCACTCGCCATGCTACTACATTCACATTTATTTAAAAGGCATAGTTTGACATTGGGGGAAATTTGATTATTGCTTTATTGGTGAGTTTAATTTAGGTGTAAGTGGGAAAAACAGAATAATGATGACTGGCTGTGGGCCTGAATCAGTTTAGAAACGGTTTAGCTGACCCACACAGTGAGGATAAAGAGACATAAAATAACATAAAGACAAACAATAATAGAATAAAATAATAAACAACAAACCTATTTTTAAAAAGGTTTTATGAATACTTCATAAAAAGAAAGCAACATTTAGCAGAACCCCACAATTTTAAGTGTATACAGAGACAAGTTACACTGATTTTGAAGGGCTGAGATGAGGGATTAATTGTTGAATTGTGTTAGTGATTTTCAGTATTTCTAATGTGATATAGGATTTTATTCAAAATTTTCATATATGTACAGAAAATTAATCTTAAACTATAAGTTAGGGATAATGTACAACGAGCCGGTCATTGTTGTGAAATAAACAATCGGCACCCTGAAGGGTTTTATTTCACAACAATAACCGGCTAGCTGTACATTATCCCGCTTATTACACCGCTACTTACTTAAGAAATCAATAATTTTACACAAAAACGGTGCGCCAGAGTCCGACATCAGAACTGCACCCATAGCAACGGTATGTTATACATAGCAAAGGTCTGCTGTAAAGAAATAAGAGACCGTAGAACGCTGTGATTGACCGATCAGAATCGAGTATTCAACAAAGCTGTGTAATAATTATTATTAAAAGCAGGTGGGGTTCATTTCATTTGTGATGACTTTGGTTATTCTCCCAAGTCTTGCACTTATGTCTTGGCAGAATAATACAAAGTGAAGAAGGAAAAAGGAGAAAAAAAATACAGAAAGAGTGCTGTATAGTTATGGAAAGATGAGAAGATCGATACCACTCTCGACTGTGAGAGTGATATCATTATTCTCATCTAACTCTCTGCAAGAAAGTGAATAAGCGTATTTCCCAATAGAGCCAGGAGACGGTTATCTTAGCTTAGCTAAGATAATCAGTTGCAGGCTGCATCTTCATATTTAGTGTACTGTGTGAGTGTGTTATTGATCTTCTCATCTAACTCTCGCCAGAAAGCGAACAAGCAAATTTATAAAAAATGTCAAATTTCTTTAAAACAGTACCTGAAGAATGCGGTCGAAAGGTTTTAACCCTGCCTGGTCAGCGGGGCCATCGGGGCGGATCATGTTGACATAAACCCCTTTCTCCAGGAGGCCATCGGATACACTGAAACCAAAGTCGTGGCTCTCAAGGTCCTTCCTCATAGACACCTGCAAACACAGGGGACCTTAGTTACACAACGTGTACAGCACAGCACGTGTTCATAAATATCTAGAGGCTTTTATGTAAGGACTCAGCAATTTAGTATTTGGGGAACAGATTTTTAAAAAGGATGGTCAAAAATAGTTATGGTGGATGGCTAGATATCATGATTTTAGACCCACACTATATCAAGGTCAGTAGCAGGTTTAACAAGAAACAGCTGACAGATGACTTTCCATGATATCATGTAAGATGTGTCAACCCAAAACATGTTTAATTTCCATACAGCAGGACGATGATGTGCTGCTCTGTTATTCCTGCTCCAGTTTCAGCCCAATCAGTCACTCCGTCAAACGCCACATGGTTAGATGCACGGATGAAACCAAACCAGGCGTTTCAGGGAGTAAATGGGCACAGGCTGGGGTCACAGCATGTGCTGCTGCTGCTGAGGTAATGCTGCATAATGAATGTTGTGTGTTTTTCTTGTACACATAATGCAAGTCCTGACTGGCCAGGTATCCACTGGGTCCAGTTACACCGTACCGACAGGCACAGTGAGGCAAGTAAAGGAGGCACGCAGGTATAAACTTCATTATGGGTAGAGTCCCTCAGGACACTGTTGTGTGCACCACAATCAACAAGCTGTGAGTGCAGTTGACTGATTAATCAATGATCGCATTTTTATCTTAGATTACAACAGATTTTATATAGTACATATGGGGTATCAATATAATACTGACTGGGTACCTACAGTATATGAAAAGGAGGGGGGGGGGGGAGGGGGGGAGGTTGGGTAATAAAGGATAATAACTGTGTTTAAGAGGTAAGTATTTTTTAAATGACTGAGTACCTTCTTAATAATTACAGGCTACAGTAATATTGTTACCAGGTAAAAAGGAGGTGAAAATGGACAAAAATTATAAAAAGGTAAAAAGTTTTAATATTTTTAACATTATAATTGTTGCTGGGGATCAAAACATTAGGCTAAGTCTGGGAAATGGGGTGCACCTTTACAAATATATCTATAGAAAAGTTAAGTTAATTTACTTTTTTCACTCTACCTCATTAAATTTTATTTAAAAAAGCAACACATTTGCACACTGTTGATGTATATAGTATGTGATCCTATGTTTATATTGTATATGTTAGTTGTAGTAGTTTGGTATATTCATAGGGTATTCTAATATAGTATTTATATTGTGTATTCTATAGATATATCTATATCTCTAGTGTGGATGTATATAATGTATATTTACCGTGTATTTACTGTTCCTACTGCTGCTGTAGCACAATCCTTTCCCAATTTGGGATCAATAAAGTAAATCCATCCATCTATTTATCTATCTATCTATCTATCTATTATTTATTACACAGCTTTGTTGAATACTCGATTCTAATTGGTCAATCACGGCGTTCTACGGTCTGTTATTTCTTTATAACAGACCGTTGCTATGGACGCAGTTCTGATCCCGGACTCTGGCAGATCATTTTTGTGTCAAATTATTGATTTCTTAAGTAATTAGCTGTGTAATAAGCGGGATAATGTGCAGCTAGCGGGTCATTGTTGTGAAATAAAATCCTTCAGGGTGCTGCATGGCCCTGTCAGGGTTTATTTCACAACAATGAAAATATTGGGGAACAGTAATGTAGTTTTGGGATCAAAGGTAGGATCAATCTGATGATCAATACTGATGTTTATGAGAATCATATCAGATATGACAGGACGAATATCAAAGTAGAAGTATTCCCTAACAGAGCTACCTTGTGCAGAGCCAGAGGTGTGGGGGATAAAATATCAGAGGGGTCCCCTCTGCCCCGGGATGGTAGGTCTCTGGCTCCAGTCGACATGTCCAGGTTGCTTTTGCTCTTAAACTCGCCGTGCATTCCCTCCCGCTTAATGGGACTAATTTCAGACTGAAACATCGAGTCGTCGTTGGTCTTGGTTTCCTCTAGGTACAGACTGAGAGCGCTACCTGTCATGGATGCCTGAAAGAGCACAAAATCAAAAGGGGAGTATTAGAGCATCATGTATTACAGTAAAAGGACTTCCATTTGGAAAGCACAACATAATAATATCTCATGAAGTGTACACAGAGCCTGATTAGAGGCCAGGGCATTGCATAAAAGCCTTCCTGGGTCAGTATGGCAGCAGGTGCCCGGCCTGTCTTGTCAGATTTAATAACAGATTACACACTCTGGCGATTATCATAATGCTTCATCTGGCGTGGTCATTTAGGCCGACACCGGTCTATGAATACATGAGTAGGACAAAGCAGATGGAGGAGGGGAGGAACCAGGAGCAGGGAGGGGGGCGGGGATGACGGGCAGGCCTACCTCCAGCTCCCTGAGAATCCCTGACTGGCCGCAGGTCTCGAGGTCCTGCAGAGCCTGGGACCAGAAGCTGTCATCCTGGTTCAGGGTGCCATGGCAACGAGGGGGGCTGACGAATCTATGACAACGCAGGAACCAGAACATGAGAGCAGCCCTGCGGGTCTCGTGGGCCGGTGCCGCTTACAAAAGGCAGCATGGGAAATGCAGTTTTTGGGGCTGCGTGCTGGAGAATCCCTTTGAAAATCTCCACATTGAAGGTTTTTACTGGGAATTCTCTCACTTGAGGCGAACGCCGAGGAGTCCGCTAGATTAGATAAAGCCTTTGAAAGAGTTCGACCCCCCCCAAAAAAAGCAGAAAATTGAAAGCATGTGACACAAAAGTTCAGAAAAAAAAAGAAGTCAAGTGTGAAGAGACAGATAAGGCTGATGTATCCTTGGGCGCTTTAGGTGCTTTTTGTGGAAACGTTTTTGTTGTGGACAAGGGGGTGACAGAAAAAGATGCATCTATGTGAAACACCAAAGAGCTCGTGGGCAGTTAGTAAAGCAGATGAGAGAGAGAATACCTGAGAAAGAAGAGAAAAAGGACAGTTTTGGAAGAGCACACAACATGAAAGCATACAACACAAAATGAAGAGAAAATAATTCAGACAGTGCAGTTTGCTTTCATCAATGAACCCAAAGAGGGGAAAAGAAAAATCACAGAAGCTCTTATTTATACACAGTGGTGGAAAAGTACTCGCATCCTTTACTTAAGTAAAAGTACCAATACAACAATGTAAACAATGTTAGGACTGTTCTCTAATCTTTCTCTAAGCCTTTATTGTGAAATATTGGATAATTGTATCTCTTTTAGCTTCAATTTCAATGAAACAATGTCAGAAGTTTAGAGGTGAAATTTCTCTTTCCTAACAATTTATAGACATCTAAAACATGAGAAGTGTAGTTCTTGAATAAATGTACTTGGTTACTTTTCCACCACTGCTTGTACACAGAATATGATTTAAATCAAATATGCCCTCTACCGTGAAATCAAAAACACTTAAAGCTGCACTGACATGAAACGAGATGTCGACAGGAAGTAAACCTGCAGGCCTGAGCACTCACCCAGGTATCTTGTCCCACTCGTCCTCAGTGAATCTCCCATCATACAGCGCTGCGTGGTGGACTAGGCCTGCAGAGCTGGAACTGGTTTGGCTCCTGTGCTTTGTGCGTCGCCACTCATTTGGGTTGAGCAATATGTCGGATGCTTTGTGAAGATACGTCCCTGAAAAAACAGAAATCCACTGACCTCATTAGATGTAAGATGTAATGGGTAATTTATATACAGTAAGCATCCAGCGGACCTCACCTTGGCTGCCGTAGCCTGCGTCAAACCCTGAGCTATCCCAGGAGCTCATTGCAGAGTCTATACTGGGCAGAGTGGCGGAGTAGACCTCTGAGTGTTTACTGGTCTTCTGGGAGTCTGTCAGGTCGTCCTCTGTGTCACTTAAAAACCCAGCTTCTCTGTCCGTAGGCCGCCGGCCATCAGACTCTGGGAATGCGAGTCAAATCATCATTAAATCAAGAACTCGTGCACTTCCTGTCATTTTCAAAAGGCAAAAAATAAAACACTTTCACTACCTTTAAGCCCCAGAAGAAGCTAAATCAGTGCACATTTATTTAAAAAAGCATAATGAAACATGCTTTCTTTAATTTCAAAACACAACGAGTAATCAAAAGGAAATTAAAAACAAGTTCATACAAAAAAACAACAACATACGGTCGGCTTTTTTTTTAATCTTAAGGGTGACGGACTCCCCGGCCATCTGCAGGAGATGGATGGCCTCGCTCAGTGGCTTTCCTTTCAGACTGACCCCGTTGATGGCCAGGACTCGGTCCCCTATATGAATAGCCCCGGTCCTGCAGGGTGAGGAGAGCAGAGGAGACAGTGCTACCAGAGAATACCAGACAGTACCGACCGATGGGCCGGGAACCCTGTCAGGCTGCCAGGGCGCCGACTGGGACGGAAACAAAGAGGCTTCTTGTTACAGAAAATTACGAGACAGACATTGTTTACGGTCTTGTTTTTTGTATTTGTTTCCAAAGGGGGCCACTACAGATTTAACTAGCCTCAGCCTGACAAGTGTCACCATCTTCTCAAATAACTATGTTTAGCCCCGACCTTGTCATTCCTCACCTCTGCCCTCCTCTCACCTCTCTGCCAGGCCTTTCTTTGTGAGGCCAGAAATGACGATGGGGTCAAAGGGCTCCTCTGTGCCAGAGATGGTGATGCCCAGTGGTCCGTTATACCTCTTCAGTTCGACGGTGTAGATAATAGAGCCTGACATCTCCAACTCATCTACAGCACAGGAGACACCATGTACAAGATTATAAAGACAATATAAACCCTGTGAAGATAGAATACCTACATGATAAAATATGTAAAATAAAAGTTTATGCAAATGGATGAATAGCAGCTATTTAATCCAACAGAGCATTACCTCTTCTCATTTTACTGCCTTTGAATATTGTATCTCTTATATACAGTGGTGGAACACCCTTTTCGTAAGTTAAAGTACCAATACAACAATTTAAAAATACTCAACTACGTCTAGTAAACTACGTAATTTCACTGATTATTAATAGTTTTCTAAATTTTCCATGTTATCAAAGGCGCTAAATGCAAGATTGGGAGCATTTTTATTGACTTCGCACGGCTGTCAGCATGGCGACAGCTGAGCCAGCGGCTCATAGTTAGCAGTGCTAACAGCGCTAACATTAAAATAAAGCAGACAGAGATAACAGTGTTAACCTGAGGGGGAACCAGAGGCTGGGCTCTACGCTTCTGCAGCTGCGCTGTCGCTCGGGACGGCGTTATCAGCTATAACCGCCGTAAGAGCGCAGTGCAGAGTGGCGGCCGTGAGCTAACCAGTGGCCCACGCTAACATGCACGATCATACACTAAAAGCATGCAATATGTCAGCAAAGCGAGGATTAAAACACACACAGAGGGAGAGTCACTTCATTCTCTACTCAGGTGGACATAACTCCTCTATATCTTTACATATACAATAGTTGTTTGCTGCTATATTAATGCTCTGGGTATTGAGAACCGTTAAACTGGATATATTTGGAGTTTTGACGGTTGGCTGACAAAACAAAAATACTTGGGCTCTTTGAACCTGTGATAGACATTTCTTCTAATTTCCTAAATGAACAATGAATCGATTATTGAAAAGAGAAAAAAAGAATCGTTAAAGCAAATGATTGTTACTGGCAGCCCTTGTTCAGTGGTTCCCCACTTTGGGGTCAGGCCCCCTACAAAAGGTCACAAGAAAATCTGAGGGGTCATGAGATGATTAATGGGGTTGGAAAGCAGAAAAAAAACAAGTTAAAAAAAAGTTCAGCTACACAAATTTCAGTTCAGTTTTTTTTTGTTTCGTTTTGACCTCTCTCTCTTGTCTTTGTTTTGGAGAAGTTCAAAAGAGGAACTCTCGTGTTGTTGGTGGAAGTGCTAGGGCTTATAGACTTTCAAAATGCGTCGAGTGGAAAAATACAGCGCTTTTGTACAGGGCCAACAGCTAAAAAGGAACCACTGGTTTAATCTTTGACAATGTATTTTATAAGCTTATGTGTTTTTAAAAAGTAAAAAGAGTAAATGTGCATGGTTACTTTACACCACTGCTCATACACAGGATGCATGTTTGATGTTTTCAGGGATTAATGTACCAATGTTGTCCTCGTCTTTCTGGATTCTGAGTTTGACCATGTCCTCGGCCTGATGCAGGACGTGCATGGCGTCCTCCATGGTGCAGTTCTCCAGACGCACGCTGTCGATGGCCAGCAGCCGGTCTCCGGGCTCCAGAGTGCCTGTTCTACCAGACACAAGACCACAAAAATCTACTAACAGGGACCAGAGAGCTGCTCCTCCTGACTCATATGAGAATCCTATTAGCGTTGTTGTCCCAGTGGGATCATTGAGGGGTGACCGTCACCTCACCCTCAACCTGATCAGCACTGAGCCCTGCTGAAATGTAGCTGCTCTGGCCTACTGATCCAGTTTTGATAGCTCAATCCAATTAGGTAAATATTACACAGTGGATTCACAAAACAGTTTTATTTTGGTGATGATATAATCCCACATGAGTCTAGAAAACCTAGCTCAACCTGAATGGAAATAATGTGTCACCTGAAAGCAACAAACCGCTTTTGTATTTACGAAATAAAATGTTTATGTGAAAGTGCTGCGACTGAGAGCTATAAAATATTATGAGCTCTGTGTAACGTTAGGACATACCTGTGGGCTATGCTTCCTTTTCTGATGTCAGAGATGATGAGGGGCTTGCCAGGTTTCTTACTTGCTGGTAAAACAGAAGAACAATATTGTTTAGGGTTGTATGATATAAGGATAAAAACATTTGAAAAATCACTCGACTTCCTTTTTTCTTTTTGTTGCACTAATCTCACTCGGCTTCCTGTTTATTCAGAGCACAAAGAGTAATGATGAATGCTGGTACAGGCCAGTATTATTCAGAGGTAATGAGGTATGCACCCTCGTGGAGGTTTATGGATCACAGAACATTGATTCAAAGGAGATTTGCAGCGTGCAGGTCTGTGGAGTATTATTGAGCAACATTGCCCCCTGCTGTATAACTCGCTCCTAACAAACTCACCACTGATGGTGATGCCCAGCTCCACTCCTCTCCTCTTGGGTAATTTAACGTGGAAGGTGCCGCTGCTGGGAACCACTGACTCTAATTGGGATATAAAGTGAAGATAAATGTAAGGAGGAAGGCACCAGAGATCTCACAATAAGAATTTATCTTCACAATGTGATACCTGCGACATCAAACTCAATATCCACTGTGACCTTATTGGCCAGGGCTGAGTCTCTGAGCAGCTGATGGGCTTCCTCCAGAGTGCCATCTTCAGTCGGGATCCCGTTAATGGACAAAAGTCTGTCCCCGACCTGCAGCAGCCCACACCTGCACACAGAAACAAACACATGAAAAAGCAATACAGTGGAAATAGAGTTAAAGCTTAAAGTGTTTTTCCACTACAACAGTTCATATAGTAATAATAAATATGTATATAAATGTTTATAAGAAATGTAATAGGGTGTACATGTAACAGAATGATAAAATAAATCTTGTTAAATAAATAAAATGGATCATATTTAAACTAGGGCTGCAACTAACGATTATTCAAATTATTGATTAATACTGTATGTTGATTTTTCCCCAATCAAAAAGTGAAAAATTACCAGCACAATTTCCCCGAGCCCATGGTTATGTCTCCAAGAGGTCTCACTGAGATCAAGATCTCTTTTAAAAGAGAGAACTGAGAACAAATGACATATACGGTATACACTACCAGTTTATGAGGTACACCTGGCTAAATCTAATGCAATCTAATATACACCGATCAGCCATAACATTATGACAGCATGGGCACCCTGACCGGTCTGTGGCTAAGCAGCCCCATACGCATCAAACTGCAATGCACTGTGTGTTCTGACACCTTTCTATCTGAACCAGCATTAACTGTTTCAGCACTTTGAGCTACAGTAGCTTTTCTATTGGATCGGATAACACGGGCCAGCCTCCGCTCCCCACGTGCATCAATGAGCCTTGGGTCTGACCCTGTCACCGGTTTTCCTTCCTTGGCGCACTTTTGGTAGGTCCTGACCACTTCGGACTGGGAACATCCCACAAGAGCTGCAGTTTTGGAGATGCTCTGACCCAGTCGTCTAGCCATCACAATTTGGCCCTTGTCAAAGTCGCTCACATCCTTACGCGTGCCCATTTTTTCTGCTTCCAACACAAAGTTCAAAGTTCAAAATGTTCACTTGCTGCCTAATATATCCCACCCACCGCCAGGTGCCATTGTAACAAGATAATCAATGTTATTCACTTCACCTGTCAGTGGTCTTAATGTTCTGGCTGATCGGTGTATAAGTTCTGCATTAAATCCTGCCTTCATGAAGGTTATTAAATTGTTGTTTTACAGAGGTGTTGATTCGACTGTATGGTGATTTTGTGGTGCAGTTGAACTGTATTGCAATACATAGAGAGGGATTTTTGTTATTCAGCTTACCCTCATTGATATAAATGTGGTGGACAAAATAACAGAAACACCTGTCGGCATAAAAATACTGTATAAGCCAAGTAGAACTTTAAGGTTCCTCAGAGGAACGAGCGCCTAACCAACTTCAGCTTCTTTTTTTTGCAGAAACGAGTCTTCCCCAGCTTCCTTGTTTTGTCCAACCAACAGTTCAAAATGTAAAATATGGAATTAAAATTATATAAAACTGAAAAACACAATTTTCTCACATTTAAGAGGCAGCAAATGTTTGTCTTTTTTTGGATTGATAAATGACTTGTATAATAATAATAATAATAATAATATCTTGGATTTATATAGCGCCTTTCATGAAACCCAAGGACGCTTTAAATACATTTCCTGTTGACTAGCTAATCGATTAATCTACTAATGGTTTCAATATCATCTGCTAATGTTTTCAATAATAATGTTCATAGTAATAATAATAATAATATAGCCACACTAACATCAGCAATGCTTTGGATTTCTGCTTGAAGTGAGAGGATTGTGACGAGTGACACATTCAGCGTATGTGACACCACACGTCACATAGGCTGAGGGTTTAAAATGCCATCTTTAAAGTGATAAGGCCTCTGGGCTCAACATAAACACACTGAACACTGACCTTATTTGAACTTGGAAAATAACCTCAGCAAAGCGAGCACTCGTACAGAAAAGAAATCCCACATATCACACATTTAATCAGACCCCTAATTGCAAGGGCAAACACTGTCAACTGATATTAATTCACTAACCACCGCTGCTCATTAACCTTGTGTGGAGAGAGTGAGACACCAACATCACAGACGGATGCTGTACTGCTCACTCCTGTCCAACTGCTGCTGGACTACATCGTGTTACAAGACCCAGGGGACACGGCCCTGCAGCGCCGGCACAGACACCATCATTAATCTTGCAAGACAAGGACAGATACGACACACTGTCCTGATCAGAGCTGTGTGTTAATTAGACCGCGACATGTAGTCTTGATCAATACAATACTACATACCAATAAAAGGGGATTTTCACCATTAAAACAAAAACAAACACTGGCTGCATCAACGCCTCATGTATGATGTGTGATAAATCCACTACTGGGGACGACTTACTGCTCCTTGAAGCTTGTCAGAAACACAATCAAGACTAAAGTAACTGTCATTATAAGTTGCTGAGATCATTTGTTGACCTCATGACATTTTGGGCAATGACCTCCCTCACTAAGGAAATAAACCGCTACCATGCCAAGAGCTGACAAGCACTGAATGCTTTTTTTGGCTTGTGACTCCTTAAAACGTACAGTGTGTAGCATTTGGCAACATCTAGTGGTGTGGTTGCAGATTGCAACCAACTGAGTACCCCTTAAATTGAACAGCTTTGGTCCAAGTTAACTTCCTGTCAGCTACTGCATTAACAACCATTGGAACAGGAAATACAAAGAGGCCCATTCAGAATGTTTATGTTGTCAAGTTTGAAAAGGTCTATACTATTCAATTCAATTTATTTTTATATAGCGTCAAATCATAACAGAAGTTATCTCGAGACGCTTTATATATAGAGCAGGTCTTAGACTGTACTCTATAGTTTAGACACCCAACAAGAGATCCCACCAAGAGCATTGCAACACGCTGTGGCCAGGAAAAACTCCCCGTTTAGCGGGTAGAAACCTGGAGCTGAACCGGGCTCTGGGTGGGCGGCCATCTGCCGTGACCGGTTGGGTTGAGTGAGAGTGAGAGTGAGAGTGAGAGAGAGTACCGTGTTCACCATCTTGGTTTACCGTGTTATAATGCTAACATTTGCTAATTAGCACACCGAGTCAGGGGATCACTTAAGTCCGTAGGATTCATCCCCTGGGTAACATGAATGTCTGTACAAAATTACATGACACTAGTTATTTTGATATTTCAATGTGGACCAAAGTGGCAGACCGACTGACCGACAGACCAACATTGCCATCCATAGATCCTGCAAGATTAGATGAAAGTCTGAAAAAATAAGCATAACTTTTCATAAAATAGTATGTTTTTCTCTCCTTTTAATCATCTTGTGACTGCGACTGTAGGTCAGGACCCCACATATGCGAACCACAGCATTAGACACATTCAGCTCCAATGCCTTCAGCTGAATTACTCATTGAGACATTGAGGTTAAAATTAGACTTTTTTCACATGTGGCTGAATGATTAGCACTGGGCCGTCTAGTTCAAGGTGACTCCCTATATGATACTTGTTTACTCGTTAGGTGTCTCAGTGTGTTACCTCTCAGCTGGGCTGTCGGGCTCAATAAAGCGGATGACTGGGGGAGCAGACAGGGTTTCTGTGGCAAAGACACCCCCCTGCAGCTGGATCCCAAAACCTGTGAGCGGATCCCCCCTCAGGAAGACCTCGCTCGTTTCCACATGAAAAACCTGCCCCCCTGGGCCGACAGAACTGGACGCCAGAGATACTGTGGGACAGGGAGGGGAGGGAGGGGACCCATCAGAGAAAGATATTAGTGGAGAAGTGGCAGATAAATGGAGCAAGAGAGGGATAGTGGGAGAGAAAAAGCGGAGGCGGGTAAGAGACATGTACCCACAGAGACAACATGAGAATGGAGAGGGAATGAGTCACTTATCAGGGTTTACGTCAGTCGTGTTTACGTCAGTGATCAGTCAAGTCTGTTCACACAGTGAGGGGGCGAAGCAGGAGGGAAAGGTGTTTCAACAGCACTGCAACACATTTTTAAAAGGGTCAGTTCACCTGAATTACAAAAAAAATACAAACATATTTACTAATTTAAAGGGGAAAGCCGTCCAAATTAAGAATTCTAATATATTATTTCCATCGCCTAGTAAAATTCAATCAATGTGTGAAGACGATACCTCTTGTGGTATCTCGCCCTGCAGATAGTTTTTACTTTTATTTATCTGAGATATTTGCCTCGACTCCAATACAACGGCTGTACTGTAACATGGCTGCTAACATGCATGAACATGCTGATGTTTAGCAGGTATAATGTTTACAATGTTATTGTCCAAGTTCAGCGTTTTAGCATGGCAACATTTGCCGATTCACACTAAACAAAGTACAGCTGAGGCTAAAATGAATAAACACCAGGTTGATTGATATTCCCTGCAGTGCAAAAAAAACATCCATCCATCCATCCAATATCTGTAACCGCTTATCCTATTCAGGGTCAAAGGCGGGATACACCCTGGACAGGTCACCAGACTATCACAGGTCTGACACATAGAGACAGACAGCAATAAAAACATGATTTAGGAGAATAAAGAAAAATGGAGATATCCGTTTTTGGAAATGAAACCTTCATATCAAACTGCAAAATAAAAGTTATAAGACGGTGTTTGGATTACAGAGATGTCTGGAGAGACGTGTTCAATGCTTTGAACATCACAAACAAATCCCTTTCACCTCCATTTGATTAAGTTGGAGGCAGAAATTTTATCAACAATTTATTATTAGGTATTTCTAGCTAAAAGTAATGCAGTCTGATACAACAGTCCTGCAATACATACAGTGAGGTGTTTCCAGGGCCGGCTTAAAGCTGCAGTAGGTAGAAATGGAGCAAATACGATTTAAAAAAGTTATTTTTATAAAACGGCCACTATATGCTGAGAGAAGTGCATGAGACATGTAATCTGAAAAAAAATCATGTGCCTCTGTGTCCTCCGGTGCTCCTAATGGCATCTGCAAGATTTCACAGACCGGAGGAAAACAACCAGAGCGTGAGTCTGCCGTCTCTGAGCAGCTGTCAATCACTCGTGAACTCAGACGGTCAAACTAGTCAGCGCTGATCAAATATGAATTCTGTTTCTGTTACTGTAATGCCTATTTCTCCCCTCAAATGTTTTCAGAAACATCTTGTAGTGTACTGTTTAGCTGTAGCAGAAAATACCGAGCACCGCCCACCAGCCAGATACAGCCAATAGAAATGCTTTCTCTCTGAAATGACCTGTTACATTTTTTTAAAGCCTGTAAACAGAGCCATGAGGAGGTGTAGAAGTCTAGTTATCGCTCAGAACACTTGAATTACAATATGCTGAAAGGTTATTATGTAATTTTTGCATAATGATGCCAAGAAATTGTTGCCTACTGAAGCTTTAAGGCATAGGCCATATAGGAGGTCGCCTAGGGCGCCACCTTCTGGGGGGCGCTGGTTGCTCTCTAAGAATTAAATAAAACAAAAAATTAAATTAAAAAAATGACAATGGGTGCCCTCCCTCATTTTCTGCATTGTGGTAACAAATTGAGGGAAAAAATACAGCAAGAAAGAAAGAAAGAAATACACTCTTCACCCCTGTAACTCTGTAGTGAAACTGACTAAACACTTTTAAGCCAACAATATCAGGGACCAATTGTTTATTTATATTAAAATAAATACAGTTTATGAAAATAAAAATATTAATTTTGTCTTAAAACCTAGGGTTAGGGTTCAACACCCCAGAACCCTAACCCTACAGCGGCACCGCTGTTACTATTATTTTAGCCTACCCTCATTGATATAAAAGGGGTGGACAAATTAATAGAATTTATTTGGTTAATTTGGTTGAACTGACCCTTTAATATGGTAAAAAAAGGCAGGTGGTTTGTCATACGTGAGCTCTTGTGGTCCTTCTTCCTGTTCCTCCTCTTGCCCGTGGAGCTGCGAGGGCTTGTGGGAGCGACCGGAGGGACGGGGCAGGGCAGTGTGTTGCTCCCCTGGCTGCTGAAGCCTGAGGTGGCTGTGGAGGAAGGGGAGAAGCCACCGCTCACCAGAGCTGAAGGGAGACATAGCACTACATGTATCAAAAGCCTGGTACAGTTAGATTAAACCACATCACCGTGACATTTTCATTCAGCAGCATACGCTCATGGGAACATGCAACAAAAGTCAGAACTGTGGAAACAGTGTTGGAGTAAACCTCCTGGAAGAGATTTAACAAACGTGCTGAGGAAAAGGCTCCTGCTGTGGCGCCTTGCCAGCAGCAGTGCTGTCACAAGTGATAACTTACATTTGCAGTGGTCCTGCTGGTTGTGTGGGTGGCTTGGGCTGCTCCATGTCTTGCCGTGGCTGGCATGTGGGGGATGGCAGTAGTTGCTGCTTTGGTCCCAGTGATGATGGTTGCTCTTCTGCACTTTTACTGCAGCAACAAGGAGGCAAACACATCCATTAAGTCAACCAGATCCTCTGTTTGTGCACTTTTCTAAATTCTACCCGTGAAATCAAGCTTTCATTCCCATGTCTAAATCTGTACCACAGCACACAGAGCCTGGAGGAGAATTTCGGAGCGGAGTAATTGATATTTAATGTTTTCGTCATGGTACACTAGATTAAATCCTGTGGTTTAATGTACTTTGATGAGCATCTGAGAATCAGTTAGACACACGGCGCTGAATTGGCTGAATGGGAAGTGGGTGCTCTAAAAAAAAAAACACATCTTACTTTTACTAGCAAGCTTCCAAAAAGCTAAGTGCAAACTGGAGATCATTTTTATAATTTCAATTTCAAAAGAGCCAGAAGGTGCAGAACGAATCAGAAGTTGACCGCTGGGCATGGTGTTGTTGTGTTCAGCAGCAGGAAGTGATTCAGGCTGTTAGGAGGCATGTGGCTGGAGCATGATTGGGCACAGCTGAAAGCTTGATTGCTGATGATGCAGGGTGTCTGTTTCTGCACTTGACTGGCAGACAGTTTGGTCTTAACATGTTTTAATTTATTCCTTGTGTCCTCACATATTCATGTGTTGTTGTTTTATTAGCAAGTCTGTTGACTTTCGAATGAAATGGAGAGCACAGATTGTTAATTCTGAAAGGCGTCTCATTCAGTGAAACGGTATCTGTGAAGCATTCAAAGAGAAACAACTGACCTCCTGTATGACACCCACCTCAATAATTAACTTTCCTTTACATATTCATGCAGCTAAATTTGTCACATAGCGTTACATGTGACAGTAATCCTTGCTGCTTCATTTGCAGGGGTCTAATCTCTAACAACTTGCTCACATGGATGGAGGATTTGCTGGAAACATGGATGACTGCAGTGGCGCCGAGGACGTTTGCCATATTCAGGCAACCTGGTTAAATCCAACCGTATGCAATCAGAATACAAGCAGGAGAACCCGCGGCCCTTTTCCGGAGAACCAGTTTCTATCGAACTCAATCAAACCTGCGAAGCTTTGGCTCCGACGGCTTACGTTAAGCTCACCTAGGGGAAGCTCTCCAAGAAATGGTGTTTTGGATCGACGCTGGTGGAGAGAAACATTAACTCCTAATCTCTTAGTGGCCATATCAGTCTTATTAAATCCCCAGAGGAGATTAGACAAATTGCATCTTATAATCATGTCTTATCCTGGGGGGGAAAAGAAGCTGTGAAAATATCATTTAATCATTAACGTCATTGCGCCTTATTCAAGAAGTGAATCATTATCGAATAGGAATTTCAGAAGACAAGATGCCTGTCATTTCATAGAGATGATACAAGAGCTGCACTTTGAAATGAGACAGTCCAGTGGTCAACAGGAGCCGATGCAGATCAAGTATTTCACTAGGGAAGTATTAATTTGTGTATAAATGTAAGAAAATGGATCAAAAATAAATCAGTAAAAGACTGGACCAAACAAAAACTGAACAAAGGGCAAGGAAAATTGTGGAAGAAAGGATTCAGCGGCCACCAGAGAAGACTAAACTACATCTTATTTCCTTTGTCATGGTGTATGATTCCTCCCATGCTCACATGTTAGGGAGACCCTGCAGCTGCTGACCCAGAAATAAGTCTGCAGAACATGATCTCTGACAGAGAAAGTGTGTATTTGTGTCTGTGTGTGTGGCTTGTTGGTACCGACCGAGTGTGTACCCAAAGGCACAGGGATTGTGGCCGGCAGCGTGCACATGCACACACATAAACAAACACACACACACAGGCTGATTCACAGTACATGTAGCTGGGAGGCAGCCAGGCTCTTTACAGCTGTAGGTGGAGTAGTTGAGAGCAGAGAAGTCACAGTACATATGGTGAGGCCTGTATACTGGTATATTCTCCACAATGTACACACAGAACTACATCAAAATATTTACATGGTGTAGTGCTGAAACTATTAGTCACCATTGTCCACCGTGAATCATTTGCATTGCCCTGCACATTTTGCACATTTTGCACTTGTACAAAATGTTTTTGTATTGTTTGCCTTACAATTGTGACACACAGTATGTACATTTTGTCAAAATCTTCACATCCCACCTACACACCACTATACACATATTTAAATATTTATATTCCATACAGTGGTGTAAGAAGTACCCAGATCCTTTACAGATCCTTAAAAATACCACCACAACAATGTAAAAATACTCCATTCCAAGTAAAAGTCCAGCATACAAAATCTTACTCAAAGAACAGAAGTGTTGTCAGCAAACTATAATTAAAGCCACACAGATGTTTTCAGTTCATCTGGCTCATTAGACCTCTTCTCAGGACTGTGTGGGCATGTAGAGACTAATTGAGTCTCCTGTTAGCTTTGTTGAACCTGTCAGGGCGGGACAAATTAATAATATGAATTATTTATCATTCTTATTGCTAGCTGAAGATTTGTGACCTTATAAATTCACACCAAAGCTCCAGCCACCTTCAACCTGAGCAGAGGTGTTATCAGACAGAATAACTGGAAACACCTATGTGGGTGGTTTGAACAGAGGCTTTAAAAGTATCAAAAGTAAAAGTACCTATTCTGCAGTAAAGTGGAGCCTGTGACTGATATATTTTTTTTATTTTATCTACTTTTGAAGGTCATTTTGTCCACAAGACAAATCTGAGGGGTCATGCTATGATTAATTGCAGAGGAAAGAAGAAACAAATACATTTTGCTAAACGTTAATCTTGGCTTTTTTTTGTGAAATATTGGATCACTTTACCTCTTTGGGCATCAAAAGGTTATTCAAATGAATCCATGTGAGGAGTTTGGAGGAGAAAGTCTAAAGGAGAAGTCTTTTGGTGGAACTGCTGTAAACTCATAGATATGTGAAATGTGACAAGGGGCTCCAACCAGACTGTTTTGTTGTAAGAGGTAGCAGGCCAAATGGTCTCAAACCAGAGATTCTAATTTAATCTTTAACAATGTAGTGTACTCTATAAGTTAATCATATGTTTATTATTGTAAACGGAATATCTTTGGGGTTTTGAAGGTCAGTTGGACAAAAACAGGCAATTTGAAGATGTGATCTTGGGCTCAGGGAGCTTGTAACGGGCATTTTCCATCATTTTCTGACATTTTATGGCTATTTGTGAATTGCAGCCCTAAATGATCTATAGTTACACTTGTCACTTGCTTTGTCTGAAGTGATTTCCTCTCTCTTTTTCTGTAGCAGTATCTCCCAGAGTTTTGTTTTTGTATCAGCTCCAGGACATACCTGTGTCTTGTGGTCTGACAGGGAGTCTGCTCTGACTGGCCGGGAGAATCTCCAGTTTCACGACATCAGAAGTGCTGGCGAGCAGCTGCGTGGCCTCCATCAGAGAGCAGTGCTCTGTGCTGGTCCCGTCTATAGACAGAAGGATGTCACCTGCGTGCAGCGCTCCACACCTGAGAGAGTGAGGCAGATTGTGTCAGGAGAAAAGCTTCTGTTTAACACTTAGTATTACTATTATTAGTATAGTGTAAGAGGACGGTTTCAAACCTTTCCACCACGCTGGCTGGCTTTATCTTGTCAATAATAACAACTTGTTTGTTCCGGTATATTGTTGTGGTGAGGCTGATCCCAAGGCTGGCGGAGGGACCTTTCACTATCTCCACCAGCAGAGGGCCCGAGGCTTGCTGCACTGCCTCTGAAACAGATAATACACACAGATATGAGAGAGGCCTACATGATTACTGATGCATCTAAAGCCAAGAACACTATACATGTACACCGATCAGCCATAACATTAACAACATTATGACAACTGACAGGTGAAGTGAATAACATGGATTATCTCATTACAATGGCACCTGGCAGTGGGTGGGATGTATTAGGCAGCAAGTGAACATTTTGTCCTTGAAGTTGATGTGTTGGAAGCAGAAAAGATGGGCAAGCGTAAGGATGTGAGCGACTTTGACAAGGGCCAAGTTGTGATGGCTAGACGACTGGGTCAGAGCATCTCCAAAACTGCAGCTCTTGTGGGATGTTCCCGGTCCGCAGTGGTCAGGACCTACCAAAAGTGGTCCAAGGAAGGAAAACCAGTGAACCGGCGACAAGGTCAGACCCAAGGCTCGTTGATGCACGTGGGGAGCAAATCCCATGTTCTAAAATTAGTTTATAGGTGTTTATAGGTCCTCATCATTTCTAAAAGACATTTACACCACGGGTGGCAAAACTGTTTTTTTAACGTAGGTATCACTGTTACTCAGTATGGTCCGGACAGAGAGGGACAATAGGATGCTCATACAGAAGAGAAGATGTAAAAGTATACACACTGAAGAAGGCTGTTTGTGCCGATACGCGTGGGTTGTAACCCAACTCATAATGTGCCAGCACAGGTCCATGTTTTTAGAATTTCACAATGAAATATCCATCTGATTAAAGGCTTTTTAACTTTTTGCTAGAAGAGTGCCTTGGACCTTCCTTCTTATACAAAGGTATATGTTGGTTTTATCAGAGGACGAGGTGGATGCAGAGCAACAAACGGAGGGAGGACTACATGCTGCCTTTGAGGACGTCACAGCAGAGACATGTAAGGGAGAATATTTGGTGTGAGAAAATATCTCGTAAAAGAGAAATTATTTTTTATATCTAAAATGGTCCCTTACATTTCAAACATTTTAGTTTGACATTATTGTTACATAAATGGGCCTCACTGTGAATAGTGGGCATACCAGAGGTGTGAACACTGATAGTGAGAAAGCTGTGAACACTATGTAACTGGTGTTTGCATAACATGAGTTGAGAATATTGGGTTATTGTATGTACAGACGTAGGTAAAGTTGTTGGTAACGTTCCGTTAAAGAGAGAAAAACCCACAATGGTCACTGAAATAACTTGAAACTGACAAAAGTAATAATAAATAAAAATTTACTGAAAATGAACTAATGAAAATCAGATATTGTTTTTGAATTGTGGTTCAACAGAATCATTTTAAAAAACAAACTAATGAAACTGGCCAGGACAAAAATGATGGTACCCCTAGAAAAGATGTAAAATAATGTGACCATAGGGACATGTTAAACTAAGGTGTGTCCTGTAAATAGCATCACAGGTATCTTCAAACTTGTAATCAGTCAGTCTGCCTATTTGAAGGGTGAAAAGTAGTCACTGTGCTGTTTGGCATCATGGTGTGTACCACACTGAACATGGACCACAGAAAGCTAAGGAGAGAGTTGTCTCAGGAGATCAGAAAGAACATTATTGACCTTCATGTTAAAGGTAAAGGCTATAAGACCATCTCCAAGCAGCTTGATGTTCCTGTGACTACAGCTGCACATATTATTCAGAAGTTTAAGGTCCATGGGACTGTAGCCTACCTCCCCGGACGTGGCCGCAAGGGGAAAATTGATGACATATTGAAAAGACGGATAATACGAATGGTAACCAAAAAGCCCAGAACAACTTCCAAAGAGATTAGAGGTGAACTCCAAGGTCAAGGTACATCAGTGTCAAATCGCACCATCCGTCACTGTTTGAGCCAAAGTGGACTTAATGGAAGACGACCCAGGAGGACACCAAATCATAAAAAAGCGAGACTGGAATTTTCCAAAATGCATATTGACAAGCCACAAAGCTTCTGGGAGAATGTCCTTTGGACAGATGAGACAAAACTGGAGCTTTTTGGCAAGTCACATCAGCTCTATGTTCACAGACGCAAAAATGAAGCATCCAAAGAAAAGAACACTGTACCTAATGTGAAACATGGAGGAGGCTCGGTTATGTTATGGGGCTGCTTTGTTGCATCTGGCACAGGGTGTCTTGAATCTGTGCAGGGTGCAATGAAATCTCAAGACTATCAAGGCATTCTGGAGCGAAATGTGCTGCCCAGTGTCAGAAAGCTTGGTCTCAGTTGCAGGTCATGGGTCCTCAAACAGGATAATGACCCAAAACACAGCTAAAAACACCCAAGAATGGCTAAGAACAAAACATTGGACTATTCTGAAGTGGCCTTCTATGAGCCCTGATCTAAATCCTATTGAACATATGTGGAAGGAGCTGAAACATGCAGTCTGGAGAAGGCACCCTTCAAACCTGAGACAGCTGGAGCAGTTTGCTCACGAGGAGTGGGCCAACATACCTGTCAACAGGTGCAGAAGTCTCATTGAGAGTTACAGAAATCACTTGATTGCAGTGATTGCCTCAAAAGGTTGTGCAACAAAATATTAAGTTAATGTTACCATCATTTTTGTCTAGGCCAGTTTCATTAGTTTGTTTTTTTAAATGATTCTGCTGAACCATAATTCAAAAACAATATCTGATTTTCATTAGTTAATTTTCAGTGAATTTTTATTTATTATTACTTTTGTCAGTTTCAAGTTATTTCAGTGACCATTGTGGGTTTTTCTTTCTTTAACGGAACGTTACCAACAACTTTGCCTACGTCTGTAAGTCTCAATGAGCAATAACAAAGAAATACAGTTTTATAGTCCTCTGTCATTTGGCACAGTTCCTCAGACATTTAACTGTCTTGACTTAAACAATGAAAAAGGGACATGTCATTTTGTCTTTTGCAGGACAAATGCAGTGTTGTGCTTCAGCATAAAATTATGTAATGTCTTAAAGGAACAGTGTGTAACATTTAGGGGTATATATAGTATTCATAATTATGTTTATATCACCTGAAACTGAGAATCGTTGTGCTTCGTTAGCTTAGAATGAGCCCTTCATATCTACATAAGGAGCGGGTCTTCTTCACAGAGCCTGCCATGTTGCTCCGCCATGTTTCTACAGTAGCCCAGAACGGACAAACCAAACACTGTCTCTAGAGAGAGCCTTTCACGTTTTTACGTTACCTGAAGGCCACCGTAGTTCTCCAACATGCTTGTGAAACTGCCGTAACGTGAAACGCAGAGTGCAAAACAGTGGTACCGCCAGCCGCCGTCTGACTTCTGTTGCTCCTAAAGTAGCGTTATTATGGTAAGGATGGCCTCTGAGCGAGGCGAACAGCGTTACCACTGTTTTGCGGCTCACATTACCGCAGTCTTGGAAAGGGAGGAGTGAGCAGAGGGGTACTCAGTTGGTTGCAATCTGCAACCACACCACTAGATGGCACCAAATCCTACACACTGTACCTTTAAGCAATTGAGAAAAACTTAAACTGAAAAATAATATTTGTATTTTTCCAGATTTCAGTTCTAAAATGTTTTGTTTTTTATAATTTATGAACCCTCTGACTGGTTTCGGTCTGGAGGCAGGAGGTCTGGATTCCAAACTCCCACATCCAGAGAGATAATAATGTGTGTCAAATGTCCTCGGTGACCTGCCCTATTTTGCACAGAGCAGAGTTTGTGATCTTATGGAGAATTAGTTACCGTGACCAAATGGAGGTTATAATCTGTAGTGAGTTCCCGTCTTCAGTGGCATATTTTACTACTTTTTGAGCCAATGGTGAGAATGCTTTTTTTTTTTTACTCAAAATAGATTTAATTCGCTCTGTATACTCACAGTCAGACTGATCTGTGTTGGTGGTTATTTGTCTTCACAACATTAGAATCAAATCCAAAAATGAACTGAAGAAACAACTGAACAATCTGTATTGCAAAAATGTGCTTGAAATAATACTGATATGTACTGTTTACTGTATCAACAATTCACTTACTGCAATGGCTCTGATACAGAATATATTTTTTTTAAATATTGAGATTGAAGCTGCCGTGACTCAGGAGTGGAGAGAGAGAGAGATCCACACACTACAATAGAACACTGAATATTACCCATCTACCCTTTCCGTTGTTGAAGTGTGCTCTCGGGGCCAGTGTGACTCCCCTGGTGGCATCTCCAGCACCGACAGTCACTCACATCCACGCAGCCAAACGGCCACGTTATTTACCCTCAGAGCAACGCTGCCCTACCGAGCCTCCCCATATTCCCCGTGTGTGTGTGTGTGCTCACCCATGACAGAGACGTCATACTCAATCAGGAACAGAGCTTCCTGGCCGCTCTGCATCAGCATGGTCAAAGCGTCGGCGTGCTTCTCTCTGTTCAAAGGCATCCCGTCCACGCTCAACACTCGGTCTCCGGCTTTCAAAGTGCCCTCTCTGGAGAAACACGGGAGGAGAGGGGGAAAAAAATAAAATTAAACACAGGCGACCAGCACAAGAGATGCTCATACGAGCGTTATTTAAGCACCAGTCACAGTAAATCATTAAACAGTTCCACATGAGTGTTCCCTCCCAGGTGAGATGAAGGATAAACGAGATAAGCGGCCGTAAAAAGTCTTTGATGGTGAATTATGTTTGCTCCAGTGTTTTGGTGCTCTCCGTTTTCATGCAAGTGCAATGTAGCATCAGCCTCGGGATGAGCAGTGCCCTTTCTGCTTTGCAGATAACATATATGTGACACAGCCGCAATCTCATACACTGAGCATAGACTGAGCACATATTGTGGATTTAAAAAAGCATAATTATTAATAATCTAATTCCATATGGTTAATGGATAAAAATATTCATTGTGGACAAAGATGAGGCAATTAGTAAAACACATATCCATTAGTCCAGGGGTTCTCAACCTTTTGTAACTCGAGGCCCACTACCGATTGTTAAAAACATTTCCGAGGACCACCTTCCCAAATAAATGACAAGCTGGGCTATAAAATATGTGTTATGCCACTGTCAGGTGTAATGACCCACATAGATATTCAGCTTACCCTCACACATCACTACCTGCCATTATTAATCCAAAGTATTCATATTTCCTCACTACACACTTTTACTAGTTTCAAAAAATTGCTTAATTTTGTGTCACTGCATCTGTGACATATATGTCTGTAAAGGGGAGACTCGTGGGTACCCATAGAACCTATTTTCATTCACATGTCTTGACGTCAGAGGTCAAGAGACCCCTTTGAAAATGGCCATGGCAGTTTTTCCTCACCAAAATTTAGTGTAAGTTTGGAGCGTTATTTAACCTCCTTCCCGACAAGCTAGTATGACGTAGGCATTAGTCCATACATCTAAATACATATAGAAACACGCATGTATGCACACATACAATCATTTGAATAGGCTCAGTCATGCAAGACGCATACGAGCCACATAAATAGCTACCCTTGTACATACAGACACAACCATTAACTCATGTCTCTGCGTCCTCACCTGTCAGCAGGACCTCCGGGCCTCACGTACGTGACCACCAGAGGACGAGACCTGCGCCAGTCCTCGTGGAAGCCTCCTAAAAAATTTAAAAAACAGATAAATCAGTGCAAAAAAGTGAGTTATTTGTACTGGAGGATTTACATAAAAACATCCTGTCGTCCACCTACCTCTCATGACAAACCCGAAGCTGTTTCCCTCCTTGTGTAAACACACCTCCATGGTTTTGGTTACGACTCCTGAGGGGTTCTGGACTAAGAGTCGACAGGAAAGGACAGATTCAGGGAATTATTATTACGATCCTCCAAAGCTACACATAAAAATGAAGTATTAACAACATAGAAAGCTTTCACAACAGTTTGATGATAGTGTCCTGTGAGTGTTGTAAGTGTTGAATCATGAAAAGGAGAAAAAGCATTGTGGAAATATGTTTAATTGATCTCAGTGGGGGAATTAATTGTATGTAATTGACCCATGCTAATGATTTAAGAGCAATGAGCAGCCACGGTGCAACGCCCAGGGACCAACTGTGGCCCATGATCAGGGAAACCCAATAAGTATTGATCTGGTGATTTGCGGGTTGAGAGATGTCTAGATGTTCGAGGTTAAACTGGGGCTAAATTTGGTTGACCATGTTTAGACGTCTTGGTTATACCGGTGACTTTTTAAAAGTCTTTAAAAAATTAAAAATTAAAATCTCTCTATTGTAGAAAAGAGAGACGAACAGTGTAGACTGAGTTTATTATTATTATTAATAATATTATTCAGTGGGTTTTATTTCCATATTATGTTTCCATTCTATTTTATCTTTTATAACGTGTTTCTTTATGCTTTTAATGTTTTATGTAAAGCGCTTTGAATTGCGTTGTTGGAGAAATGAGCCATATAAATAAACTTGCCTTGCCTTACTAAAAAAAACATTTTATGTAACTTGAATGTTTGCTCAGTTTTAACCTAGACATCTAGAAATCATAAGCTGGGGCTCTTCTGTGTTTATTGCTCCATTCCTCACTTTGAGCATGTAAAAATACAAAGCATTTGTTTTCATGACAGCACCGTCTCTGAACGTCTGAGCATTTTGTTGGACAATCAATCAGGCAGAATATTCATCCTGCAGAACTTCACCTACCGAACGGAGGCAGCTCGTACTCCACCTCCAGCACGACTCGCTCCCCGATGTTCTTCAGCAGGCTGATGATCTCATCGTGGCGAAGCTTTGACAGGTTGATGCCATTCACTGACTTGATGTAGTCTCCCACATTCAGCTGGTCACTCCTGCAGAAAGTCATGGACAGAACATCAAGAGCGGGAAATTGCACCAGGGCTCACTTGGTTTTTGGAAATACAAGTTTAGTAATGTTAGTTAGGCCTAACAGCACCAACAAACAAGCTGATCCACAGTGGTGGAATGTAACTAAATACATTCACTCAAGCACTGTACTTAAGTACAATTTTGAGGTACTTGTACTTTACTTGAGTATATATCCATTTTATGCTACTTTATACTCTTACTCCATTACATTTCGGAGGCAAATATTGTACTTTTTTTCACTACATTTATTTGATAACTTTAGTTACTTTTACAGATTATTAATACAAAATATACATCAACTAAATGTATTATTATAAATTAAGCTACCCAGCAGTATATAAAGTAATTAAAATTAGCTCTACCTTATCATCTACAACATTAAAGTGATGAACACATTAATGCATCACTAATTATAATCCAATAGTATATTATATATGAAGCTGAAATGGGCCATTCTGCATGATGAGTACTTTGACTTTCGGTATGTGAAGTACATTTTGATGCTAATACTTAACACAGTATTTTTTACACTGTAGTATTGCTACTTTTACTTAAGTAAAAGATCTGAATACTTCTGATCCGTTCACGATCAAAATGATGAAAAGATGTGACTGTCTGATTCTGGATGTTCCAACTGTGTGAAAGAGGCAGAAATAGAACAAGCGGTTGGTTGTATTGATTTGTGTTAAAACGGTATTGATAATCTGATTATAAATCCCTTTGCGGTGTGTAGACTGACATACAGAGTCAGCTGAAAGTGTCTCCTCTTCAAACACTGACACAGATGATTGTACATGCTGTCTCACATATGACATTCTGAGTCAACACACCGCTAATTGGAGGGCTAATTAATCAAATAGATGTTCTACCCTGATAGTCTCTCTCACCTCTGGGCTACTGCCAATCAGCAGTGACAGCAGACAGAGAGAGACGTCTTGACCAGCAGAGCCGACCGGCCCGTCATCCGGTCACCGCCCGTCTCTCTCCTGTCTGTCTGTCTCTCTGCCTGCGTGTCTCTCCACCCACTGAATTAGCAAGCACTTCTTCCACGCAAGCATGAACTCAGCTGTGGGAAGACAAGCTGCTTGGAAGAATTAGCACAGTGTCTGTCTTTAAACCTCCTCGGACTTGACAAGCGATGGCATATTTGGCCAAGACATTTTCAGAGGGGCTGTGTCATTCTTACAAAACTGTGTGTGTGTGTGTGTGTGTGTGTGTGTGTGTGTGTGTGTGTTACACTTCAGTCACACGCTGCTTAATCATCATGAAACGTGAGTACTCCACTACGTTTTCCTTTCGTGTGGTTGATGTTGGGGAAAATTAGTTTAATGGCGTTGACGTCTGGGAAAATTAGTTTAATCGGATCTTAATGAAGCAATCTTTGAAAAAATGAGCACTCAAAAGATTTATATTGAATAATTACCACCATACGGTGAATTATACATGAACTGCAAATAAAAAAATTTGAATATTAACATCTAAATTAACAGAAATTATAGGGGTGGGGGAAAAATCAATACTGTATCGTATCGCAAAATTTTGCAGCTATTCTGTCTTTTGGAGGTTGGAGCGGATCAGTCTTAACGCTAGAGTGAAGATACTGGTATCATATCAAACTAGAAAACCTGAGGAATCCATTGGTACCAACCATGTCATGTTAGCTTATCGGGAAGAACGCTAAATAGCGCTCCAAAGTCACGCTACATTTTGGTGAGGAAAGGGGTTCTTTGACCTCTGACCTCAAGATATTTGAATGTAAATGGGTTCTATGGGTACCCACGAGTCTCCCCTTTACAGACATGCTCACTTTAAGATAATCATGCAGTTTGGGGCAAGTCATAGTCAAGTCAGCACACTGACACACTGACAGTTGTTGTTGCCTGTTGGGCTCAAGTTTGCCATGTTATGATTTGAGCTTATTCTTTATGCTAAATGCAGTACCTGTGAGGGTTTCTGGACAACATGTGTCATTGTTTTGTGTTGTTAATTGATTTTCAATAATAAATATATAGATATATTTGCATGAAGCAGCACATTTGCTCACTCCCATGTTGATAAGAGTATTAAATACTTGACAAATCTCCCTTTAAGGTACATTTTGAACAGATAAAAAAATGGGCAATTAATCGGGATTGAGTATGAACAATCATGCAATAATTGCGATTAAATATATTAATCGATTGACAGCCCTATTAAAATCGCAATAAGATCGTATCACCCCTTGGTATCGTGATAATATCGTATCATGGGGTCTCAAGATATTATATGGTTTCTTGGGGTCTTTTTGGTATATGATTCTGAGGGACGGCATCAAGCCGATCTAACACAACGCCTACAATCCTGCAGTTAAGGCGAGCTGGTGTAACTTTGCAAAACGTGCACGTTTGTGAAAGCACAATAACAAGGCCGGACAGCTCGGTGCGGTTGCCAGGTTTTTAACCGCATCACAGAGCAGTGATCTCACCTGGCAGCTAGCCCACCTGGCCGTAGGTTTGACACTCTGGGCTTGCCGTCCTTATCGGAGCCTCCGGAGATGGTGAGGCCAAGGCTGCTGCCTTCCCTTTTCATCAGGTCCACCGTGGTCACTCCTCGGTACTCCTCTGCTGACAGATACAGACACAGGCACAGATCCACAGTCAGCATTAGCCTCTGCTTGACAGAATCACCCCGTCTGAGAGGCAACTCCGTCTTTCTCTCCTGAATCTCTCACAGAAATGCCCTCTGACACACGACCACATACTTTATTTTCTCACTTTCCTGTCCTCTCCTTGTTCCTTCAAATCTCTCCATCTGAGTGAATCTTTGTGACGGGCTCAGGAGGAGGAGGAGGAGGAAGAGGAGGAGGACAGAGTCAATTTTATTAATAGCACACTAAATACTGATAATGGAAAAAAATCCAATGCATTATTTCAAAAGAAAATGATGGCAGACCCATCAGGTCATAAAGTGAAATCCAATTGTATCCTTAAGTGAATGAAAATGATGGTTATGTGGCTATATAGTGTCATCAGAGGACTTGTTCTGTCTTGTGGTCCACGTTCTGCTGTGCTGTTAAATCGCTCTACGTTGAAGTGTGGTTTAGTGCAAATGACAGGTATGCAACACAAGCATTTTTTCCCCCATCTTATCTAAGCATTCAAAACAGTGCAACATCAAGCAAAACACAGCAGACACACGGTTCTACACGCACATGGACAAAACACATCTCAGACAAAGATGGCATGATGACTCTTCTTCATTTTTAGGATGCAGTAGCATGAATCAGATAACACAAAGAACAAACAAATTGTCAGGTTCGACTGTATCGTACCTGAGAAGCTGCGCCTGCAGGACGAATGTGATTGCTCATTGGCCCCGGACTCCTTGCTCCCCTTTGAGTATGGTCCTTCATCTGTGGAGACAGCAGGGAGGTATAGGCGCTGTTATGAAGCACCATGGTGACATGGACGACAAACTCTGCAGCAGAAGGCTAAATGAACACGACCATCATGACAGCTACACACGTGTTGGTGCTTTGAACTGGTAATGTGAGGACTCTGGGAGGGGGCCAACACTTAACCAACAGCCACATCCATCCATCAGACATGAACTTAAACAGAGTGATCAGCCTGAACTCTCAGGACCCTGGTAACGTCACCCCACTTTGTTTTTTACCATTCTATAAAAAAGGTTCAAGGGGTTTAAATAGCTCCTTTCTGTCTGCAGCAGAGACCCTTGAAAACCATTAATTTAACACTGGAATACATTTGCGGCGAGCTTGATGTATGCAGCTACTAAAGCATGGGAATTTTCCTGGAGGAACAGCATGCGGCTAATGGACTGTTAGGGAATAGAGAGAAAACCATCATTTTCATGTCATTTACAGCAGCTGCTACAGAAAGCTGGGAAATGTTCAATCTGCTCTGCAGGGAAGCTGATTTTTTATTTATTTATTTTTTACCCCACAGTGGGACCCATCATTTGCTGACAGAGCACAGGGCTGGCCTCAGATTAGCAGAGCCTCTGCTCAGGCCATCTGAACCTGAATGCAGCCATACAAGCATGTCAGCAGTCACAGTGATGAGGAAACGGACTTGGCACTTCTCTAATCCTGTCCACTGCGGATTACCTTTTCAGCTGTCCGGCACAGTGATTGAGCATCATTTCACAAATTTTAAAGAGGAGCTGTGCCAAGGCCTCTTTTTAAGAGTGGAGGGGCCATGTTGGGTGCCTCGAGCCACAGGCATCAAACTGAAGTCACCCCCGAGCTAAAGTCTCCTCCAGTGACTGCTTTGATAGCCAGAGACGAGTTAAAACCTTATTTTTCTGACACCACATATTCATAAATTATGTATAAAACAGAGGTTTTCAAACTGTTGGGCGAGAGAGACAGATAGCGTGAAAGGGACAGGTGCATGCTGGTAGCTTAAGTTAGCTAATTATGGTAACGTAACGTCAAGGCCAATGAAAAGGAGGCTGGGTCACGGGCGGACGTGGGTCTTGTGATATGGGTTTATAACACATGCACAGTGTAACAGAAGCTGCGGTCGTGCGTTGTGATTGGCTCAATTTCGGCGAGTGCAGGCGAGATTTTACTGCACATGTGTTATACCCTCCGGAGATATGACGCGTGACCCAGCCTCCTTTATATAGGCCTTGCGTAACCTTACTTTACCTAAAACACCCAATTTACCGCGATTTGCAAATAGTAACGTCACTCCTTCTCGGAGTTACAACATCATATTTGAACACACAGACATGATACACACATTTTTAGATACGATATAACTTACACTTTCCGTGGATATCATTAACTACGATGTAAAACAAAAATAAACGTTCATAAGTTTCGCTTTTTTAGAAAGCATTGTAAAAAGACGCTCCTTGTAACTCAAGAACTTGCATGAGAATCATCACATTTTTACCTTTTCTTCAGTGTCACAGCAATCCAGTGATAGTCGTCTGTACATTCATGGGTACATTGCAATCAGGGACTACTAATAGATAATTCGGCATACTTTTTAGTGCTATCAATTTGTCAAAAATATAAATACAAATAGGCTAAATACAAATGGGGCTCAAGTTAGGGCCGACAGCTAGCTAACTCATTGTATCCATGGCAACATTATGCTATACTTCCTGTTTACATCCGCGGCTAAAACTTAGGCTATGATTATCTACCAATAATAACAATAGGAGTGAGAAAATCTATTAATCTTCAATCATGTTCCACTTTACATATAATATTTTGGAATTTCTCTCAATTTTGTGTATTTAGGGTCACAATGTCAAACCCCTGCTCTAAACCAATCAAAGTCAACTAGTTCTGCTCTAGACCAATCACAGTCAACTAACCCTGCTCTTGACCAATCAAAGTCAACTAAAGCAGGATCTACCTCCATGTGCTCTAGAGGTCAGAAATTTGACCTGTCATCATTTAAGGTATCATCTCAGGCCTGACAGTACATCAGTTTGACATGAAAAAATGACATTCCCTGAACTGGGGGAAAGCGAGTGCTCGGAGGGCATGAAATAAACTTCCTTCTCTCTGTCCACATCAAGTTTCCAAATTTGCCCAACTGAAGATGAGACCTTTAGACAGCTGAGAAGCATGGATCCTTTGTCAAACCTTCCCTAACCTGAAACCTTTGGGCAGGCCCTGGATACGAGGAGCAAAGAAGATAATTCAGCCTTCTTGTGCACACACGGCTGCATGAGTCAGACCTTAACTACAGAAATATCTTTACTGGACTTGGCATATTAAGGCGATGTATAGAACATACATATGCATAACATGGTATTTTCACACTAATTTACACACATCCTTGCACAAATATCCTGTCCAGTAGCTGTGAGGCACAAACAAAGTGAGTGACACATCACAAACACATTAGGCCCGGGCAAAAGCCTCGTAACCACGCGGGTTCCTGAGGGCCCTGACAGTCCAGCAGCTGTCATTGCAGTCAAAAGGCAACATTAGCTCTGGGTAACGCAGACCCAACGCTCTGCACGTGACTGAACGCTACTGTACCATCCAGCCATCCCCCAGCCATCCTCCCTCCAGCTTAAAATAACCATCATCCACCCTAACGGCCAGAATTAAAGTCAGGCTGGAGCTGATTAATAAATAGCCCCAATAATGAAACAACTATTGTATTGTTTGCTGTGTTGTCTTTGAAGAGGAGGTTAATTAATGGCTCAAGGATGAGGTTTGCCTGCATCTAAAGGACCTCGGAGCGCTCGCAACGGACTAAAATAAAATCCGGTGCTACTGCATAAATATGGGGTGAGTTAATTAACTCCTGGTTTAATTCAGGGCACTGTGTGCCATCCCTCTCATAGCCAATCAGAATGTAGGTTAAACATGGGGGCGGCACTCACAATGACAATGAAATCATAATGCTATTTTCAGATGTAAAACTTTAAGCGGGGGCCCTGCCAGACCCAGTTTACGTTGCTATATCTGCCCCAGTTACACATGGCAGGATGGCATGCAGAGCTGGTGGTCAAGTCCACTGACATTTAAATCTCTTTTGACCAATCACAACCATAACACATTTTACATTCAGATTGATTTTGCAGTCCCTCAGATGTACTACACATTTCACTCTTTACAGGTGATCCAGGTGACACAAATCCTTTACTACTACTACTACAACACACAAGCTGACCCCCTTATTGACTCCACGTTGCAAAGTGCAGTGCTCTTACCGATGCTGTTCTTGGTGTCTCTCCTCAGACCACACAGCATGGCTGTAGTTCAGTGAGCGCAGCCACCCTCGGGAAGTAACCTTGCTGATCTTTAGTAGTGGAGCAGAGAGCTGAGGTTCCACCAAAAGAGTCTCAGCCGCTCAGATAAAACAGAACATCTTTGTTTCTTCATTCCTTTGCCTGCATTTCCTTAACCTTTCTTCCCACGTTTGTAAAAACCCAGTGAGGAATTTGAGCTCCAGAGGGCAAATTCTGATCCTCAGATGGTCTCTAGTTCCCTTCTCTATTTAAACTTGGTGACAGAAAAAAAAGATGTCTTCTCAGCCCTCCAAAATCTCTGTTTCTCTATAAAATCCGAAGCAGGGAGAGCAATGGTTCATGTCCTTTTCTTGCCATCTTGCCGTGGTTCCATTTTTGAGCTATTCTCACTAATCAGCCGTCCTTTTCCAGAGGGTTTATCATCCCCTGTTCATACACTCACATGAGCTCACACATAACCCTCCTCTCTCATACAGAGCTGGAGTGAGTGTGTTTGCTCTCTCTCTCTCTCTCTCTCTCTCTCTCTCTCTCTCTCTCTCTCTCTCTGCCAGAGGGGTTCAGTGAGGCAGGCACACACGATCGTCACTCCCTCCCCCAGCACACACACACACACACACACACACACTCTACACACTCTTTATCCATTTCCCACCAAGACAAACACCCCTCATATGCACATCTGCACATCCTCAAACCCACCCACACACATTCACACACACACACACACACACTGAGATTAGACACGACAAAACTGCACACGCTCAACTCTCTGCACAATTAACACCACCTGCACATTCATTGTCAGACTGAGCCCCGCACTGTGTCACGTTTTTTTCTCACGTAGAGACTGCTGCACCCATTTTATCTCTCTCTCTCTCTCACACACACACACACACACACACTAACACGCACACAAGCACATAATGGAAAAAATGCATATGCAAAATTCCTGTGCAGAACAGCTGCCTGTTTGAGATGTCTAGCAGTTGAAATGTTATGCAGTTGTCGTGCACAAGGCTGTGATGACAGATAAAACTTCTCTGTGATCAAGTGAAGGTAAATAAATGATAAGCAAATTGAAGTAAAGGAACATTTAGAATCTGAGTGATTGTGTGGAAATGAAATGGTTTCCTCTAAAGCCCAGCGTCTCATGTTTCCCCCTCAGGAGGGTGAGAGGACCCTCTGCTAATCCGAGGCCCGCCAAGGTCCCTCAAACCCAAACACAGAAGGACTAATGGCCGGGTTTGATGACTGACACTTTGCCACACGTGTCTGACCATTTGTCGCGCACACACAAGCCTCGACGCCTGCCACTTCCTGACCCCCACTGCAAACCACCACCACCACCACCAACATCAACAACAATTGCCCTCCTCCAGTCCAGCCTCGCTGGCAGACCCTCCGAGCCTCGTCTGCCTCAATTGTTTTGGTCACTGCGGACAAATTGTTGTTATCATTGAGACTTTGGAGGCAGGGGTCGGGGGAAACAAACCCAAGGTACAACACCAGCAAAACCACGCAGCACACCAAAATACACAGAAAATCATACCATCTATTCTACAACTGCTTATTTTACAGATGTGCAATTACAAACATTTCCATGTTTCCACCCACTGTTGCGTGGAGCCTAATTAGTCAGCTGTTCCAATGGACACAATACTCTTCGGTGTAGATAATTTCCTCAGAGACTTTTGTCCTTAATACCCCATTTACAATGTGACCGAGCGCAATCTTTCAGAGCGAGACTAATTAATTTCCAACAGAATAAAGAGAATCGGGAGACGGAGCAGTGTGCTGGACTGATAAACTCCCTGGGAATATGTTGGGTTATAATAAAAATTTACTCTTTTGCACTTATCAACATTGTTGATGTAGAGTAAGTGATCATTTAATGATTAGATTAAGAAATCAGATGTTTTTTTTTTGCAGTGACCTTGGTGTACAAATAGAGGATAGGAATGCTTAATCAAAAAATAAATAATGGAGAATTTATAAAGACTCAAAAAGGTGCTACACATATAAGACTAAGAGAATAACCTGTGATTGTCTTCGCTATTTACTGCTGGTTTGTACATTTTCCCAATGTTTTAGCTGCATTATTGTAAAAACAACCCTTCTGAAAATAGCCTACATTTCTGTTATACATATAGATAAAGTGTGTATTCTATGCAGGAGGGTCTGAATCTTAACCTGCGCCTCAATCAAACTGACCACACTGCCATCTCATGGTGATCACATCCAGTTGCAAGTGAAAGTCTGAAAAGCAAAATGACTAATTCACTTGTCAGCCAGCACAGATCAGTGTGTGACAAAAAAAGAGCCAGAGGATAAGGATGTGTCACACGTACTCTCATGCTTCAGTGTTCACCTTTAAGGTCGGTCAAAAGGCCAGATTTCAGTCGGTTTAACAGGCCTTCTGCACACATACAAACAGTCTAACTCAGTTTTTTTAATTAATTCAGGTAATGTATGTAATTCTGGGGAATTAATTACAGATAACGTTATTTTATGTAGGCAACCAAACTCTTTTTTTTACACTAAAACTTTCAAGTCTCACATGTCTTGTTCTAAAAATATCAAAGACATCAGCTGAATACATCACCATCTCCCAAAAGATCACCTTCCCGTCGGCTTTACCTTTGCTTCTCCCTCTGATGATGCCCAGTCGACATCTGAGAGAGAACGAGAACATCCTCCTCTTTCCTCCTGCAGACCGGTTGCCTCTCCTCAGAGAGTCTGTCTGAGGGAACGCGAAGGAGAGCTGCTTGGGTGTGAGGCGCCCCTTTCCAAATGCTACCCTTGCAGACATGTTCATTTTCTGACCAGTGACGAGGAAAGATATGGATTGTGTCCTCTTCCTGACTCTCTCTCACTGTCTCTTTGCCATCGCAGTCTCTGTCTGTCCTGCTGTTCTCATGTTCTCCTCCCTTTCTGGAGAACTCCCAGTCCTCTCAGGTGAGCCGCTCCACAAACAGGTGCAGGTTCTTTAAAAAAAAAAAGAGGAAAGATTCAGATCCAACACTGTGCCTGTTTGTTTTTCCCAACCGGCATCGAGAACTCACTTCCTTCACTTCCAAACAGCCACGAGCTGACTGGCTAAATAAATGTTATGTTTTTGCATCTCTGGCAATGTCAGTTTTACAGGAACAGATGGCAGAGGGCTCAGGGCTGTGGGGCACAGCTTGTCTGCCAGAACGCAATGGAAACTTTCTCTGCAGGGAGCCGGCTCTGAACATCGCAAAACAATGTACAATCTGAGCTGGCCGTTTCAAGGCAATGACGTCTGATAACAGTCTATTTAATCTATTGATATTACAACTGTAGATTTGTCTAAACATGCTGATACATAATTCAAAATGAGTCTAAACCTTGGGAGGAGATTATGAGCTGGCCTCTTCTAAATAAACATATGGTCTTAAAAGTACAAGTCTATGAATCCAAGCTCTATTGTAACCTTGTACAGTGTGTTATTTAGAGGAGCAGTCAACCAAATTGGAAATATTCCTGAGCAGTTCAAGACCTATTTTAAAGCAAATTTTCAGGTCCATTCTTACTCAACCCGTCAATCTCTAGATCTTCAGCCTCCTAAATTTGTCACTAGTAGAGGTCAGTTTTCAATAAGATTTAAGGGAACCAAATTATGGGGTAGCTTTTCACATCTATCAATAAACTGTTCATCTATCAAATGTTTCAAAAGCCGCTTAAAGGGTCATTTAATTGCTGTTTTGTAATTGCTTTTCCCCATGTTGTCCACGTATCTGTTTTCATCTTTTTTATGTTTTTCCCACTCACAATGTTATGTTTGGTTATGATTGCCCAGAAGTCTTTGTAAATATTTAAATCAATATCCCCCTCACAAAAACACTGACCATACACTTCCACTCATACACACTCACACGTGTCTTTTTTAAAAATATATATTTATTGTTATTATATATATTTTGTACTAATTGTTTGTTGTCACTATTATGTAGTCATATTATTTCTTTATATAAATCGTGTCTCTAGGTGGAGGTTGTTGCCTCTTTCTGCACTGTATATCATTCATTTATGTTTTTTTTTAATGTTTTGTAATGTTAAATTGTGCAAAATAGATAAATAAATAAATAAAAATTCACACATCAGGATCAGTTTACTAGTCTTGGTTAACAGAAAGCCTGGGGCCCACAGTGGAAGACGTACTCTAAGTAAAAATACTTCTCTATCAACTCCACTCTGCTACAAGTCCTACATTCAAGGTTTTATTTCAGTACAAAAGTAATATCTGCAAAATGTATTTTAAGTATTAAAGGTACTCATTGGACAGAATGGTCGCTTTCAGAGTATTATATCATTATGGGATTCATATTATTATCATATCACTGATCCCTCAACACATTGGCAGAGTTTTAATTCTAGTCAAGGTGGAGCTGATGTTAAATACTTTATGTGCTGTTGGATAATTCAGTCTTTATTGATGCATCATATTTTAGAAGTTTTGTATGTAAAATCATAATTTGCAAACAAACAATAGTTGTAAGACAAGTGCAGTGGTAGAGTACAATATGCCTAGGAATATAAAATGATATACAGCGGGTAAAATAAGTATTGAACACGTCACCATTTTTCTCAGTAAATATATTTCCAAAGGAAGGTGCTACTGACATGAAATTTCCACCAGATGTTGGTAACAACCCAAGTAATCCATACATACAAAGAAACCAAAACAAAAAAGTTCAGAAATTAAGTTAAGTGTAATAATGTGAAATGACAAAGGGAAAAAGTATTGAACACGCTTACTGACATTTATTTAATACTTTGTACAAAAGCCTTTGTTGGTAATGACAGCTTCAAGACGCCTCCTGTATGGAGAAACTAGTCGTATGCATTGCTCAGGGCTGATTTTGGCCCATTCTTCCACACAAACAGTCTTTAAATCTTGAAGGTTCCGTGGGCCTCTTCTAGGAACTTTGATCTTCAGTTCTTTCCATAGATTTTCAATTGGATTCAAGTCAGGAGATTGGCTGGGCCATTCTAGCAGCTTTATTTTCCTTCTCTGAAACCAATTGAGAGTCGCTGAAAAGCAGCCCCACACCATGATGTTCCCACCTCCAAACTTCACTGTTGGTATGGTGCATTTAGGGTGATGTGCAGTGCCATTTGTCCTCCAAACATGGTGTGTATTATGGCATCCAAAGAGTTAAACTTTGCTCTCATCTGACCAGACTATATTCTCCCAGTATTTCACAGGCTTGTCCAAATGTTGTGCAGCAAACTTTAAACGAGCTTCAACATGCTTTTTCCTTTAGCAATGGAGTCTTGCGTGGTGAGCGTGCATAGAGGCCATGGCGGTTGAGTGCATTACTTATTGATTTCTTTGAAACAATTGTACCTGCTAATTCCAGGTCTTTCTGAAGCTCTCCACAAGTGGTCCTTGGCTCTTAGAACTCTTCTGATAATTCTTTTCTCTCCTCTGTCTGAAATCTTGTGAGGAGCACCTTGTCGTGGCCAGTTTATGGTGAAATGATGTTCTTTCCACATCCGGATTATGGCCCCAACAGTGCTTACTGGAATATTCAGAACTTTAGAAATGTGCCTGTAACCAATTTCATCAGTATGTTTTGCAACAATAAGGTTGTGAAGGTCTTGCGAGAGCTCTTTGCTTTTACCCATCATGAGATGTTTCTTGTGTGACACCTTGGTAATTAGACACCTTTTTATAGGCCATCAGTTGGGACTGAACCAGCTGATATTAATTTGCACTGATAAGGGGCCGGATTGCTTTCTAATTACTGATAGATTTCAGCTGTTGTCTTGGCTTTCCATGCCTTTTTGCACCTCCCTTTCTTCATGTGTTCAATACTTTTCCCCTGTGTCACTTCACATTATTACACATAAATTAATTTCTGAACTTATTTGTTTTGGTTTCTTTGTATGTATAGATTACTTGGGTTGTTACCAACATCTGGTGGAAATTTCATGTCAGTAGCACCTTTGGAAATATATTTACTGAGAAAAATGGTGACGTGTTCAATACTTATTTTACCCGCTGTATGTACTGTATATAGTAGTCTTGGGAGCGCAATAGGCCCTTTTCACAGCAGTCATTATAACATGTAATTGCAGGGTAAACACAGGTGTAATTGATGAAATTAATTATGGTCCTATTTCATTTAGTGAGTCACAACCAATCCGATGAGGCAGCATGCACAATACCAGGACCACGACCCGCCTAAATGGATCAGGGACATAATTAATGTTATTAATTACACTGTGTTTACCCTACAATGACATCAAAATGGCTGTTGTGAAAAGAGCCAATTGTATTCTGAACTTTCCATGAATTTATATAATCCTTGTAGTTGTTTGAATCTAGCACATTACATGATTTATACTTTATGAATACAATTATTACATCTACATGCACGAGCAGCTCCAGCAACGGACTGCTACCACCGTCCACGATGCACCACAGGATCTACCTCACACAGATGGACAGAAGTGAGATGGAGTAATGAGGTGGCTTCCGCCTCCTCTTCAGCTCTGCTCTCTTAGCATTAATCAGTGTATTTATGATCCTTACCATTAACCTTTTTATATATCTGGCATTGTTGATTTTTGCACCTTATTGATAATCTGGTTATTTTGTTTTATTTGCACTCTTTGTACAGCACAACAATTTCCCTCAGGATAAAGTTCAATTTTATCAACATCTCTAACTTGTGATCTTTCAGTGCTGCTCATTTGTTCAAGCAACCTTGAGTCATTTTGGAAAACGTTTAGTAATTTAAAAAAAACAAACCTGAATTAAGTCCAGAATGTTCTTTAAGCAAGCTACACCAAATCACATCTTGGAAGGAAAACCGTACAAATGTATGTGGCCTCCTCCATTTATAATATGGGTCAACACTCTTCTTCGGGCATCTTTGCCCCTTTTGTTGTTTCAGTGTCCAGTCATCTGGAAAGAAGTGAGGAATAACCCCATTTACCCAAGGGAGAATACAACCAGATCAGTAGCCAGTGTAGATGCCAACTCGCGCATGTGTGAGCATTTTCTTACTATTTTGACGCCTGTGCACCACACAGAAATAACTAATCTCTTGAGGTATCATTCCCCAAATGACCTACCTATTTATAACTCCCTGGTCACTGCAACACCTGTTAATACACATATTCCCTTTTGAAATTAGATCTCCCTCAACCAGTGACACTAATTTAAAGGAGGGTCAATGCAGTAAAACAATAACAGAACATTACTATAGTGCCAGGGTTACTCAACATTAACTTCAGACCTATCTGCAATTTTGATCACTGCGTTCCAAGAAACAAATATTGCTGTTATTAGGTCTTTGTACAAACAATCTTCCCTGAATTTGCCAACAGCCAGAGTACAACTTCAAGTTTGTTCATTTCCAAACTGCTGAACGTCCAACCCTCTCAGCCAAAAAGCAACCCACTTCATTTTAAACTCTGAGATGAGCCTTTCCATTTTCCAGACTCATGCAACAACACCGCTAACAAGCAATGCAGTGCAGAAAAATTATCCACAAGCCTGTTTCAATTTTTAAACATTTATTGTGAATAAACAGTTTATTCGTTCTCCTCGCTCCTGAGCCGGGCGTTGGGGTTGGTAATCTTGATGGCCAGCTGAGCTGCCCTCTCCACGATCACCTTCCTGTTCTTGGAGGAGACGTTGTGGGCGATCTCAGCACAGTGAGTCCTACAGAGGGAGAGGAAAGAACGTTGGGTTAATGACGAGAGGTTTTCACTGAAATGTGAGTTTAGGCTGCAATTGTCTTGAGGTTTAAACCTCATATCAATTCAGTGGAGGACCAAAACAAAGCCACACCTCTTAATAAAATAAAGTCATTTAAATAAATGATTGTGCTTCTTCATGCATAAAGTCACCTGGTAAAATTATCTCGTGTTTAATGCAGCTTTAGTCTTATGTAATGTTAAAATGTTATTGATTTCATCCATCATTTTTGACACCTACAATCTATTACTTTAAATATCTGTTAAAGGTAGAGGAAAAAATAAATAAATCAGACTACCAACAACACCTCACGTTCTGAACTTTTGATATAACATGGACCATTTTGAAGAAAACGTGAAACTGGTGTCCGGCAAAATCAATGTCACTGCATCTGGAATCAACCGGATTTAGGTTTAATCTTGACTCTGGATTTTCTTAAACTTGGGCTAATTAGATTTTGCTTATTGTGTTGCATCCAAACATTAAAACATATCCTCATTGACCAAACTGGCATTTCCATGTATTTATCTGTTCAATTTTAGTAACTGGCTGCTAAAATTGCTAATGGATGCTGGCTCTAAAAAACAGTTGATGGGGAAAATCCAAACCTCTCCCTTGAGACACAGATTGATTCCGTAATATATATTATGGTTTTAGACATGGGTGACAATCTGTAGTCTACTCGCTCCTGTGGAGAGTAAATAGAGTCGGCAGAGTTTTAAGCATAAGTTGCTGAGTGAGCTTGGTTAGCTAAGTGACATTACTCAGGAAAATGATCTATCTCTGTCCATGCACCAACTCAGGCATCCATTATCCCACCTGAATTCATTCACAATAGAGTTACAAACTATCTCCTAACAGAAATTGACAAGTTATTTTAGGTTTAAATTGTCAGTCTAAACTCAAATTAAGGAGGTAGTATCAGGGATCAAGAAGCAAAAAACTTGCAACCTTCTTCACTGAAATTAAAGAAGTGAAGGGAAGTGAATGCTTTGAGCTGTGACTATTTGACAGGCGTCTCAAGCTTCAAACTAAGTGGTGGCAACTGCCATCTGCTCGCTCCACCTCAGATCCACTGTGTTATAAATATTTTCTGGTTTAAAATAAACTGACAAGATGAAAACATCTTAACACTAAGCTTCACTTCGGGGAAAACTTATGAATGACATGATTAACACCAGATCCATGGTTTTAAATCTTTCACAGTGCATAGAAAGCATGAAGGGCCATCAAAGGGAGTTGCCTGGATTGCATCTGTGTCACCGCATCCCTTAGAAACCCAGGGCAGATTTTTGATTAACTTTAACCAGCTTCAAAGTGAAACTGCCCGAAAAAGGGAAATTGTGCCAAATACAACGACAGCCATAAGCCTTTCTACCTAAATGATGTTTGGTTGGCTGTTACCAACTCCTCTCCTTTACCACTCAGAGCTAAACCTTCTGGTTAAACAAAGCAAGTTGATAAACTACTGACAAATTGTCAGCATCAGGTTGTTGTGAAGGCAGCTAAACTATGTTGGACTTCCTCATACAAGTTGTTGCTTTAATTAAGCCCAAATATTTTCTAAAGAGGCTCAGCAACAATTGTGATTATCATTCCCATCACATATCAAACACTGGGCTATAAATATAATAAGTGTGTAGTATAATAATTGTCAGTGTAGTTTCTAACCTTGTGAAGATGGCCTTCTGACATGTTAGAGGATGCTGCTGCATGTTCCTGATCATAATTTAAGAGTATTTATTCTGTTACTCAGTCACTAAGAAAATCCTAATTTGATTCATGTCACATAGTTCCGACAGAATATATTAGTTCAAGTCTTGCTACCGTGCAAAGCTCAGTTCACCCACTTTGCCCTTGAGGTGTATAGATATGTAATAATTCTTATTTGCCGAGATCTCTGCTACAGGGACTTCTGCCACCACATATTTATGCACTGGAGGTGAATGGCATTTCTTTTATTGTGCTCAAGGCACTGAAAAAATAAATTTGGAAAAACCCAACAACATCCCTTAACAAAAACATTGTCCCAGTTAGTCAAGAAGGTCGGCCAATCGATCCATTCAAAGCTTATGAAATGTGAAATGCATATTTTCTATGAAAACTTTACTCAAACACTTGTATTTGCATTTACAATTCCTATCACCTGTATTATACTAAAGTGGCAGCAAAAGTCTCAGCAGATATCTCTGCAAACAGAACAAACCCTGTGCACTCCTGAGACCAATAACTTTAGTATATAGGGAAAGTAATCTACAATATTTCACCGTATGTACACACAACTTACTTGTTACTCATCATCAGGACTTCGAGCTCCTTGACATTGTGTACCAGGAACTTCTTGAAGCCAGTGGGCAGCATGTACTTGGTCTTCTTGTTGCTACCATAACCGATGTTGGGCATCAGCATCTGACCCTTGAACCGCCTGCGGACCCTGTTGTCAATACCTCTGGGCTTACGCCAGTTTTTCTGTTGGGAGATATGAAAAAGATATTCAAGGATTAACCGCTTGCAGGTCCACCTTCAGCAAGTGAAAGCAGCAGTATGACCCAGCTGAGCTTGTGTAGTATATGTCGTATAGACTCTTACCGCAATCTTGACATATCTATCAGACTGATGGCGAATGAACTTCTTGGTTCTCTTTTTGACGATCTTGGGCTTTGTGAGGGGCCTGAGGGCTGCCATGGTGACTGGAGGAAAGAAAAACAAACGTTAGAAACCAAGGTTACAGCATGATTATGGCAGTGTTGCAGCATTACACCACAACCTGCTCACATGCTAACGTTATTAAGGATTTATTAGCAAGTGTTGAGGTTCCTACAACTAGGCAAGGCAGCTTTATTTGTATAGCACTTTTCAGCAACAGGGCAATTCAAAGTGCTTTACATAAACATTCAAGAACATTTCGACAAAGTGCAAAAGAACATCAAGACATAATTAAAACTAGATTAAAGATTAGGAAATAAATACAAGCTAAAAATTAAAGCTATAGGATCGAAGCTAAAATAGAGTACAACACACGAGTAAAAGCTCTAGTGCAGTATATAAGATCATTATCTGGTTTAATAAAAGGCAGCAGCGGCAAACAGGAATGTTTTAAGTCTTGATTTAAAAGAACTCAGAGTTGGAGTTGGTCCTGCAGGTTTCTGGGAGCTTGTTCCAAATATTTGGTGCATAAAAACTGAACTCTGCTTCTTCTGCATGTTTAGTTCTGACTCTGGGGACACTAAGCAGACCTGATCCAGATGACCCGAGAGGTCTGGATGGTTCAGAACATAGCAGAAGATCAGAAATGTATTTTGGCCCTAAACAATTTAGTGCTTTGTAAACCAGCAGGAGTATTTTGAAATCAATTCTCTGAGAGACAGGGAGCCAAGTGTGAAGACCTCAGAACTGGACTGATATGATCCACTTTCTTGGTCTTAGTGAGGACTCTAGCAGCTTTCTGAATCAGCTGCAGCTGTCTGATCCATTTTTTAGGAAGACCAGTAAAGACACTGTTACAGTAGTCAAGTCGGCTGAAGATAAATGAATGGACTAGTTTTTCCAAATCCTGCTGAGACATCAGTCCTCTAATTCTTGCTATATTCTTCAGGTGATAGAAGGCTGTCTTTGTAATTGTCTTAATATGGCTGTAATTGTCTCAACTAGGCCTAACCCACTGGCATATTAAGACAACACTAAATCTCAATGACAAACTATCATTGCGCCTGCAATTAACAGCAATAAACCAAAGCATGCATCAACCATTTCTTGTGAGTGAGCCTCAGGGTAAACGTGTTGTCCAACCTCAGCTAGCCAGCCATGCTACTCTACTTTAAGCTTTCCGTTTGAACAGTGAGCCCTGAACAGAAATAAACAGTTTACATATGTTTAATGTTGACACACTGGTGGTTCTTGTTCAAGTGTTTATCTGTATACCACGTTACACAGCGTGGCCTTCACTGAATACTAGAGCTAGGAGCGCTTAGCAACACGGTTAGCAACACGGTTAGCAACACCTCGCTCCAGGAATACGCATTAAAGTCGTTATAAATGATAACAAAGATTGTCAATTTAATCCAATATTTATACAGTGGACGTCTACGGTTGATAACACACATCGAGATGGTTAAATAACGCTCTAAATCGCGCTGATGAACATAGATAGCATCGACTCACCCGCCGATGTAAATCCAAAAGGGACTTCAACGACGGAGGAAGGAGAGAAAAGGACTTCCGCGAGTGTCGCAAAGGCTTATGGGTACTGTAGTTTATCAGAACAGTACTTTAAGGCACTTGTGAAACACCAGAATTTACTCTTATTTCTTAATTTTTTTTAGCGAAACAACATGAATCTAGAAAAGTTTGTTGTTTGTTGTTAGTGTGTGTTATATTATTACATCTTAAGCTTTTATTCACATCTGTACGCCCACCTTTTGATGTTTGTTTACTGCTGTAACGGATTGTGCGCACTTCCTGGACAGAGTTTTTATAGGAGTGGGAGGCTTTCTGTAACTGTAACTTCTCTAAACTGAGTGAGCGCCTTTATCATTAAAGATTACCGCAGCGAGCTGAACCAAAAAAGAAAAAAGAAAGAGAAGATTTATTATTTTTTTTTAACAAGTCAGAAGAAGAGACTCGCTGACTGACAACTTTGTGGGTGTGGTTTGATAAAAGGTAAATTATCTGCTTTCTGTCACATGATGATGTGTGATACAATGTGATTAGAGCACAGTATAAAGATTTTTCGTTTTGGTCGTTTTTCTTTCCAGCGCTTTTAAAATGGAGTATCAGCCTGTGTTGGGGTGAGCGTCGCTTTTAATTGTATGTATTTTACTCCAAACTAACTGTTTGGTTTTATTTTATTTGGTCTAACTTTCGTTTTCCCCGGTACAGCAACCAGAACCGGACCTACGGGATGGCCAACCCCGGTTACATACCAGCAGCAGAGGGGGTCCCCGGTAAGCTCCATGGAGGTCTACTTTATACTTTTATTCGTTTTTATCTTATGCACTTTGTGCTCTTTTATCTTGCTGTTATATATGTAAAGCACTTTGAATTGCCTTTGTGTATGAAATGTGCTATATAAATAAACTTGCCTTGCCTTTGGATTTTGAACTTTAAGACAATTTTGTTAGGACATGTATGAAAAAGACAGATTTACAGAAGTGTAATTGCACGCTTCCGTTGCACGCACACACACACACACACACGTACACACACACTTGAGTGACGTCATTTTATGCGTGCAGGTTATGTGAGGCAGCACAGCGTAACTGTACGTTAGAGGAGTGGTGTGTGCCTCTACTTTTATATATATATATATAAATGATAGTGTTTTGTTAAACGACCCTAACCGTGTGTGTGAGCATCTTTGGTGTAGCTGTAAAACATCTCAGAATGGATACTAACACCGAGGGGCAAGGTAAGTCGCGACTCTGTGTCTTCTTTAGGTGTGTTGTCAGGTAGAAACATGTCACAACTTCAAGAATTCACCTGGATTTTCTGGAAAAAGTTCAAGTTGATGCGCATTAAAGAGTCTCTAATAGTTATTTTTGTATTATAGGCTAGTCATTCGTGTAATGCTTGAGAAACTTTACAGAGATTTAAGCTGTACAAGTGTAGACATTCATATGACTGAACTGGTTCTTCTGGTTTGTTTTAAGCAATGTTCGCCCCACCCGCTGCTGAGACCCAGGGCCCCAGCGCTCCTCCGGCCAGTATGTTTGACAACATGCCTGGCTATGAAGGAACAGTGCCAGGAGGAGGAGGTACAGTATGCCACACCAAAGCCTAATATCAATAATTATTAATCCTATTCTCCCCATTCACAGTACTGCCATATTCACTCCCTGGGCACTTTATTAGGTACATCTATACAATCTAAATCAAAACATTAGAAACACCTCTCAATATATAACTACAACCTCTTCAATCAGAATCAGAAATACTTTATTGATACCCGGAGGGAAATTGGGATGTTACAGTTGCCCTTATATAAAAGCATAAAGAAATGTGAGAAAATAGAAATAAAGGAGTATGTAAATTATGTACATAATGATACAATATATAACACAATATATGTAGAGAAATAAAATGCTGAGGAGTGGGATGATAAATATGAATATATAAATATATAATCAATATTTCTCTGACAGTGTCAAGCAACATTAACATTATTATCTGTGTAAAGGTTAAATTTATGTCTGAATTGTTGTGGATTTTACTGGTGTACCTAATAGAGTGGCCACTGAGTGTGTATATATATATATATATATATGTATGATATAAAAAGTACTAGGAAGTATTGCCCTTAAGATAAAGCAATAAAACACTACAAAATACGTTTCAATCTGCTGTAGGTGGATTTCTGCCCCCTCCGATGCCTTCTTTCCCAGTTCCCCAGCCTGAACCTGGACCTGAACAACCACACTGGAAGTAAGCAAAACTATTTCCTTTTTTTCCGGATGGATATTGCAAAACATTTTCCATGATGTGTTGTAAGATTAAAGCAAACTAAGCACAATTAGATCCATCACTTCCTTTTAAAAGATTAAACTGCGTGACAAACTGTATCTCCTACCCTCACTGTGGACAGTATCCCATCTATAACTGAAGATACGGCCCGGGAGGCGTTTGTCCTCTTTGCCTCCAGCAAGTGCTGCTACAGTGGAGGACCAGCAAAGGACGGTGTGATCACCCGCATGGATGCATTCAATACGTACAGGGTAAGAGGAGTGTATGTGTTTGGAACAGTAGAAAGTCAGGAAATAAAAACAATAGTAGTAGTTTTGGATGATCAGTGCATGAATAAATAAATAAAAAAATCGTGTTTGTTTTAGTACCGCCTGGAAACCTATACGGAATTAAGATCTACAGAGTGGAGTCACGAGCCGTACCACGGTACAGTACTATTACCTTGTTCATTAGTTAAATTAGTTAAATTCTCTGTTTTCTGCTGTCAGTCAGCTATTTAGGGCATCTGCTCGTTAATAATCAGATATATATATATTTTTTTATCAGGCCAGCCAGTGGATGCCTTTGCCCAACCACCTCCAGGTCCTTGGGACATTGCTGCGAAAGCCCCCAATTTTTTTGTGGATGACAAACAGATTTTAAAGGTTCCCTACACATCGTCCATGAAGGTAAACTATATAACACAGGTTTGACTAAGGAAAAAGCTTCTGTAATTTATTTTAGAGACTTTTCCTAACGAGAAGCATTTCATATACAGGCCTGCCACGCTTGTGTGGGAATGGGACGGAAACCTTGCAAAGACTGTGCCGGTGCTGGTAATGTAAGTAATTTCCACAGACCTCCTTTAAAGGGTCACTTTAAGACCTTTATGTTCATCATCTGATCATGTGATTTATTTTCTTTGCTCCTCTCAGAAAGTTTGTTGGGTGTGCAATGGCTCTGGTTACCGCCACGGAGAGGATCGATGTAACCACTGCAGTGGCAGAGGGAGGGAAAAGTAAGCGTCACCCATTGCATCTCACAGCTTTCTGAGGCAGTAAAAGTACTATTGATAAACTGTATATTTTGTGCTTCTCCTAAAAGATAGTAATTAAACATTATTTCCTTTACAGTTGCAGCCACTGTCAAGGGCAAGGCGCGAAGCAATGTGACACATGTAGAGGGAAACAGCAGCTTCTGGTCTACATCAACCTCACTATTAAATGGTGCCGTTTCTCTCAAGAATGTCTGACTTAACTAATGCAACGTTCTGAAAGTCATTAACATTTATGGTTACTTTACACTGTAAGTTAGCGTATAACAGTTGTAAAATTAAACCAGATTTCCTCTTTTGTTGTGTACATGCTTTCAGGACCAACAACACTGATAACTATGTTGTGGAACAGTCAAGTGGACTGCAGTTGGACAACCTCAGCAAGGTGTCTGGCAAGGAGCTCTTCAAGGACTCTCAGTACCTGGTAAATATACAGTTTCTCACTTTCCGAGGGGGCACATGATATGGGTATGGGAGGATTATGCTTTTTAATACACAGAACATGCAGATCGTTTATATGTTTGGTGAGAAATGTTTTGCCTGACTTACTAGACTGATAACCATGCTTCTCAGTGGTACACATTTACCGTAACCTATGTATCTACAACACAGGATGCGTTTCAGCCACATTCTAGTCAATTCAATGGTCACATAACACTCTTGTTACATGTCTGCTTTACGAGTTTAACTGTGACCTGAAGTGTCTTTTTAGGCTTCAAGTCTATATGCGTGTAGATGCAGTTAACAGTTTTGGGATCTCGCGGGAGACCACACAGAACACATCCTGTGTGACACTGAGGGAGGACTGAAGCTGCTGCTACTTTCACTATGCAGCCCTTGTACTGTGTCTAATACTGACCCTATATTCAGAGGTCATATTGTCCAACTCAAGTTTTGTTATCCTGCTTGATCCATCAAACTATGAATGATTGAGTACTTATTAATATTTTTCTGATTACTCTGTAAAGGTATACCCAGTGATGGGCTTCCCAGACCCCACAGTGGTGAATGCTTCACAACGCTTTGTCAATGAACACCAGGGCAAGTACTCAAGGAATTCACGCATTCTCCAACAGGTAACAATGCATCTACTTCATTTATAGCCTACTATTCAGATATAAAATAATATTTTATCAGTGTTAATACTTGAGTTCCAAGCCTAATTTTGTGTTTGTGGAACATGCTCATCTTTGCTCTCTTTGTCTGCAGCGTCAAACCATAGAGCTGATCCCCGTCACCAAGGTGGCCTACACGTGGAAAGGGAAATCACACATTTACTTTGTTTACGGGAATGAGTTCAAAGTTAATGCCGATGACTATCCTGCTACCTGTTGCTGTACTGTAATGTAATCGCAACGGTTGTGTATGAAGGTTAAACCTTTCCAGATCATAGGATATCTGAATAAGTCAGTTTTACTGATTAATGGGGTGTTCCCTGACATGTGGACAGTTCATGTTCAATGGAGTTAAACAACCTTTAACCTATGAGCTCCCCACAAGTTTGTAGAACTGATGAAGCCTCTTAATTAATTGATCTTCAAGGATACACATAAGTTACCTTTGACTTACTACTACAAGATAACTAATGTTTTGAAAATCATTTTTATTGTTACGTGCCATTTGTATGCATGCACCACATAAATGAATTGCTTACTGACACAATATAAACCGTAATCATACTAACTATATTCCCTGAATCTTGAAGATTTTTGCTCTTATATGGTATCAATGATTTTTTATCATCAGTAAAATCAACGATTTGTTATTATGTTTTTGCAGCAGTGCTATTTTTTTTATGTAAGTGATATGTATTTGAACCTAATCAGTTTGCTCTAATAGCAAAACTAATGTTTTTTTAATGTTAATGCAACAGACTGTTAAATTGTATATGATCTTGTAAGACAAAAACATGTAATGCTTTTATTTGCAATAATTCACCACTTTTAATAAATACAATGAATGGTATTTTTTTAATTTTTTTATTGCCTTAGGTGCTTAAAGTTACCGTCTTAATAGCTTTTTTGTTTTCGGGGGAGAGAATCAATTTAATGTATTGTTTAGTTTCATGTTCAAATAAAAAAAATAAAAATGAAGGCTTAGATTTACTAAATTTGAATTTATGTATATGAAATTTAGCTAAGAGAATAATCAGATGAATCATATGATATTCTTTTTAATTTGACTGTTACCTTTATGGAAACCAAACAAAACATTCTCTAGACATAGAATAAAATCAGGGGCCAATATTATCAATAATGAATCTACTCAAATCCTTCCACAGCCTTTTGCTTTGGTCACACTGCCAGAATAAATGAAGAAGCACTAAATGGTATTTTGCAATGTTTTGCTGTGGAGTCGTGACGTCATTAAAAGTAGACGGTCGCTGGTGAGATGATGTGAGGAACGTGTTCGCCATAATGATAATAAACCGTGAACACAAAGCTACAATAAAGCACGTTAAAGCTCGTGCTGTGAAACTGTGATCGATACCTAGATATTCACCTGGGAGTCATCAAGTCTGGACTGATGATCGGTGGATACAAAGTCTTGTGAAATTAGTTAAAACCCGAAGAAGAAGTAAGCGGAACAAACGAGGTAAAGTTAGCATGCTAGCTAACTCACTAGCCAGGTTTACCTGTGATGCTGCTCGCGAGCTAGCGCCTTAGCGTTGCTAGGCTACATGTACAGACACGTTCTGTTGCTTCAGAGTATGACACCATAAACTCTACATGTCAGGACAGCATCAGGCTTAATGCTAAACTACAATACTGGGATTCAAAGGTGTGTGAGTGTCGCTAGTGAGCTAAGTGTGTTAGCTTCCTTGTTTAGCTACAGTACTAGCTAGCAACAGGCAGAGTGAGTTGCTGCTGTCTGCTTCACTGGGTGACTATAACTGCATGTAGGGAACCATGCAAAGTGTTGGTGCTGAGATGTTAGTTCCCAATAACAACATAAATAATTGAATGTATATGCTAACTACGGTCTGCAGGACAGATAATAATGCATACAGTGCACTTTAGACTAAGCTACTGGAGTTACCCTGCACTATACTCATTTATAACAGTCTCTTCTGCACCTTTTAATAGTCCTGTATCTCAGCTGTTACCCTAAACTATACTCATTTTTAACAGTTTTCATCTTGTATTTTTACATCTGGTATATTTTTTTGTACTTTGCACTTCTAACTTTTTTTACTAACATGTTTTTGCACTATGGATCTGTGATGCTGGAAACTTGAAGTTCCCTTTGGATCAATAAAGTTACTATCTATCTATCTACCAATCTAACTTGTGGTACAACAGTGCTGCCTGTTTGACAGTTGCAGCTGCACCTGCTAGTGAAGCAATGGAGCAAATCTGCTTCTTCACTGTTCGCCTGATTTGATCAAAATATATCATCTGACTACAATTATGCTTTCCTGTATTACTTCATCAGAGTGTAGGTCACAGCAGCACGCTTTGTTACAATCCCCCTGGAGTAGCAGATAGGCCAACAGTGTGGACTGAGTTGTAAATAATGTGTTATTAATGAAGTGAATACATATTAAGTGCATATTAGCATATATTAGCTTCCTTGTTTAGCCACAGTACTAGCAGCTAGCCACAACACACCGAAACAGGCAGAATGAGTTTGCTGCTGTCTCCTTCACTGAGTGAGGACAACAGTGCTGCATGTTTTGACAGTTGCAGCTCCACCTGCAAGTGAAGCAATGGAGAAAATCTGCTTCTAAACTGTTCGCCTGATTTTATCAAAATATAATCATCTGACTACAATTATGCTTTCCTGTATTACTTTATAAGAGTACACCACACCAGCCGCAACAAGCAGAGTGAGTGTTGCTGCTGTCTCCTTCACTGAGTGACTATGACTGAAATGTAGGGAACCACACAAAGTGTTGGTGCTGAGATTGTAGTTCCCAAAAAAAAGCATCAATATTTGAATGTATATGCTAACTTGTGGTACAACAGTGCTGCTTGTTTTGACAGTTGCAGCTGCACCTGCTAGTGAAGCAATGGAGCAAATCTGCTTCTTCACTGTTAACCTGATTTTAGAGAAATATATCATCTGACTACTATTATGCTTTCCTGTATTACTTTATACGAGTATAGGTCACAACATAGGCTTCAGCAGCACGCTTTGCTACAACCCCCCTGGAGTAGCAGATAGGACAAAGTGTGGACTGAGTTGTAATTGTATATCTGCTCCACAGACAGACTAAGGAAATCCTTTGTCCCCCAGGCCATCAAACTGTACAACACCTCTCTAGAGAGGGGGGGGGACAAAGGAGGACGGTCTGCAGGACAGATAATAATGCACTCAGTGCACTTTCATAGACTAAGCTACTGGAGTTACCCTGCACTATACTCATTTTTAACATTTTCTTCTGCACTTTTTTAATAGTCGTTTATCACAGCTGTTACCCTGCACTATATTCAGTTTTAACATTTTTCTTCATCTCTTTGTATTTTTATATCTGGTATATTTTCTTTTGTACTTTGTACTTTGCACTACTAACTTTTTTTACTGCCTTTTTACTAACATGTTTTGCACTATGGAACTGTGATGCTTGAAACTTGAATTTCCCTCGGGATCAATAAAGTTACTATCTATCTATCTATCTATCTATCTATCTATCTATCTATCTATCTATCTATCTATCTATCTATCTATCTATCTATCTAACTTGTGGTACAACAGTGTTTGACAGTTGCAGTCCCTTGAGGTCAGCTGCAACTGCTAGTGAAGCAATGGAGCAAATCTGCTTCTTCACTGTTCGCCTGATTTTAGAGAAATATATCATCTGACTACAGTTCCTGTATTACTTTATAAGAGTATAGGTCACAGCAGCATGCTTTGTTACAATCCCCATGGAGTAGCAGATAGGACAAAAGTGTGGACTGAGTTGTAAATAATGTATTATTATAATGAAATGAACACATATTAAGTGTACGCCACTTTTGACAGGCTGCGCTATGGCGTCGGCATCTGCCAGTGTGGACTCCAAGGCAGAGCTGACTGCTCTACTGGAACAGTGGGAGAGGGAGCAGCAAGGCAGCACACAGGAGCTGGTTAACATCCTCACCAAGTAAGTAGCTATGTGTATGCTTCTTGTTATTATTTAGTCTAAGTACTAAATGATTTAAGGCCAGAATACATTTCTGATCCTCTGCTATGTTATGAACCATCCAGACCTCTCAGGTCATCTGGATCAGGTCTGCTTAGTGTCCCCCAGAGTCACAACTAAACATGCAGAAGCAGCGTTCAGTTTTTATTCACCAAATATCTGGAACAAGCTCCCAGAAAACTGCAGGACTGCTCCAACTCTGAGTTCTTTTAAATCAAAGCTTAAAATGTTCCTGTTTGCTGCTGCCTTTTATTAAACCAGATAATGATCTTATACTGCACTAGAGCTTTTACTCTTTTATTCTATTTTAGCTTCTATCCTAGCTTTTATTTTTAGGGTGTTTTTATTTTCTAATCTTTAATGTTTTTATGTTTTTATAACTGTTTTAATTATGTCTTAATGTTCTTTTGCACTTTGTCGCAATGTTCTTGAATGTTTATGTAAAGCACTTTGAATTGCCCTGTTGCTGAAATGTGCTAAACAAATAAAGCTGCCTTGCCTAAGTTAGTTTCACAAGCTGTGTTTTGGTGGGTGTGACTTAAAGATGGTTGATGTGCTTTCAGAATCTCAGAGCTTGCTGAGAAAGAGACAGAAGAGTACCACAAAGCGGATCCAGATCCTTTCGATGATCGACACCCTGGTATGAAAAATAAAAAGATCACATAATGGGGAAGATTACTGGTGATTTGTATATTGTGTTTGTTTTTGACATTTCCCTCTTGGCCACTAGGGAGAGCTGATCCTGAATGCGTGTTAGGGCACCTGCTCAAGATCCTGTTCAAGAATGATGACTTTATGAACACAGTAAGAATGGATGGATTGACTGTTTTCATGCAAAAATATGGGGACAATATACAGTATCTGAGCCAGAAGGTGATTTATCTTTTTTCTTCCCTTTGTAGCTGGTGAATAGCTATGTGATGACCAGCAGAGAATTCCCCCTCAATGCAGCAGCATGTCGCCTGCTTCAGAACATCATGCCTGGATTGGAGACGGCTGTGGTCTTTCAGGAAAAGGTGAGTTATTTCTGAGTTCATGATAAGATAACAGCATTTAGTTTTGTTCTCAGTTCAATCAACGTGTTTCTTTTATTTCAGCTGTTATGTTACCCTGTAGCTTTTATCCATTATGCTGTATTTAGTGATTAAAGGTATATTAAGTGAGGGGTTCTCAAACCTTTTGGGGCCAGGGACCCCTTACAGGGGAGAAACGTTTCCAAGGACCCGCTCTTAACTGTGCACGATTAAGCATATGCTTACTACCATTTGTTTTCTTAGATGCTATTACATAGTGATAAACAGAAACACATTTAAATTGGAATCATGTTAAGATCAGATGAGATAATCCTTTTATTAGTCCCACAGCGGGGACATTTGCAGTATTATTTAATGTTAATACCACTTGTGTACTTTTTAAACAGAAGGTGATTTTTTTTCAAATTGCATTTGGACTCAACTTGACAGCACGTATAGCCTACGTTTCAAGTAATTGATCTTAAAAGCTTTCAGAAAATGAACAGTAGCAAGACTGAAATAATAAATCTATCAAAAAATAAGAGCAAGTTGGGCAAAATACAATATTCAACATTTTTTTTTGATTAAGAATCTGTTCATATTCTTGTTTCTATACTTATTTTACTATTCTTCTGTTTGTCCTTCTCAGGAGGGCATAGTTGAAAGGTTGTTTAAGTGGGCTCAGGAGGCCGAGCAGCCCCTCAGAATCTACGCCACGGGCTTGTTGGCCGGCGCTATGGAGAACCAGGACATTGCAGCCAACTACAGGGAGGAGAACTCTGTTTTGGTCAGTAGGGGATTCTGCTGTCTCAAATGTCATTTTTATGTTAATGAATAATGTGAAAGTACATAGTGATAGACAAGGTATTACACCAACTGATAGAACCGCGTTATCCCTTAAAGCATCAGAGCAGTTTGCTCATCATCAGTAGGCGATGCGAAGAGGTAACTTTTCCATCAACTTGTTTTTCATGCCTCACTTTGACAGGTGCCTTTGATGCTGCATCGGTTGCGTGAGCTTCAGGATAAGGATGCTGAGAATAAAAGGGATATCAAACGGCCCAGCCCCAGGAAGACTTTGAGTGAGCCATTGCTACCTTTGGATGAGGAGACTGTTGACGGAGGCTTTGAAGAGAACCCCTTCACACCGGGGAGAAACGGAGCCGAGAGGGAGGGGACGGGGCCAGAGGAGGACGGCGAAATTCCTTTCTCAACCATCGAGCCTGAAAACGAGCTTTCGTTCCGACTCAACTCCCCTCATAAGACCGGCAGCCGCGCCAACTCGGCTGTTAAAACCATGATGAAGCCCATGTCCGCCCCGGGTACATTCATACACCAAGGCGTGTCTGATGGCAGCAGTTACCTAAAGAGGAAGGCAGAGAGGGAGTGCGGCAGGACCTTAAAACAGAAGCTCAATTTCTCTTTGCCAGACCCAGACAGGAACTTCAGTGAGCTTTCCAACAGCAGCTGGTCTGAGACGAGCCCCTGGGTGATCGGCAACAATTATCACCTGTACCCTCTGACCCCAGAGATCGAGCAGAGGCTCATCCTGCAGTATCTCACACCTCTGGGAGAGTATCAGGAGGTTTGTCCATTATCAGCAGTCTACACAGCGTATAGTAAAATACTGTTTTGCAGCATCTAGATGTGTTTTGTTTATCACTTTATGAAAGTTATAATTTTCTCTTGTCTTGTCACAAACTTACCAGCAGATGTCAGTCTTCCTTAATTATGATTAAAGAAATGATTGTGTTCTGTTCTGATACTATGAGAGTGGTGTTGAAGGGTCACCTCATGCATTTTTGGTGTATACAGAAAATTGTTAAAGGCTAACACGGCTTTTTGTATGTTGGCATTGGTTCCAGCAACTAGCCATTGACAGGGTTCCATCTAGGGCTGCACATTAATCAAAATTTTATCCAAAATGAATATGGCCTATTGCAATTTTCAAATCGCAGTGTCAAAATACCATTTTAAGTTAAATACTGTGGTGCTGCAGAGATGTCCTGGCCTACACATCATATTCTACAGACTTAAAAAAAAATTTTTTTGTATGGTACAGATCCCTGTATAAATCAAACATAATCATTTTAACATGTTTTTTTCAATGAAAATGAGAATAATTATGTAAATATGATCATTCTCTCTAATATAACAAATCATATCACAATTGCAATATCAGTCAAAAATAAATAGCAATTAGATATTATTTTCAAAATCCTCCAGCTCTAGTTCCATAGTAAAACCAATTTACATGATTAATGTGTTCTTAATGCCCATTCCTCCTCCTTCCTCCAGCTGCTGGCGGTGTTCATGCAGATGGGAGCTCGTGAGCTGCTCATGCATTATATGGATCTAAAGCAGACCAATGACGTGCAGCTCACCTTTGAGGCTCTCAAGGTAAACACTATCTCCCCTAGTTGACCCTCCATGGCGTGGAAACACCAACAAGGTCGAGCACTTCTGACTTATTTCTCTGCTTTTCTCTCTTCCCGCAGTACCTGGCTTCTCTGCTGCTGCACAAGAAGTTTGCGGCAGAGTTTGTGGCTCACGGAGGAGTTCAGAAGTTGCTGGAAATCCCCAGGCCGTCTATGGCTGCTACCGGAGTGTCTCTGTGCCTCTACTACCTTGCCTACAACCAGGACGCCATGGAAAGGGTACAAAACAGACACACATAATGCAAATACACAATGAAATCTGGAATATTGCCATTAATTGAAACAGGAGGAGCTTTCTTGTTTTGAGGTGTTTGTTTTGTGTCAATGCAGCATCTGTGTGTTGTGTTATGTATTATATCAATGTAAAAGGCTGCATTTCATAGTGTTAAAAATAATATAAAATATGGTGGAAAAAAAGAAGAAAATAGAATTTCTATACAAATAATGTTATCAAAACGACAATATATCCATTCACAAAATAATCTTGACATTAAAATTGTGGTATTTGCTAAAAAGAATACTAGATTTTATCAGTATTGCTCTTGTAGTAGTAGTAGTGGTGCGCATTTGTATTCATAGGCGTGTCCTTTCCTCTCAAGGTGTGCATGTTGCCCCACTCCATCCTGTCAGATGTGGTTGGTTACACGCTGTGGCTGCTGGAATGCTCGCACGCGTCCGGCTGCTGCCACGCCACCATGTTCTTCTCCATCTCCTTCTCTTTCCGTGCCGTCCTGGAGCTCTTCGACAGGCAGGACGGTCTCCGACGCCTCGTCAATCTGGTAGGACAAACCAGCAGTCCGCTGCATGTGACCCTCACTGTGACCATGTAAACGTACCCATCTGTATCATTCACAGAAAACATGATATGTTTCAAGAACTGATAAACCAAGCAATCAAATCAGTATCACAACATAACAGATGGTGTAGCTGTACTAATGTATGATATGGACCGTTTCCAGATCAGCACACTGGAGATCCTGAACCCCGAGGACCAGGGAGCGCTGCTGAGTGATGATGAGATTTTCTCCAGCAGGCAGACGGCCAAGCACACCTGCATGGCTCTGCGCAGGTACTTCGAGGCCCACCTGGCGATCAAGGTGGAGCAGGTGAAGCAATCCCTGCAGCGCACAGAGGGGGGTGCCCCCATTCACTCCCAGCCCTACTACAAGGTACACAGAGGACAAAGGATAAGTGAGATTGACATTCCTGGACAATTTATTTAATAATGAAAACATTTTAATTTGTAAATGAGTTTGTGTTTTTGTTTTATTCTCCAGGCGGTCAGCTATACCCGTGAGCAGGTGGTGGAAATGATGGAGTTTCTGATAGAGTATGGTCCGCTCAGACTGTACTGGGAACCAGCAGAGGTCTTTCACAAGCTGTCATGTGTCCAGCTCCTCCTGCAGCTCATCTCCATCGCCTGTGACTGGAGGACCTACTATGGCAGGTACGGACCGGACAGCAATTCTTCTTGCTTCATCTATCGCCTTTTCCTTTTTACATTTTTTTTTTTTTTACAAAAAGAGCATTTGTCACTTCCAATTATTCAGTGACTTGTGATGTGTTATGTGGTGATATAATGATTTGATAATGTAATATAATGATGATCTTTTCTCTCCCTGTAGGAGCGACACGGTGCGTTATGCTCTCGACATCCTGAGCATCCTCACTGTTGTTCCAAAGACCCAGCTGTTGTTGTCTGAGGCTGTTGCTGTGCTTGATGAGGGAGGATCCACTGTTTCAACAGTTGGTAGGTGTTGTTATCAGAGTATGATGCTACTCAAGTGTTTTGTATTATATATGAAACAAGCCAAGCCAATAGTCACCCAACACATAGGACTGACACCTTCTGGTCACTTGGTCGATAATCAGGGCTTTGTGTTCGGGGTCGTGCTGCATTTCCCTGTCAGGGTTTATTTCACAACAATGACCCGCTAGCTGTACATTATTCCCGCTTATTACACGGCTACGTCCTTAAGAAATCAATAATTTGACACAAAAATGGTCCGCCATGGTCCGACATCAGAACGGCGTCCATAGCAACGGTCTGTTATACATAGCAACGGTTTGTTATAAAGAAATAACAAACCGCAGAACGCTGTGATTGACCAATCAGAATCGAGTGTTCAACAAAGCCGTGTAATAACTATAAAAAATTAGGTTAAAATAATTCAATATGCTGCAAATAGCGTTTTATGTTTATTTATAATTAATTTAGGCTTTGGCCGGTTTAGTTAATTTAGGGATAACGTGCAGATTTTTTTCCCCATCGGCCAATCGATTTGTTGAAGAGACGTTAGAATTTCAGTCGATTTTTTTTGTGGTTGACTACAGCCCTAACACATCAAGCAGCATGGCATACAGTACAGTATGTAAGGTAGAGCTGCCCCCTCTTAGTCGATTGGTCATTTGGTCTTAGTCTACTAAGATTTCTTTAGTCGATTAGTCATTTTTTTAATGCTTTTTCATGCTTAATGACTTATTTCCAAGAAACTTATGAACACAACATGGTAAACACAAGATATATAGTGGTGATTTTGTGTTATTATTTGTGGAGAAACTAATTTTCGCAGATCTGTCAATTAAATCAACTAAATCATCAGTGTTAGTCGACTAAGAATTTCTATGGTTGAGGACAGCTCTAATGTAAGGTTAGCGTCTGTTATTTTAAACGTGTCCATTGTGCACTGGTCTGGTGTCACATTATATTTGAGCAGGACGTTGAGCAGTTGCTTTTTGGAAATGTAGTGTAATAAAATTAAAATGATTATCACCCTCCAGAGAATGTAATAACATGCAGTAGCTTTGTATTTTCATTTTAGTTTATTTCATAAAATTGTTGCCCAGCTCTGCTGAGAGATGGCACAAATCCAAGTATTATTTTTGTCCAAGGTTTTTAATTTAATCCTTTGTTTTTTTTCCCCTCAGGAATGAGTATAGTCCTGGCAGTGGCAGAGGGAGAGGTATTTGTGAATGATGCCGAGATTCAGAAGTCGGCTCTGCAGGTCGTCATCAACTGTGTCTGTGCTCCAGACAAACGCATGTCCAGCATTGGCAAGTTCATCGCAGGCACCCCCCGTCGCCGCCTGCCTCAGCAGACCAAAGCCAGCGAGAGTGTGCTCACTAAGATGTGGAACGTGGTGCAGTCCAACAATGGCATCAAGGTAGAGTTAACTTATTCCAGTTTTTTTTAAGGCTGTACTTGACATTTTGTAAAACACTGACAAAAGGTGACCTCGAAGTCTTTTCAGTCGTTCTGTACGACGGCAGTGGCCGGAACTTTTAGACATATTTGTGCATTGTGATGGTGCTGCTAAGTGCTGCAGTGGTAAATGGACTGGATTTATGAAGTGCCTTTATCTTGGGAACAGTGCACACGTTTTAAAGCCTCACTTTCAAGGCTCTGTCTCCATTCAGACACTTCCGTTAGTACGCTTCGATGTAGTACACTATGCACACTGTGTACTTACTTGCATAGTGAGTAGTGAAGGGTAGTGTTGTCTCAAATCACACACGGCTCTTATGCACTCACCGGAAGCTCTGTAGATCAGCTGATAGTCAGTCATGGACATCACGACGTATCAGCAGTAATTCAATTCAGACGGATAAATTAACCCAATACTAGCTTCTATCCGACTACAGTATAGTGCGACTTAGTGAAAAACAACAACAAATGTATAACTTAAATTTGTATAGATCAAGTTTGAAATAGGTTGGTGGCCCCTCCCCTTCCGCTACTTAGCAAAGATAGCGACCGTTGAGGGTGAGAAGTGTCCAATGTTCCACACTCAACGTTATGACCGTTTTGAGTACAACATCCGGCTACTTAGAGTGCACTGCATTTTGCCATACTTGTCAGTGTGAACGCACTTACACACTAAAAATAGTAAGAGTCAGTACGTAAGTACGCAAATTGAGACACAGCAACACACACACACACACACACACACACACACACACACACACACACACACACACATCCACGCACTAAATGTATTAGAGCTGCCATGCAAGGCACAGACCTGCACAGCAGAAGATTTTGGGTTTCAGAATCACGTCGACATGCAGTTGGGACGTTGCAGAAGGAAAACTGGACAGACATGACATGCTAACTCACAGGCAGCAAGAAAAATCTGTTGCTGTGGCATCTATAGACATCTAATTACCCTGCATAACACAAGGATGTCTTCATCTTGCATATGCATTTATATATCAGGCCTTAAAATTGTGATTTAGAAGACAACCATTGTGCTAAGAGGCTCCAACTACACTTGGACTAGTTTAAAATTAAAACATGTGACAAACATTAGAACATTTGTTTAAATGTTTTGTTGGTTCTGTAAATAAGTTTTGCTCAGAAATGTTTGTATAAAAGTTGGCTAGACAGATTGAAACAGGGCTCTTTTAAAGAAGGATTCTGTTCTTCCTAGGATAAATAAGTAACCAAAGCACTGAAGCGTCTTTCCTTAGCATTCAGAGGATATATCCAGCTCTTATCATGGCTGCTACTTAGACACTACTGGGTCAGTTCACTCAGTTGGGAGCCCTCCTAAAATACATTGAAACATGCCCTCTGTTCTGTCAGCAGTTGTTTTTAACATCCTGCGTCTGTCCTGTAGGTGCTGCTGTCCCTGCTGACGGTGAAGATGCCCATTACAGATGCAGATCAGATCCGATCCCTGGCCTGTAAGGCTCTGGTGGGTCTGTCTCGCTCCAGTTCCGTCAGACAGATCATCAGCAAGCTGCCTTTGTTCAGCAGCGGACACATCCAGCAGCTCATGAAGGAGCCGGTGCTCCAGGACAAACGCAGTGAACATGTCAAGTTCTGTAAGTTTGCAGCTGAGCTGATAGAAAGGATCTCTGGGAAGCCGCTGCTGATCGGTACGGACGTGTCTCTGGCGTGGCTGCAGAGGGCCAGTGTAGTCGCCAAGTCCAGGATCTCCTTCCCTGAGAAAGAGCTGCTGCTGCTCATCAGGAACCACCTTGTGGCCAAAGGCCTTCATGACACCGCCACCACACTGACCAAGGAGGCGGATCTCCCGATGGCATGTCTGCTTCATTCTGCACATTCAGCTTCTGCTTTCACTCCTGTCGCTCCTCCCTCGACCGCCACCCCCGTTGCTACTCTACCCCGCACCCCACGGCTGGCCAACGGTGTCGTGTCAAAACTCGGAAGCTATTCATCCCCCCCAGGGTGCAGCAATCCACAAACACGTCCCTCTACATCACAACTCACTTTGTGTTCTTCTATTACTTTCCCCTCAACGACCGTCCCACCCTGTAGCAACGGCTCCCCGCTGATCGGACGAATCGTTTTCTCTCGTGAACGGCTAGCGGTAGGGTGCGGCACTGTGAGCTGCAAGAAACCTCGGGTGCTGAGACAGAAGTCGGACCATGGCGCCTTCAGCCAGAGTCCAGCCATGAAGAAACAGTTTGACAGACACCTGCCTTCCCCGCCCGCATTAGACAGCATCATCACAGAGTACCTGAGGGAACAGCACGCACGCTGTAAAAACCCCGTGGCAACATGTCCGCCTTTCTCCCTCTTTACCCCCCATCAGTGCCCCGAGCCCAAACAGAGACGCCAAGCACCCATCAACTTTACATCCCGTCACACACGGAGGGTTATATATCCGAAATACGGAGGAGTGGATGGAGGCTGCTTTGACAGACATCTCATCTTCAGCAGGTGAGTCTAGCTTTGTTAGATTCATGTTTCCTTCCTCGAACCTAACGCGGGATCACTTGACCAACCAATTTCTCCACATTCTTTATTTTCCATGTCCCAGGTTCCGTCCCATCTCCGTGTTCAGGGAGGCAGAAGAGGACGAGAGCGGATTCATGTGTTGTGCCTTCTCAGCTCGCGAGCGGTTCCTGATGCTCGGGACGTGCACGGGGCAGCTCAAGCTCTACAATGTGTTTACAGGCCAGGAGGAAGCCAGCTACAGCTGTCACAGCTCAGCCATCACTCACCTGGAGCCCTCACGGGTTCGTAGAGAAAGCTACAAGAATATCAACAATTTCATGCTATGTCTAGCTGGTGTTGCTGAATGTATTCTTACTTATCCTCTCACATGTAAAACATTTAACCTCTTCCACTCCACCCCTCTTTACCATAGAACATTATGATAGAAGTATATGATGGCCATTCCCATGCTCTATCATGTCTCATAAGTTGTTACAGCAATTTTTGGGTTGATACCATTTGTTACACAGATTTGGTGCTAAATTTAACTATTTTTTACCACAGGAGAATTAAAAAAAAGATCAATAATCCTTCTAAAATACCCCATTAAGACACCAATATCTGGAGGAACACCACAGAAAAAGCCATGCTGGGATTTGGTATCAAAAACTTTTGACATTTGGAGATTTCTGCAAGAATTGCATTTTTCGGCGAATGGATGGCGAGCACTTCTGTTCTGGAAACTGCTCAGAAACCCCCTTATTGTCAATCCACCCAGGAAATCCATACATCCTGTAAAGGTCCTAGGTCTGTAGTGTGTGGCTGTCAAGTTTAATGAGGCTGTGATTATCCTAGAGGTCACAACAAAAAATGGTCTCACTATATGAAATGGCTACTATGGGGACTAACATCATCACACATGAATACAATTGGGCTCATTTGATCCACAAGAGTCTCAGCTTTACAGTGATACCCAATTTATGAAATTCCAAGACTGTTAGGTGAAAATAAGACATTTATATACATATACTGCATGCAAAAAAACTGCATGTTTTTTGCCCCAAACTGCATGTGATTATCATAAAGTGGGCATGTCTGTAAAGGGGAGACTCGTGGGTACCTATAGAACCCCTCTTCATTCAGATATATTTGAGGTCAAGGGAACCCTTTTGAAAATGGCCATGCCAGTTTTTCCTCACCAAAATTTAGCCTAACTTTGGAGCGTTATTTATCCTCCTTCACTCTAGCTCTAAATCTTAGCCTCCTACAGCCTCTGAAAGCTAGTAAAGTAAGCCGAGGGTGGCGGATCCTCAAGGAGTTGAAGTGGTTAAAGCCCCCCTCTACTTGAAAATGGGTTTGGCAAATTGTTACTTCACTTGGATGATTGAAGTTTAAGACATACGTAGTTTAAGACATCTTTAACCATCCCATTTTGTGTTTTTAGGATGGCTCTCTGCTCTTAACGTCAGCCTCTTGGAGTTACCCTCTGTCTGCGCTGTGGGGCATGAAATCAGTCTTCATCATGAAGTAAGTGACACTTAACCCACATTTTTTACTAGCTACATTTGTAATGCAAAATTGCAAAAAAGCATGTACGACATGAATACTGTCTGACCGTAGACTATCGATGAACAGTTCAATTAAGCCCGTCAGTGATCCCACTGCGTGCACGTATGTGGTCCTCTCTGCCCAATGCTACAGCAGCTTTATGTTGTCAAAAGAGGGCGCTGCCGAAAGGAGATGACATGCTGTTTAATTATGCACGCTAACAGCCGGAGGGCTGCAGTCTTCAGTTCATGGAACACAAGCAGCACTAAGCATCATTCATCCGTACAGTTTAACCAAGGCATCACTGGGACTCTGTTGATGGATTTGTATTTGTTTTACAATCTCTTTAAGCAGTTATAAGTTTTAAACTGCTTAGGTTTTACACTCACATTGGCTCCATGTTTTTGATAAACTATTGCTCTCATTGTCTTCAGGCATTCTTTTTTGGGCGACCACTATGTGGAGTTCAGTAAGCTGTCACAAGATCGTGTGATTGGGACTAAGGAACACATAGCACGGGTATGTATTTTTGAACATGATGATATGAAATGATAAATACAGAATAACATTACCCATCAATGGTGAATACTAACATTCAGCTCCTCTCTTTGCCAGATTCATGACATCCAGACGGGTCAGGTAACTCTGACTCTAAACAACCCCGACCTGGCCAACAACTACAAGAGGAACTGTGCCACCTTCAACCCGACAGATGACCTGGTGCTGAACGACGGCGTGCTGTGGGACGTGCGCACGGCTCAGGCCATCCACAAGTTTGACAAGTTCAACATGAACATCAGCGGCGTGTTCCATCCCAACGGCCTGGAGGTCATCGTGAACACGGAAATTGTATCCTTGAGACTTCAATACTTTGGTTGATAAGAGTGCAGTAGTGGCAACAGTCTCATCCCTAATCCCATTAAACAAGACCAAAGAGTTTACAGCAGTGCTCGCGGCTCTGTGTGGCTGTACTTTGCCACGGTGCACTTTGAGCTAAATGTTAATATCAGCATGTTAACATCCTCACAATGACAACGCTAACATGCTGATGTTCAGCAGGTATAATGTTTACCATGTTACTTTAGTGTGTCAGCATGCTAACATTTGCTAATTGGCAGAAAAAATAAAGTAGAGTTTCATGTGATTCTACACTAATGAAAACATAGTTATGCATGTTTTATTCCATTTCTGCTAATAGATCCCCTGAAATCCTTTAAGTCATTACATTATTGCGGTTCTAGAGGGCTTGTTCTAACATTGGACTTAAGTAATGAGTAAACAGTGGAACATTTCATAAATCTGACCTGGACAAAAAAAAAAAAAGGATTGTATCGGTGTTTAAATTTGTAGTCGCTCCAATGACTGTTGAGCTTTTATTTCACCGCTAAACATTAAATATTTATTGCACTGAAAATTGATTTCATTACCCACGGGGATGGTTTTAATCGCTGTGTAATTAAATTCGTAGCAGATTTAGCTGATACAAATGAAAAATGGTGTCATGGTCCTTAGCTGGAGTTTCAGTGGGATCTGCGGACCTTCCACCTCCTCCACACAGTTCCCGCTCTGGACCAGTGCAGAATAGTCTTCAACAACAACGGCACCGTCATCTATGGAGGTAAATACAGAGGTCACTGCATGATGGGTAATTTAGTTTTTTTTGGCATCAAGCCTGCAACTCGCTCCACAGTCGGTGCAAAGTGTGTGAAAGGTGTGTTTGAGTGAAAGGCTGGCAATTATGAAGCAAAGTGAGCATGTGTGTGTTTGTAGATAGGTGTGAACAGAGCCTGTAGAGGTGTGTGTGTGTGTGTGTGTGTGTGCGTGCTTGATGCCACCGTCACTCAGAGCCATATGGGCAAAAGGCTCAGCGTTGGACCGGCATCAGAGAGAACCAGCTGGTTCACACCACCTCACAGGAAGAGCCATGGGCGTGCCGCAATGGCTCTGCTCATACGACGACCACTTGGACCTCTCAAGAGCCTCAACTACGGCGAACCAGCTCCCTGTTAACAGTTTTTATTCACTCTCTCACTCATACTGCGGCTCTTTGGTTTTACAGCAATGTTGCAGGCTGACGATGAAGACGACATGATGGAGATGCAGATGAAAAGTCCATTTGGTTCATCGTTCAGGACCTTTAATGCCACGGACTACAAACCAATCGGTAAGGCGTCCTGCCCTTACCCCACTATAATTTAGCTTTTCTCGTTCATGATAATTAAGGTTTTATTTACTTGGAGACCCTATTTTTGTCCCACTTGTGAGTATATATTATAAACTGTAGTAGTTGGAAATCATGTTCAATTGCTGTAATATTTTGTTATTTTCAGAAATTGACTTCTTACACATGTTCTTTGCTCTCTTCTCAGCCACTATTGATGTCAAGAGGAATATATTTGACCTTTGCACTGATACCAAAGACTGCTACCTAGCTGTGATTGAGGTAAATTGTCAGCATAATGGGGCTGCATGATTATGGCCAAAATGATAATCACGATTATTTATCACGATTATTCATTGATTTTAGGGACTACATATTTGTATCTTTCACATTTAAATAAGCCGAGCACTGCTTTCACTTCCGTGTTGTGCTACATTCCTGCTAATGTAGAAATCTTTGCATCAAAACTAAGACTTAAAATAAGGTTCTTCTTCACCTGAATTCAGTGCATTTTTGTTTTGCCTGCTGGTTGCCTATAACTTTAGGAAGCACTTGATTTGATATGCAGCAGAGTTTTCTCTGAGCGGAGCACGCATTTTAAACGTCGATATCGCAGTTGATCATGTTCATTTAATTGTGGGAAGGCAAAATTGTGATTGCGATTAATTGTTCAGCCCTGCTTTACTTTTTGGCTAAAGTTTGTGATCATTTATTTGTCTTTTTAAATATATGAAATAATTTAATTTCCGTTTCCTCCTGCCTGTCCCGTAGAACCAAGACTCTGTAAACACCGACACAGTGTGCAGGCTGTATGAGGTTGGCCGGCAGAGACTGGCAGAGGAAGAGGAGGAGGATGAGGAGGATCAGGTTCTAACTTTATTCTTTTAATTTGGATGCTGCAGTGCCTCTTTGGTTACTGTAATTGTAATTTACCTTTTTTTCTTTTGTCATCCGTGCACCAGGAGGATGACGATCAGGAGGAAGATGACGACGATGACGAGGATTCAGACGACGACATCGATACAGATCCCCTCATTGCCGAGCTGGAGAACGAGAACGGCGGAGAGGACGAGGACGACGAAGAGGAGGATGATGGTAATGATGAATTGTCTCCCTCTGATGAAGAGGTGGCACGCCTTCTCGAAGACGATGTTAATGGAGACGACGACGATGAGGACGACGATGACTCTGATAACGACGACGTTGATCTGGATGGCGACAATGGTGAGTAGCGCTTCAAGTGAGCGAGTTTGTCCACAGGTTCTTATAGAGTCTTACAGCATCGTTGAGTTCAAGCCTTTAAATGTCCTTAATATTTATTTTTTGCCTTCTGTAAATCTTTTCTTTATTGTTTATTTCTTTTAATTTTTAATTATCTGGGCCTTGTTCTTCATACGTGGATAACTCAGTTTGCTTGATTTGTATACTGTAGATGATTTGACACAAGTCAGGATTTTTCAGTTCTTTCAAGATTTATCTTCAGGTGTTGTCAGAGCAACAAGTCCTTAAAGCTCAAATCTGCAAAAGTGCGGGCTTAAACCCCATAAAGAAAGTCATTTTCAAACACAAATGACTCCTTTCCTTAGTGGGACGTTGATTTTAGAATAAAACCTGTACGAAACTTGGGGTTATTATCACTATTTAATTTTCACAATAAAGACAAAAATAGATATATAAAATATAAAACAAAATAAAATGGGTACCCCTTAAAAAAAAAAAAAGAAGCAACCCTAGAAAAGAAAGACTTCAATTCAATTCAAACTTTGACTGTTTAAAGACTGATAGAAACAGAAACTGATGTTTAACTGTGACATTATGATGAGGTTTTGAACAGTACGGTTTATGAAACAAACAATTAATTTTAAGCTGGATAAAGTTTATAAAATTATTTTGTGTACAATTTTAAGGCTGTTTTTCGTGCGATTAATTCACACGTCAATATATTTTGTCGAACAGCTGTTTTTATCATGAGTACTGTCACGCTGAACGAGAATATCACGCGGTGAAAAGGCATCATCATTTTTTTTTCAGAACAATCTCGATTTTCTTAACTTTCGCTTTCACTGCGAATAAAGACATCAACCAATCACGTTGTGCGGAACCAGTTGAGTTGAGCGTGTATTTATGAAACAACAACACGGAGGCTCCGTAGTCCGAACTAAGACGGCAAACTTTATTACTTCTTTCAACCTTGACAAAGGCAGCGCAGACCAGACACACTCCTTCCGTTCTTACCGTTCACAATAAAAGCCCTAGACATATAATATTCGCAGGCTAGTATTTCGCATTTTCGTATTGCTTATTCGTCACGCCCCCAATATGTAAAGGCCTTTTGAACAAATTAACACCAGAAACAATAATGCAACATAAAATGACACTTATGTCCATTAATCTGTTGCCCAATTGCATGCTGGGAGGTTTCCCAACACACCTACCTCAAGTAAATGCAATCATATCGTGAGCACTCAGCCAATTATATGAATACTGATCGTGGTTTCAGACTCTACTCATGTTGCCTTTATTTCAAAATAAGAGTGCACTGTTATTGAAGTTTAACAAAGCAACCCACTTATCTGGATGAGAATGATCAGGATCCTTTAGCCTGATAACAGCATGTTAGCCTAGATAAGTTGAGATACATTTAAAGAACCCTGGTCTGCAGTCTCAGCTAAGTGATGCAACAACGCCGATGTTTGGTCCAGTTTCTGTGTTTTCATGCCTGTCTGGTCACTGTGAGGAAATGTTGTCTTTCCCAGTGGAATTTAAAAACTGCTGTCTTGGTTTATTCCAGAGAATGACAAAGGAAGCATGAATTTCACAGAAAAAAAAAGGATATAGTGGCTCTTTCACATTTTTTTTTCCAGTTTCTGTATCCCCACATTTCTAAATCTGTATTTGTCTGTCGCACAAACAGACAGCTCCGACAACTCTGACCTTGAGGATGACATCATCTTATCCCTGAATGAGTGAGGAGCCGCCGGCATCTGGGACCCGAGGAACCGGACAACATGTCAAGACTTCTGCCTCAGAGACATTTGAGCTGCAGGACAGGAGGCAAGACAAGAGGATAATATCAGCAGATAAAGTGGGAGATAACCTGGAGCACTGCCAGTTTGAAACAGTAGGTGTCTGCACTCTGAGTGACAAGACCAAGAACAATCTCATGAGAGAGATGAAAAAACCAATGCACACAAATTGACTTACTGGTGGGGCAAAAACGATTGTATGCGATATAGTTTTATAAAAAGAAAAAAAGAAAGTGGGCTTGATGATGAGAGAAATTGCCATTGTGAGTAGATGCAGTGACGAAAAGTTTTATATTTTATCACATTTACGGCTTTTTAAGTGACCCTCTTCATTTGATATTGATCCACTCACTTTGTAAGCCTCTGTTTGGTCACAGATTAGTGTTTGTAGGGGAAAAGGCTTACATCGGAGCGCTGCATTTGTGTGGCAAAGAATACAATGCTCTCTCTCAAAGCTTGTATTTTGCCACACCGCCTGGAATAATCACCAAAAAGTAATAACGCATTGAATAAGGAAGCTAATGTGATGCACAAAACACGTTGCCGATGGTTCATCAAGCGTCAAACCCGCCTTCAGGTTTCACTTTCACCATAAACCGATGACCAAAACGCCACCCATAGCAGTGCCATTCGTGAACGTCGCCTTCTGATTTCATTATGTAAGTAGAGAGATTTAATCAGCTCGGTGCTCTTGTACTGCCGGAGAAACTTACTAGTGTGACAAAACTATTGACACACCTGCTCACTGTCAGCACATGGCAGACATATAGAGGCGTATTCAGCTCTCTATTATTGTGTTATTTTACAAGGCTTTATTGAGCTGTGCAAGGATTTGGCTTTAGTGGATGATACTTAAAAAGATTACAGGGCTTTGAGCTGTTGATAAGGCATAAGTCCAATCATACAGTGAATACATTCTACTTAATCTTATGTTAGAAAACCTGGGAGGAAATTGATCTGGCTAAATCTTGAAAGAGAGCTTACATTGAAACATTGGAAATAAAAGACGGTGGCAAAAAATATTTTCATTTCAAATTTGAGTTTCCTCCCAGTGGAGCGACAGGAGGCTTCAGACTCTCAACATTGTGAAAACAAATGCCTTTCACTTGCACACCTTTTGAAATCTGTTTTGATTTTTTTTTCTCATGTTCTTTTGCCTTGTATCTGTTCATTTCTAACTGTTTTCTTTTCCATGAGAAGAGTTTGGTGTTGAGTTTCTTGAGACGGTTTATGTACAGCTTGTATGTATCTAAAGTATTTTTACTATAAATAAAGCCACAAAATTAGCTGTGTGTGCTTCTTTAATGAAGTGTGAATGATGCTGCTCGCAGGCAGCAGACATTTAATAAGCTGTTGCAGCGGAGTTGTGTTAAACATTTGTGTCTCTTTTAAAAGGAAGAAAGCAAGAGTGCGTACCGACACCGGTGCCAATAAGGTCTAATTAACTCACAAACTGGATCGTTATATTTGGTTCCTGCAAGTAAGGAGCTCCTAAAGGGAACTTTTAAGTAAATCTTTTGAACTGGAGGGAACTTTGGTTTGATAGAACATAGGGGATCTTAAACTTTATTTTTATCATCACATACAGGCGTACACAGCACAACGTAGCGATATTCAACTCACCCTAAGCATTAGGGGCAGTGTCCCACTGTACAAAAGTGAAGTGGTGCAGTAGTGAACGGTGGGCTGGTATCGAGGTCCCGCCCACACACCCACCTTAGCCAATCACGAGCCGAGCACGGCCACAGCTTGTTAGTGTGAGCCACCTAGCTGCTACGTTAGCACCACATTAGCTGTTTGGCCAGAAAGACACAACAACTAACCATAATATCTCTATAAATACATTTATGATCAAAGTGACACGTTCTATTAAACAGACTCGTGACGGTTATGGAAAGTAAGAGTTACATCTCCTCTCTCGTACATTTCTCAAGCCTTCGGCTGCTCGACTATTTCACTCAGAGCAGCTGTCAATCACAGCTGTCAATCACAGCTGTCGATCATGACGTCTCGGCCCCTTTTTATATCATCAAATAACTAATTTAATACCAAACTTATCAGAAAAATGAACACTTGAACATACATCAGTGATGAGAACTACCTAAAATGACAGAAATCATCTTTGGGAAAATGTAATTTGGTGCATACTTTGACTTTTAGTTTGGCTCATGTCCCATCCGCTAACATGGAGGGGGCGAGGTTTATGACCTATACTGCAGCCAGCCACCAGGGGGCGATCGAGATGTTTTGGCTTCACTTTTATGGAGCTGTCATGTTGTCCATCTTTATATACAGTCTGAGGTCACGCTCAAGGACACTTCGATATGCATACAGAAGGAGCCGGGGATCAAACTGCCAACCTCTAGCACCTGAGCCACAGCTGCTCCATATCTATACTGATGGTCTCACAGCAACCCTGATTTTTTAACCAAAGGGGTACCATTAGGTTACGTGCTTGGTCCATTGTTATGTACAATCTACATATATTATTATTCCAACACAGACTCAGATCCATTTATATGGAGATGATACAGTTTTATATGTGCATGGCTCCTCTCCAAATCAAGCCATGTCTCAAACTTCAAACTTGTACTGAAATTGAAGTATTTGGGAATTTGGTTAGATAGCAGTCTTACATTCAACCTCATGTGGAGCTGCAAATAAAAAAGGGTTTCTTATATCAGAATAACGTGTGTTTTTCGCTTCTTGTCGAACATCACATCTGTGCTCGACTATGGAGATATCCTGAACTCTGATGCTTCTCATACCACCTCTCTAGCAACAGGCAGAGAACTACACACTTCTATTGCCTTCCACTACTTGGCACCATATAAATGGAACGGATCACTAAGGGCTTTAACACTTGAAAGACTGGTCCAATGGAAAAATATAAACTTTTAGTTTTGTACCTCTTTTTTCTTTACATATGTTTCTGATAGTTTCTGATGCTGTTTGTACGGTATGTGCTTGTGTGTGACTGGCTGTGTTTTGTTGTGTTATCTCAGTTTGATTTCTCCTGCTGTACTCAGCTCTCTCTCTCTTGCAAAACAGATCTACCTCATTAGATAAAGGTTATGATAATGTATCAATTCTGTCAACATTAAGGCGAAAATTCATAATCTACATATTAGTAAAGTTAGTTTTCGAAAATTCTGTCCAGCGAGATGAGATTACATTAAACTTTTTGCTGGAAATAGAGCTGCTAGACAACCTGCAAGGGGAGGGTGCATCGAAAATGAGCAGCAGCTGAGTTTAGATATATATTTCAATCATATATTTGTGATGCTATACATTTGTTGCATGTGAATAATTCCATCTTTATTGCCCTTAAAGTGTTTAAATGCCGTACATTTTCCCTACATTGATTGTTGAATTGTGCATGCTGGGATTTGCCATTAAATTTTCCTGTGGCCTCCCCCACAGTTAATAACAGCACACTTTCAAATAGTCACCAGAACCACATTAAGAAGATCAAATATGTCTTCTAAATTGAGTGTGTGTGCCCGTCCATGTGTACTGGAAGCACTGAGTGCATGAAACGTATGATCCTGAGGAGTGTAAAGAAATAAGAATGTGTGTGTTTGTGTGAAGGCAGGTGATGGATGAGTTGGTAGGACGTGCCTCTTATTACCTCCTCTGCTGGCCTCTTATTGCCTGCTAGCTTTGGGAGTGTTGAAACAGATAGCAGCTCTCACTGTATTATCCGATCCCTGTTTGCTGTGGACCAGTGTCTGTGCTGCTGCATCAGAGCGGGAGCTAAAAGTAGCCACTGCTCCCGCCAAGCTGAACAAGGCACTTTTCAAATCTTTCATCATTTAAAATGTCCTTTGTGCCAAGGTTTAACATGCAGTAGTGTCACTTCAGCACATTTTCAGCAAATATGTTATGTTTTTTTCACAAATGTTTATTAGCTGGGATGCATATTTAGCTTACAAAACGCCCCGCACTCCTCCAGCTTTATGTATGTGATTGGAACACCGCCCACAGTGTTCCACTTGAAGTAATAGACAGATGGGAGTCAGTCACAGCGTCGCTATGATGGAGAGAAATTACCCTGCTGAATACTGCCCTCCCTCCCACACTACATCAAACTCAGTGGACGTTCAATATTCACCAAATCACTCTATTTTTCTACTCATGATTGCCTTGTCTATAGGACAAGACGGCTTAATGCACTGAAATGACCAGACGTGCACTGAGCAGTGGGTGAGATACTGTATGACAAAGATTTCTTGGGGACTAAAACTGTGTATTCATCTGGTTTATAAAACATCAACTCTCTACCCACAGCGTACGGATGTCTAAATATTCAAATCAAGGTCTTTGTGAGACAGAGGAACATTTTCAAGGTGAAACATTGATAGTGTTCCTGAAAGTATGAGGCGCCTTTATTGGCGATGTTCTATGCCGTATTGAAATAATTAGAAGGTCATATTGGATTTGTGCAAAATTTTAACTCCACAGGTTTGAAGCTTTACAGCCAAGTTCAGACTGTTATAACAGCAGTGACTCACTTCATAAAATCAACTCAACTAAATTCATTGCATCACTTTTGTCACCACAATTCAAATCAATCAGCTTACAGGCAAACTGTTCTCTTTGTGTTTTAAACGTCGCTTACAGTATTTCTTTTTGTTTTTAAGCCATCATAAACAGCTCACTTCTACTTACCCACCATAATTTGGTCCCCAGCAGGATGGAGGCTTTGAATCAACACTTAAACCTTCTTGTGTGAAAATACAATTTACGGAAATATAAGTGAGCAGTTATGAGAATAAATAAATATATCTACAGATTATACTCTCAAGAAGTCAACTATTAAATTAAACGCTAGCTATTTTGATAAGCAATTAATCGTTTTTTAAGGGGGAAAAAAAGGAATAATTCTCTGATTCCAGCTTCTTAAATGTGAATATTTTCTGGTTTCTTTACTCCTCCTTGACAGTAAACTGAATATCTTTGAGTTGTGGACAAAACAAGACATTTGAGGACGTCATCTTGGGCTTTGGGAAACACTATTTGACATTTTTCACAACTAGTGTACTGTGAAATAGAAGAATATTGATTCATATTTGATCAGCGCTGCCTAGTTTAACCGTTTGATCGGAGTTCGCAAGGGATTGACAGCTGCCTCCGTTGAATGAACAGCCAATAGGAACTCTCTCTCTCTGAAATGACCTGTGATTGGTCAAAGTCTCCCGTCATGTACTAGATTTTCTAAAGCCTGAAAACAGAGCCATGAGGAGGTGCAGAAGTCTGGTTTTCTCTCAGAACACTTGAATTGCAATATGCTGAAAGGTTATTATGGAAGTTTTGCCCAATGATGCCCAAAAACATTCTGCCTACTGCAGCTTTAAATGTGAATATTTACTGGTATCTTTAGACAGTAAATTGAATATCGTTGAGTTGTGGACAAAACAAGACATTTGAGGACGTCATCTTGGGCTTTTGGAAACACTGATTGACATTTTTCACCATTTTCTGACATTTTATAGACCAAACAACTAATCGATTAATCGAAGAAAATAATTGACAGATTAATCGACAATGAAAACAACTGGTAGTTGCAGCCCTATAGTCTCAACTCAAGTCCAAAGTCAAGTCATATACACCTCATGGTTAAGTTGAATAAATGACGACAAACTAAATTTCCATCATTTATTGTATAGTGAATGGCATCTATAAAACAGCATGTGGTCGTGTGATGTAGGTTTGAATCTATCAATCAAACCCAAAGGGGGAAGGAAGCTGGCCTTTTAGGAATGAGTTGCATCTCATCTGTGTGGGAGCATGACTGCACTATGACAAAGCACCACCGGTAGTGGGTCTGTTTCTTTGAAATGAGTCAACCAGGAGGTGCTTCCCCACATGGTCTGGCCTGATCCGTAACACCGGGAGCTACTTTATGGCCAACAAACCCCCCAAAGCAACACATTCAATCAGAAAAAAAGGCAGCCAGCATCCTTAACTGTAGAAAATGCAGTTTGTGTTTGTGATGGATGCAACTGCCACAGAGAGAGATGGAGAGAGAGAAAGAGAGAGAGAGAGAGAGAGGAAGAGAGGGAGAGACAGAGAGAGAGAGAGAAAGAGAGAGAGAGAGAGAGAAGGAGACAGAGAGAGATGGAGAGAGGAAGAGAGAGAGAGAGAGAGAGGAAGAGAGGGAGAGACAGAGAGAGAGAGAAAGAGAGAGAGAGAGAGAGAGAAGGAGACAGAGAGAGATGGAGAGAGAAAGAGAGAGAGAGAGAGAGAGGAAGAGAGGGAGAGACAGAGAGAGAAAGAGAGAGAGAGAGAGAGAAGGAGACAGAGAGAGATGGAGAGAGGAAGAGAGAGAGAGAGAGAGAGAGAGAGATATGGAGAGAGAGAGAGAGAGAGAGAGAGAGGGGGCGCATATATTTGCAAATGCTTGACACATCAGTGTTGACAAAACGAGTCATGTGACGAGCATGAAGATGGCGCAGCTTATGGTATATTATTGCAGGTTTATTCTCAGCGTTTTCTTGCAGCATCTCGACAGTTGATGAAACCGCGGAGCGATATGATCGCGACCTATTACCTGCTAATTACCTTCTAGCGATGGAGCCCGTTCACACTGTGCTGAGCAGCTTATTGAGGACCAGATGGACTTGATTGGCTGAAAGAAAGAAAGAAAAACAAAAGAAATTAAATAAATAAATAAGCTTCGAGGGGAAAAAAAAAAAAAGGACTTGGTGGTTCCACTTGAAATGCGGCTGCAATAATAATAACACCTTTTTTTTTTTTGTGGTGGAGAAACAGCTCACCTTGTGCGTGCGCGCCTTTCCTGCCTGCGTGAGTGTATGTGTGTTTGCGCGTGTGTGCGTTAGGTGGACTGCATCAGACTGGAGACACACGCCGGGACATAATAGAGAGGAGATATCGAGGCTTTGATGGTCCTTCCTCTCTCTTCTCCTCCTCCATCCTGCACACACAGACAGACGAACAGGATCCTGATTCCGCTGGAGACATGTAGTCCTCATGTATACGAGCAGCCAGCACAGTTTGTAGCCTTCAGCTCTCATTTTTCAGCAGCATCATCTCACGATATCGACATAATGTGGCTTGCTCTACCGGAGGGAGAATAACCAAATATGTGGATACCAACAGAAGAGGAGAAGATCGGAGTTGGTGAGTCAATTTATTGCTATTTTTAATAACCTTTATTTCTTGCTTTTTTAATTGACTGTTGATGGCAGATTTTCCCACGAGAAACACCCAATTTCTGTTCATCGACACCCCGCATTGCCTATACCAGCCCATTTTTCTCTCTCTTATTATGCCCATTACACCCAATGAAAAACACATCCACTTCTCTAATGGCTGATATATCCACGGCCAGTGACTGCATAGAGAGGGGAAATTGCGTGGGATGATACAGCCTACAACCCACACCACCTTAAAGATGCTATCGCAGTCTGTACACAACCGCAGGCGGTGCTTTAAATCAGGCTGCTGCTCTGTAGTTGTGTGGTTTTAGTAAAAAAAAAAAAAAAAAAATGCGTCAGTGTTGCATTTTAGCTTTTTTCTTTTTATGAGCATATCTGGAGGAGGAGGAAGAGGAGGGGGGAGAGAAAAAAGGCGATTCGTGTTGAAACCACGAGGGGGCATCGTGACTGCGTCCCTCCAACAGGTGTAGGCTGGAGTAAAGCTGGAGTCTACCTGTAGACAGAAAAACTGCCCTAATGCTGCTGCTGCTGATGCTGCTGCTGCAAAAACAGCCACTGCACTGCACTACATCTCCTCCCTGTATGCATGTGTGCACTTTGACCCTTGAGGAAGAAGTTGAAAGTGCAAGATCAGTATTTCTCCACTCAGATTAGCCTTTTATGAAAAAAAAAAAAAAAAAGAAAAGCCAGAGCGAGCTGTTTGCGGTCTAGTACGTAGAAGAGGCCATACGGTCATTACAAACCCCACAGCCACGACAAAATGATCCTATAGCGGGGTTTTCATTAGGGGGAATGAGTCATGTCCAGATGCTTTACAGCTTGTTACTTGCAGGGCTACTCATGCTGGCTTGCACATGATACTCCCCCCTCAACAAAAACACATATACACGCCCACACTTTGTTTGGAGACATTACATTTATGTCATGATCGTTTCATAAAGACTGCAAGATGAGAGCCCCAAAATGGTAAATCCACCATAATATTGGCTATTGTAGTGTTCTGTGCAGTAATCTTATCGCATTCAGTTCGTTTGTATGTTGATCCACGCATCCATTTACCCACCATAGAGTCACTGCAGTGCACATATACTGGGGTGTTTTTAACAGGGAAGAAGGTAGTTTTGTGTGGTTAAGCAACAGTTCAGCATCAGGCTGTAAGGAGTGACCTGGCGCTGTCCATGGTGCTGAAATGTGGACATGGTGCTGTCCATGGTGCTGAAATGTGGAGATGACGCTGTCCACAGTGCTATAATGAGATGACGCTGTCCACGGTGCTGAAATGCGGGGAAGCAGAGCCACTGTGTACCTACACAGTACATACTGTACCTTGTAAAAGCAGCCCACATTACTCTGGTACAATACCCCCCTTCGCCTCAGATAACGTGTTGACATGCTAGGTTCAATACCTCTCTTGTAGATGAAGTCCACGCTGGTACGTTAACTGAACTGTATGTACAGGCCTTTTACAAAGCCTGGTATTAGTGGCACCATTTTGCACATTTTCACACATCTTCTTTGCTTATTTTGTTACTGTAGATTAGGCCTCACCAATACAATATGGAACCGAGATGTAGTCTGTCAGCAGTCAGCCAGGCCTTTCTCCTTGTCTCCTGTGTTGTCTTAACAGGCAACAGGAAACAGTTTGAGACCACCTCATGAAACGTTAATGCCTATCTTAGAATCGCTGCCTATTCATTATTTTGTTGGTTTATGCAGGAAGTAATATTAGTTTGTAAATCACTTGTAGAGTGGCGACGAAGGCCTGGATTGAATGTGGTGCTGCCCAGCTCTTTCCACTCTGGTAACTGCAAATAATAATCATTTTAATCACCAATTAATCTATAGTTACTTGTTTTGCTCCTCGTTTAATAATTTAAAGCTAATTATGATGTTGTAAGTTTTATATATTTGGAATTTAATTAGATAAATTACATTTTTCAAAAAAAATAACCACTAAATCAATTCTCAGTCCAATCTGCTTCAAATTTCTCTTATATGAGTCATAGATGGATTTTTTCTCATATAAGCAGCAATATTGCAAGAATTTCTTTACACTTTTATTGGAGAGAGCTCTGACTGTAAGTCAGTACCTGCCCACATGAGAAAGAAAGTGAAATGAATCAGCCGGCTTTATCTGTGGCCACATGGACGCAAACTACTGTAGCGGTACATGAAATAATCAAGCAGACTAGGCCACCATTATCTGAAACGGACAGCTCTAGGATCAAACGTGTTCACGGCAGAACAAAAGATAGAGCTAATGTTCAACTGAGAGTGGGATTAGAGAGATTAATGTAGCCCAAAGCATTTCTCCGTGGGTTTTAGCCATGGTGTTAGTGGGAAGTTGCTTAGCGTCATTTTGCTGAGCACTTCTTGGATTGCTCATTGGATGTTGAATCACAAGTTCATTAGTAGTGTAGTTTTTTGTACCTTATCAGCACCATAATACTTTGTGATAGTCATGTACATGTTTATGATGAGGACATCATCTCACAGCTACACAGACCCCTGCAGCTGGGTAGCATGCCTAGATTTCTGTGACACTGACTTGGGATCAGATATGGTCCTCTGTGGCAGAAATCCCTACTGTAGGTTAGCAAGACTTCAGCGCAGTACTGTGTCTGAGTAAGCGAGTGTGCATTCAAGTCGTGCTGAACATCATGACTCAGTGGGCGAAGCCCGAAGACCGTTGTGTAAATTTTAACTTAGCTGGATCTGGGACAGGACTACTCAAGCTTGGTCTTCATACTCACAGTGCATTACTGGGAGTTCAGCTTCAGTTGTACCGGTCATGATTGAGACTGGACCTAAAAGGACAATAGAAACCAAAGGAAATAAGTTAATTTCAGTGCTGCAGTTTAGATGAGCACAGTGTCCTCTTTAATAAAATGTTTCTCAGTATAGTGATGCCATTAGCACTCAGTTGTTTTGAAAAATAATAGCAAACAATTTATAATCCATAATAGTGTTTACTGGCAGGTTTTTGATGACATCTCTCCTCTCTCTGCAGAATGTTTCTCCCCTGTGGGCCATTGTACAGTTAGATACTCTGTGTGTCTCTCACTGATTCTAATACAAGGTCATCAGGCCATGCATGCTGTGTTTGAAGCTTCACTATATTACATTTGGAGGAAAAACATTTTTCAAGACAAGGCAGCATGTAATAACATTTACACTGGAAGGTCTCGCTTCATTTGTTTTAAAAGAACATTATAGCTTACATATTGGATTTGGCTTGACTATAAAAATGACAGAGAATGGCAGGAAACAGGGAAGTGAAGTGTAGACAAGGGAATATAGGTCAAAGGTCACCGTCAAACAGAGTCTTAAATACCGTAGACTGGCTTTCTACAGAGGATGTAGTGAACACATTCTGTCATATTTGCTCATTTTTGACAACAAAGACATAGTTATGTGACTTCATTCAAAACTCTGAACGGTATTACAGTTTGCTGATATGATGCTGGTGTGTGATACAAGAAAAACCTCTCAACATTGTAGGCACAATATTTGTGGTACTACGACTCTCTATTTTAACACAGTGGAGAGCTCCGAATCGCCACATTTTTCTTGCAATCACAACATTTCAGCCCTTTTTACACGGCAACACTCCAGGATTCAATCAACAAGGTGAGGTGGAGGTTTTTAGTGTTCACTGCTATTAGGCTTTTTATCCTACACATCATGGCAGTGTGACAGAGGAAGAGCATTAGTGTATCTCACTGGGGCTGCTTCAATGAGTTTAAAACATATTATATATACTTATCTCCAGTCTCCTGAGTCTAATGTTTATTTTAAACCATGACACTTGATCCTTGATACTCACTGGGTGATTTTCCTCCCATGATTCTCAGTATTAGGTGACCCGAGTGACACCATAGATAGTGTAAACTTCATGGCTTCAGTGTCATAACTTCTGCATAATTAAATCCAGGAATATTACTACTTTTGTCCTACAGGAGCTGGTGGTGGTAGTTATTAGGTGCTGTTATGGAAAATCAACTCCAGCTTCTGTTCTTACTTCACGCCAACACAGAAAACTGGATTCTTAAGAGACCGTTTTCAGACTGTAAAAATGTTCGGTGGATATCTGAAGAATAATTCAGAACAGGAAATGGAGAATGCTGTGTGCTTTGAGTTTATATTTTGCCTCACAATACATAGTAATTATCTACTCTATTACTATGAATCTGTTTAGTTTATTAAATCTAAAACATTTAAAGTAAACACACTTTTTTACTTTATGATGAAACCTGGTACAGTGTGTAGGATTTTGCGACATCTAGTAGTGTGGTTGCAGATGCAACCAACTGAGCACCCCAGCGATCACTCCTCCCTTTCCAAGATAATGTAATGTGAGCCGTCGAGCGCAAAACCGCACTAATGTCGTTCGCCTCGCTCAGAGGCCATCCTTACCATAATGACACTACTTTAGGAGCAACGGAAGTCAGACGGTGGCTGGCGGTACCACGGTTTTGCACTCTGCCGCTCACATTACCGCAGTATGGTGGCCTTCAGGTAATGTAAAAACGTAAAAGGCTGTCTCTAGAGCCAGTGTTTGGTTTGTCTGTTCTGGGCTACTGTAGAAACATGGCGGAGCAACGGGCGGACTCCGGGAAGAGGACCCGCTCCCTATATAGATATGAAGGGCTCATTCTAAGCTAACAAAAACACAATGATTCTTAGTTTCAGGTGATTATACACTAATGAAAACACAGGTATGAATATTATATTCCATTTCTGTTAATAGATCCCCCTAAATATTACACACTGTTCCTTTAAGTCCTTAAGTTCTGACAACCCGAGGTCCCAAGCTGAGTGGTCCCCCTACGGAGTCTGTGTTTTTTTGTGTGTGCCTTATATTTAGTTTTCACTTTCACTTTTACCAGAAATGCTCTAAAACAATGATCAGATTCAACCTACAAAACCCCCAAACAATTCTTAAAAAATACAATACTTTAACTGTTTTATTATCTGAGACCTGCCAGAAGATTAAAATATGACTATTAATTTTGTTTGTAGGCAAAACTTGCCCCAGTGGATAAGCGAGGAAAGTATGACTGACTTTAAAAAAGCACACCAAACCCAAGACTTGATGCTAAATGATGCAGATGGTGTTTGAGTTATGGGTGGTATATATTTGTCATACATGGAACAATAGAAGTGAGGTAAGGTAAGAGGAAAGTGGAGGACAGCAGGAGCCTCCTCCTGTGCTCAAGCCCCGTAATTCCTACCAGTGAGTTTCTGGTTACACAATAGCAGCCATAAGATGCCGTGTGGACTATGAATGCAACTAAATAGAGGGACAGTCTGGACTGATATACCGTTGCTTAGTAGAAATGTTGCCGTTGCCAACATTTTCCACTGCCTGACTGTCCTGTCAGTCCTTCCAACATCCTACGTTCAACATGTTGAAGTATAAAGATGATTTTTTTTTTTTTTTTTGTGTGGATATGCTAATGCTCCGAAGCTTTTAGGCACAATGAAAGAGTGTTTACACAGCTTGGAGGTTTTGTGAGGGTGGACTATGAAAATATGAGCCTGCTTGATGCGCCCATCTCTCTCGAAACATGACAAGCTCATCTTGTTCTGACGTGGCCTCAGCTAAAGAGTTTTCAAATGGTGTGAGTGCAGGTTTTGCAATTCAAATGAAATAGAGGCCATTAAAGAATAGCACTCTCAAATAGGAAATGCTCAGCCCCGGCTGGAAAAGGGCCTGAGGCAGACTGGAAAAGGTGACAAGGAGGCTCTTTGAGTCCATCCATTTATCTGACTCTTAATACATGCCCAATACGCTTGACTTGAACTCTAGTGCCATGCAGCATCCATAAGCTTTGCCATTTTAAAAGACCCAGATCACCGCAGCAGCTACAGTGAAGAAAGCCCTCCAGTTTGTAGATGATCTGTTGCCATAGTTACCCGAGCACAGGAACTGAGCACTCGTTACCCTCAAACAGGCGACGGAGCCGAGCCCAAGCCCCTCCTCCTCTTCCTCCCCCTCACTGGGTCCCCTGGCTAGTTCATTAGCATAATGATTCACACCAAACTCTCCTTGAAGGGCCACCATTTGTAGGTTTTTTAAAATCGTCAGTGGAGCCCTGTCATTATTAAACAAGTTTGTCCTTACTGAGGGTTGTATGTTACATAGATGCACAGATAAAAAATATCCTATTGTGAAGGCCTTTACTGTGGCATCCATCCTCCTCAGGAATAATCATGTTCTTAATAAGAGTCACAAGATGTTTCTGTGTATGGTCAAAGACCGCATGGTGCTGCAAAAAGCAGGTGGCGTGGAAGATTTATGCAAATACCGACTTATGATAAAGCAGCGTTTACTACTTAGCAGTTTGTGTGGGCCCTATTTTGGGAGACAGTTCAATTAACTTAACATTGCAGGAAAATCAGGCCGCTTAAGAATTAATTGCCTATTAAAATGACTACCCACTTCAGGGTGGGAGCTTGTTTACAGTTTGCTAAGCAGTGGTTCCTGTGTGACACTGAGTTTAGGTGTTTGCATTGAACAGCTTATTAAAAGCCCGCTACAACCCCAAAACACATGCTGTGTTGAGACACAACAGTGTAGAGGAGGCACCTCGCTTAATCAGAGGTCACAAAGATGAACCCGAGCATGGATTTGTATCTGTAATGTAATTTCACTTGACAGTCAACTACTATAATAAGGTCTAATATTTTTTTATTTGTTTTGATTTCATGATTGTTCTCTCTTTTTCTGCACAGTGATCTGCAACTTCCGGTCATCAATATGTCAGGCCCTGGTACTGGAGATTGGGGAAACTGTACAGATTTTGGAGAAGAGCGAAGGTAAAAGCGATCAGATCTCCTTTGACAATGCATGTGATAAACACAGGCACGGTTATTGGGTTTAAATGATAGCAGTCCTGTACTGCAGAAAAGTGGACACTACTGTTGTGTGTTGGTCCTTATCACCCAGGGCCTCAATGTCCTCTTCAATATTTTATCTGGGAATTTGTTTGTTTTTTAGCTACCTCGGGGAATCTAGGATATATTCTACAGTTATTTAAATTTGACTAATCTTAGGCCAAATAAAAGAATAAATAATTTATGTATTCGTCCACCAGGACTTTATTCCTCGCAGGAAAGGGTTTTGAAACAGCATTTAGACCTTTATGTTGGAAAATAAAACGTTAACACTTCATTTCACAGGTCCATAATTTGCTAATAAATTCCTGTTAAGAATTAGATATGCTGGTAGGCTACTAATTATAGACTAGGGAAAATAGAGGCGATGTTCTGAAACACATTTCACATGGAGTCTAGTTAGTTAAGATTATTAGCAGTTGTTGATTTACAGATGAATTTCCTCAAAGCTAGGCTAGTCAAAGCTACAGTAGGCTAGTCAAAGCTACAGTAGGCTAGTCAAAGCTACAGTAGGCTAGTCAAAACTACAGTAGGCTAGTCAAAGCTAGGGTAGTCAAAGCTAGGGTAGTCAAAGCTACAGTAGGCTAGTCAAAGCTAGGGTAGTCAAAGCTAGGGTAGTCAAAGCTACAGTAGGCTAGTCAAAGCTACAGTAGGCTAGTCAAAGCTAGGGTAGTCAAAGCTACAGTAGGCTAGTCAAAGCTAGGGTAGTCAAAACTACAGTAGGCTAGTCAAAGCTACAGTAGGCTAGTCAAAGCTAGGGTAGTCAAAACTACAGTAGGCTAGTCAAAGCTAGGGTAGTCAAAACTACAGTAGGCTAGTCAAAGCTACAGTAGGCTAGTCAAAGCTAGGGTAGTCAAAACTACAGTAGGCTAGTCAAAGCTAGGGTAGTCAAAGCTAGGGTAGTCAAAGCTACAGTAGGCTAGTCAAAGCTAGGGTAGTCAAAGCTAGGGTAGTCAAAGCTACAGTAGGCTAGTCAAAGCTACAGTAGGCTAGTCAAAGCTAGGGTAGTCAAAGCTACAGTAGGCTAGTCAAAGCTACAGTAGGCTAGTCAAAGCTAGGGTAGTCAAAGCTACAGTAGGCTAGTCAAAGCTAGGGTAGTCAAAGCTAGGGTAGTCAAAACTACAGTAGGCTAGTCAAAGCTAGGGTAGTCAAAGCTACAGTAGGCTAGTCAAAGCTAGGCTAGTCAAAGCTACAGTAGGCTAGTCAAAGCTAGGGTAGTCAAAGCTACAGTAGGCTAGTCAAAGCTAGGGTAGTCAAAGCTACAGTAGGCTAGTCAAAGCTAGGGTAGTCAAAGCTACAGTAGACTAGTCAAAACTACAGTAGGCTAGTCAAAGCTACAGTAGGCTAGTCAAAGCTACAGTAGGCTAGTCAAAGCTAGGGTAGTCAAAGCTAGGGTAGTCAAAACTACAGTAGGCTAGTCAAAGCTACAGTAGGCTAGTCAAAGCTAGGGTAGTCAAAGCTACAGTAGGCTAGTCAAAGCTACAGTAGGCTAGTCAAAACTACAGTAGGCTAGTCAAAGCTAGGGTAGTCAAAGCTCCAGTAGGCTAGTCAAAGCTAGGCTAGTCAAAGCTACAGTAGGCTAGTCAAAGCTAGGCTTTGGATTTTTAAAAATCGTGTTAGCTATTGTGTTAAAAGCGGTTACAACAGCAGAGAATGCCATTCACATGGACATTTCAAGCACAAGTTGGTTTGAGGTGCAGTAGTAGGCTGGCACACTTGACCTTCAACTTCTTGTACCATGCATGATATACCAAACAAAATGGTGTAATGGCTCATACTATATGCAAAAATGTGTTTCATTGTGAGGTAGTGAGGTTTTCTGATGTGTGCTTCGCTCTTCCTTTAGGTTGGTACAGAGGCTTTTCCACCAAGAAGCCTTCTATCAAGGTAATTATAACAGCATACACCAATTACTGGTTTGACATTGTGTTGATTCCTGCAGGCTGAATACAATATTCCTTATTTTAATTAATTCAGAGTGAATAATCACTAGACTCATATGCGACAAGAAAACAATTTGGATTGTAAATAAAACATCTACTGCTGCAGCAGACTGTTAACTAAATACATTGTTGGACAGAGGTCTTTATCTTATTTAATAAAGGTTAACTACAATTTTATTAAACACATGAAGAGCCACCAAAACATCTGTAGCGCTGGTTGCCTTGTATTAGAAAGTGGTCTCCACACAAAGTTTTATCAGATACATTTTTGTGAATGATAATGTGATGTGAGAGATGTGCATCCCAGAAATAACTTCGTCTAGACAACAAAGACTTTAATGACTGATTAACTTATTGAATAGAGAGCTTTGATTTGACAAAAATAGAAATCTCCTGACCTGTATTTTCCAGATGTGCTTTCATACAGACACCGTTTTAACCAAGTCATTCTGACTTCATAGCACAAAAGCACTAAATGTAGTGCCATCCTCAACAGACTAAAAAAAAAATTACACAGCAAATATGATGACAAGAAAAGTTAAAATATATAAAAGTGTGTATTGCATGTATGCACACCTTGGTATGAGGCACATGCCAGCTCTATCATTTCTTTTAAATTGTATTACGGCACTATCAGAACATCATGGATCATGACTACCTCTGTGCTGTTCTCTCTCCTGTGCAGAAATCAAAATTGTGTTTTCCTTTCAGCCAGCAGATGGTGCAATTAGTGATCTGTAAAACCAGTCGTTTTTACCAAAAAATGCAATTTAAAAAGAAATTTTTTTTTTTGTTAAAAGAAAATAAAGTATTCTTCTGCAGGAGACTTGCAGCACATACTCGTTGTGTTGTTATAGCTTTGATCAAAGCAGAAAGAAAGTTAAGATGGAGGTCAAGATGGAGATCCAAACCTCTCACTTCACAGTCTGTGCATGCAGCATCATCATGATAAATCCTACTCAGTAAGAAAAGACCATATGTGCAGAACACAGAATTAATACGACACCATCACTGCTGACAGAGATCAATACTCTGCACTGCAGTAAGTGGTTATTATATACGACCGACACATCTGCTTCCCATAGGATTGATTGTTCAGTAAATACTGCTTATAACAGACTCCATCCTTGATAACCTGTAGCAGAGCTGGAGAGGCGTTACTCAAAGTTGGAGTGTTTGCATATCCACAATACAAACAGTATCATCAGAAATACAAATACTAATAGATATATTATTTGAAACATGAGAGCAGCAGGTATTTTTTTTGCTATTTTGTATGTCTACCCTGCTTTAAACTGAAATGTCAAAAACTGAAGTGTTATGTGATGTGGCCGTAATGTTTTAAGGAAAGCACAAAAGCCGTCCAGTCCTGGTAAATGTAGGTGTTAGTGGCTACATGCTGTCCTTCTCTACTCTCATCAGCTATTTACAGTTCTTACTAACACCCCTCCATTTTGTTATGTACTCTGCTGCCCACATTCAATCGCCCCCATACTCTCTCTCTGTGCTGAGAGAATTAGTTGTGCTCACTGTGGCCAATTCGTTCACATCTGGCAGATTAGAATAAGAAAGATGAACTGCAAGGGTGGCAGTTGGCACCACTCAGTCTCCCATGGCCTTCCCCTGTTAAGCCAAGCCACAATAGGGCTCCTGCACGTTGCTCTGCCTCTCGTCTCTGTAGTGTGTGCAAACAGCACACAGCAAAGCAGAAATTGTCCAGATAAATAATAAAGGAAGTGTGATCTTGCATTTCCTTCAACATATAATGTGGCGCCAGCAGAACTGTATAATCTCAACTCAAGACAGTTTAGGTTATTCTACCTAATAACACAAACACAACACAATACTGTACATCTTGGTTACATGTTGCAGGAGAAATAAGAACGTGATCCTGTCACACTCAGTAACATCTCTGCTCCTTCCTCTCTGTCCACAGGGTATTTTCCCAGTCAGCTATGTCCACTTGAAGAAATCTACAGTGACCAACAGAGGGTAAGTTGTATGATGAAGTGCTTTTATTTGAGCATGCACAGCATCATAATTAGAGATGCACTTCTCCAACTTTTTTTTACATTTTTTATTTTGATTTATGTACCCCACCACCATATATCCATCAACATACGATAAAAAAAAAAAAAAAAGGTTGCCAGCGTCATCGAGAATGTTGGAAAGATCTATAAATTCACCTCCAGTAAGTAATACTCTTTGGTCAGTGGAGCAGTTACACATATATTTTTTTAGATTTGCAATTTTTGTTACATAAAGAACATACTGGCATATAGGGCAGTGTCAAAACTTCCTAGAATCCAACACTATACGACATACAAAGCTATAAGAGAACAAAACATGTCTCGTTGACAAAGTCTGAATATAAATACAAGACAGACTTTAGACTGTGTTGGTCGACTAGTTTGGATGGGCAATTTGATGATATAGCAATCCCTTAGATCTGTCTGACTGTGATAGGCCACTCAAGGTAGTGAGTGACGATATGAGAAGGCGGATCCAGGAAGATGTCAAGCAGCTTCCCTGCGTCGCCAAACAGATAGAGCCAGAACAACACGACCTCCTCTCCACCATGGAACCTAGAGAGAGGACCAGATTTTTGTCTTTAGTTCACAGTGTCTTGGTAATGTTGCTTAAAATTAGTAAATACTCAGTACTTTTAATTTTTTCAAGTATTTAATTCACACAGGAGTATACAAAAATAGGCTTTACCATGTGGTTATTTCTTATAGACTTACTATTTATTTATTGAATTATCAGAAAACATGTTATATTGTGATATACTGTATACCGTTAACGAGATTACCTATGTCATGATACAGGATTTAGATATCGTCCAACCCTATTGTCAGGTATTTAATTCTGCCAAAAACAGTCTTTGCCATCAATTATAGACTACAAAGACTTTTTTTGTACTACTTGTATTACTAGCTAATGTACTTCATCACAATATACTTCAATATCGCAATCTAAAAGTACACATAACATGATAGATTTGATCCATGTTGCCCACCCCTACGACCAGTGTCAGTCACACTAAGATTACAGTGAAAGAACACCTTGCAGGAAACATTACATTATCTGTGTCTGTGACTTTAAATGTGTTTATTATTAAGTAGACACACATTGTAAAAAAGTGAGTTGAATTTATTGCAGCACATTTAATTTTATGTAGGAGGGGAGTGAAGCTCAAAACACTGAAGACGACATCAGCAGTGGTTTCTCTCTACAGATCCATCGCTACCTTTATTGAGACATATTGGAGGATGTTATGAGCAGTGATGATGAAAAACAATTCTGTTTATTTTATACTGGTCAAGAGCTCTTGTTCACTCATTACACAGGGAGTGTGATACAGATTCATCAACTCATCAATGCCAGAGCATGACGATCTGCGACGATCCAATCTTCAAGACAATTAGATGCACGCACACGCTCTTTCACACACACACACACACACACGCGTACACACAGTGACGGTCATGTAGAGTTCCCGTCACAATAGCTGGCCACGGCTGTTGATGCCAGAATAAAGGCGAAGACAAAAACAGGCAGCAGAGCTCTTTATCAGCCTGAACTCATGGATGTTAAATCTGCAGACTGGGAGCTATGGCTCAGCGTGGACTGGGAGTTTGCTGTTATATCACCACCCTCCAGTTGAGCTGCCACATAGCAGGAGGACTCTCGTTCGCACTCAGACAATTAAAATTGCAGAGTTGGAAATTGACATTATTATACTTCCGCGCTCCACGAGTTGCACTTTGGGAAATGTGCTTTGCTGTCTCTTGGAGTTAATGAGGTGACACACCTACTGTATATCTGTAGTCCTCCCAAAGCCACAGACAATCACCCTGACTCATTGTGTAATGGATGGAGATGCTTCCATTGTTGCAAAAACAAGGATACGGTATTAAAGATAATTCTTTGCAGCACAGGCCAGAGCTTAGCGAGCAAAGCACCACGTCTCACAAGAGACCTAACCTTTGGTTCAATGTTTCCTTATGAGTGTGGTCGCACAGGAAGGATGTGTGTTGTGGTTTTTACTGGAGTGCTCCACCTCCGTTCCTAACTGCAGCCAGAGGAAACCTCATTACTCCTCATGATCTTACCTCTTTGTTTTAAAACGCTGGCTTGAAGCAGTCATGCAGTTATGTGTGTATGTTTGTCAGTCTTTGGCGAGTTACTTGAAAATGTAATACTTCATACATTACATTAGTCATTTTAAAAAAGTTATTACATTACTTATTACTCAACTGCAAAAGTAATCAGTTACATTCCTCGTTACTTTACTTTCTTTACTTGGCTCAACGTTAGCCCTAGGTCATCAAGTCCGTTTTTTTCTTATGCGTTTTTTAATCTGTCATCCGATAAAAAACATTAGGCACAGAAACCTTGCACACTCAGTCCAATGTGTTTTATTATTCTATTTGTTGCAAAAAATCACAATATGAGATTAAACTGAATTAATTACACGGGTGCAATGGATAGCTTTAGTCCAAATAGGGGCTAATGAATGAATGACATTAGCATTAAGCCATCGTTTAGCTGCCTAGAGCACAATCACGACTGTCTAATCTTTCCTACATCTTTTGTTTTGCAACATCTCCGATTACAAGCTGTTCTGCAATCACCTGCGTCAATCTATCTTTAAATTCTACATCTGTATTCTTTTATTTCTTTATCGTAAAGTGCTTTGTGCTGGGAGACGAAGTGAATGTTTATTGTGAATGCCATTTTGGATGATGACGTTTGCACGGACGGTGGCTGTGAGTGGTCAAACAACCCTCTTTTGCCTTTTGACGGATGTGAAAAAAAGCAGAAAATCAAAACTGTTCCGAAAACTTTGATAATGTGCAAAGGTTACAGAGTCGGTGTGTCAACACGATTGACACAACGTGAGGTCATGTTTATTTTTAAACGTACGACAATATCGGACGAAATATACTTGGTGTGCAAAGGCCTTCTGTATTCTATGACCACCGTAAAGTGTGTCCGCAGGGGCGCCCCCATTGTATGGATGTTACTTTGTACAAGTGGTTGTAGCTATTACGTTATTAGGTGTTTAAAACCGGTGAAAGAAAGGCAAAATACCTGACAATAATTCGATGCTGCATTTTTTTGTACAATCTTGTAAAATTTCTGACATTGAGACCTTCACTCTAATGTGCATCTGTTGACCTGGAAAAAACAGACTGCATCCAGTAATTATCACATACTTGGCATTTCTCTCACCTTCTTTAAAGACTGAATAACACCACCAAAAAAAAAATTTATCAGGGGTCAACAGAATTTCAAATTGTAATCCCTTACACTACTCAAGCCCTGAAAAAAAGGTATTCTGCCAACACTGCATTACTGCCCAACACTTGTGTGTATCATTGTGTGCACTCACATTCATGTACATGTTGTTTTTTCTGCAGGCTGTGCGAGACGGTGGTGCCCCTCGAGGACCCTATTATCACAGAAACCACCTCCACACTGCAGGAATGGGGGGTCCTGTGGAAGCAGCTCTATGTGGTCAGTAGCACTATATTACAGTACATATCACTCATCTTAAAACAAAACACTGAGCAATAAATGTGAGACTGAATCTAACATAAACCAAGACTTCCAAGGGAGTTAGGAGAAAAAACTGATTTTCACACAAAGAAATTGCATCCGTCGTTGTTTCATTTGCATCCTCCTGAGGGGTTTTGGTGGAATAAGCTTTTTCAGTATGTTTTTCTCCCTTGCACCTAATTCAACACCTGGTATAACCAGCAAGTGTAGTGAATAGCCTAAAGAGACACAGCCAAAACATACAGTGACAGCTCCTTTAGATATTTCCCCATAGCATGTCGTTCTGACTGTCACCCTACATTTTCATATACTATCTGTGTGGGAGCAGAAATGGTGGTTGGACACAGATAATGGCCTACAGACCTGTCGTATGCAATTTCATGCTGTGTCATTCAGCCATTGATTGATTTAAGCCTGCCTCTCGTAGTTTCTGCATCATCTTAAGATCCAGCTCAGCTCGCCACCTTCAGTCAGCCTTTACTTGCCGGGAAAAAGTGATTACTGGAAACCTAAAGCGTCCTTAATCCTGCAACGTTGTCGAGGGGGCGGGCAGAAGTGGTTGGTAGGGTTTGGAGTTTGGAGCTGAGTGGATACATTGCGGAGCTTGCAGCGAGTTTTTACATAACCTCTCACTGAGGACTGCTCATGCTCTGAGCAACTAAGGAGCCCGAGGCATTGGTGTGGTGATGTAACTTCCTCTGAAGCTCAACTAATGTGAAGCGCTGATTTAACAGTGCTCGTTTTGGTGCACACCCCCTGTGTGATATGGGCCATGTTGCCACAGTTGCATTCATAATAATAGGATGTAGCATTGGCTAGATGTTGATGCATTTCACCTTATTGTTGCCAATTACAATTCATGGTATTACTTCAGGGAGCAATGGCCTAAGCATAACTGTGTATCTGTTATAATGTTTGTAATTAGCCCCGCAGAATAGACACCCGAAAGGGCTCATCAACCCTGACAAAAATCTTTGTTTTTCAGCAGCCTTTGAGAACATGCAGTGTTTATCCTCATTAAATTTACATTGTGGCGCCGCTTAATCTTTGAATTTATGTAAACAAACCTGGGCGGTAATGTGGGCTTGTCATGCCATTAGGGAGAACAGAAAATGCCTGAATTAAAAGTGTTGTCCTTGGTCTACGAGAAACGAAATTCATTACCGTGAGGAGGTCAAAGCAGACTTGCAAGGGGAATTTATTTTTTTGTTTCATTAACAAAACCAGTGGGCTTTAAATATTAGTAGCGACACATATTTGTTCTGCTACCTGCACAGGCAGGCAGAAGTGGTTAGTACGTGTTTTTTTTGTCTTGATCATACGCTAACTGAATGTACAATTAATCAGAGTCTGATAACAGAGAACCAGCTGCATGTAGACTCTTATTTTTCTCACTGCTTTGTAGTTATAGAGTGATACTAAACAATTAACAAAACCGATGATATGAAGTACATTCTGGATTTGTCTTTTACATAAATGCTGCAGTAGGAGGAGATCACATATCCTAACTAAGTCTTTTTTGGCTGCTTCTACAGAAACACAAGGTGGATCTATTCCATAAGCTGCGTCATGTGATGAACGAGCTCATCGACCTGCGTCGGCAGCTGATCCAGGGTCACCTCGCCCAGGACCAGACTCGTGAGATTAAGCGGCACATCACTGTACGGCTTGACTGGGGCAATGAGTGAGTTACTCTTGTACTGAGTGCATTCTATCAAGATTGGCTACCAGGGAATACAATATTTCTTTAGCACCGGAGAGATCTACAACACTGGATGAGTGGGTGTGAAATAGCATCGTCTATGATGTAATTTTATGGTCATTTAGCAGATGAGTGAATCTCAAGCGGCTTAAAGTCAATGCACATCCCCCTGGAGGAACTGTAAAGCCATATTCTTACTGTTGCCAGTTTTAAACTTCATCCGACTGAGCTGTGACAGGCATCCATAACAGAGATAAAGATGTGAGGGCTCTCAGGAAGAGCTTAATGTGGAGGGGGGCATCTGTCAGTTTATTATAAGATTCATGGCACACTTGCACATAAAAATACACTTGAACTATACCGTAAGTGTTAATGTGAAAAAACAAGAACTCAGAAGTGGAGCCTGAAATTCACTGTATTTTGTTCACCATGCGTGTTGAGGTCAGGGCTCTGTAGTGCACACTGACCTGAGAGCTGTAGTGATCTGATTTCATGGTCAGATCCCAACAGCGCTGATAGTTCTCCATGATTTGAGGCTGCGCAATTTAGTTTAAGAGAATGGTTAGAGTATGATATACAACAGCATGAACCAGAGGTGTAAGGAAACATTTACTCCAGTACTGTGCTTAACCCCTTTAATCCCTTAGCCTCTTTGGTGGGTTTCTTTAATACAAACTCATGTTGAGTGGTTAAGTACATTTCAAACCCATAAATCCCAATTCTAGATCCAAATGTTTCCAAAGTTGAGTTTTCTGTTTGAATATTGCATTCAGTATCAGACTGATATCAACACATCAAACAGAAAACTGGCACAGAATACAGTTTATATGAGCATAAGTTTTAGTGGTTATAAGTAGACACACTTATCTTGTGTATTTCCATTTTTGTTACATTATGTTTTTACTCCATTACCTTTACTTATATTGTCAACATTGTACCCATGTGACAGCTAATTATTTGGGGAGGAACAAACAACAATAATAATAATTGCATGATGCATTGCTGGAATTTAAATTAACACTGCCTAATGATAATGATGATAATACAATTAGTACCCATTTTGCGGAATGGCCTCTTTTAGAGTGATATATTATATACATTGCATCATTGATTATTGAAATGATGCATTAACATATTATTATTAGCATTTTAATATTGCAGCTGGTTGAGGTGGAGCTACATTTAACAACTTTAAATACTGTTCATGAGTTACTAACTAAACCTATAACAAATGCATGATGTTTGATAAAGTAATATTGTGTTTTGAATGCAAAATATTGAAGCAAAAGTTTGACATTTTGGGAAATATGCCTATTACCACTATATCTTGGCCCTGAGCAGTTTCCAGGCAACCATTGGAGACTCCAGGAAGTTAATATGCTTAGCCAAGAGATAGTCTGGCACATAAACCCCCCAGTAAAACAGCAAACTTTAATTTTTACAGTTCAGTTTTTGTACGGATTTAATAAACTGTGTGAATTAGTGAGCTTTAAAGGTGCTGGTAGGCAGATTTATGGCTAGCTACATCCACACTAACCGTTGTAATAAACAGTTGTAGAGAGTGGTATCAACCTTCTCATCTAACTCTCCGCCAGAAATCGAATAAACACATTTCCCAAAATGTCAAACTGTTCATTTAATATGTAAACTAGTAACTAGATAAATGTAGCGAAGGAAAAAGTACAATATTTTTCTTCTGAAATGTTGTGGTATAAAGTAGCAGACAGCAACAGAAATACAATTATTAGACCTAAGTACAGTACTTAAATAACTGTACAAAGGCATGTTTATAAAGCAATGTTTTAAGATTTAATTTGAAAGTTGAATGAGACACATTCTTGACATCTTTAAAAACTAACTCCAAGTGAAAAAGAACACTAAGATTTTATGTGTAGAGTTCAACATTTGATACCCTTTTGCGAAAAGTTGTGACAATTTTTTGTCTTCTTTGTTATACATCCCTAATCCCTCTTTCACCAGGCACCTTGGCTTAGACCTTGTTCCCAGAAAAGAATTTGAAATGGTGGATCCAGATCAGATCAGCATATCAGAGCTACACAAACTGGTATGTTGGATGGGAATATTCTTGAACCAGTGCATGCTATGCAAATTCACCCACGTGAATTATTGAATGCAATGAATTAATAAACTAAATGTGCATTCTATGAAGGATAAAAATACAATTAAGTGCATATACTGTACTACACCAGATAAACTATGTATATCTATTGCAATGACTCAAATGATGCTGTCTTTACACACTGTGAGATTTTTTTTTTGTCATTGCACAGCTTAGTTTTGCCTATAGGAATGTGTTGTTAGATGTGTAGGGATGTGTGAATGTACCGATTATCAAATCATCCATAAGAAGGTGACTCACAAGAGAGAGAGAGCGATTCAGCTGTTAGAGCCGCCTCATGTGACCTGTTCTTTATGCTTATCTTACCGCCATATTGAGTGTGTCCCTTCTCTTACATGCACGTGACTATCACAAGCGTGATTGCCAGCTAGCAATGCAGACGTAATGCAAAGTGACAGTCCCAGGTGAGGCTATGGGAAAATACATACAAATCAATTTTTTATTGTTATTTTTAAAAATAAATTACATATTTTACTCTTGGTTGCTTTAATCCACCAACCAGACTACAGACATATTTCTATAAATAAGTTATGTCTCAAATGTATTTTGGCTTCAGTGACATGGGACTTTCAAACGTATACACGCAGAGAGAGAGAGAGAAAGAGAGAGACTTACTGAAGCAGATCCAATTTTAGAAATATGCGATTACAGCACAGATGTTATGAAATCTAATGTAATACTGCTGGAGACTGTTATCTAGGAGGGAGATCCTTTCTGGTCAGAAGTTGAAGCTCCATATGCTGATCAAAACACTCTCCAACTGCCCCGCAGCCTCCCATTATCCCATCGCCATGTTTCTCAGCTTTGCACGCAGAATGTTTGTGCACTAAATGCTCTGTCCAGAAACAACAGCGTAGCTCTTCCTTGCCAAAAATCCTCCTGACTCTGTCGATGAAAGTGAGCTTGTTTTTGGCAGGGCACAAGGCCTTGGCACCTCTTCAGGTAGGGGAGTAGAGGAGTTCTTTTTAGGCTGCTGAGCAGAGAGGTGTGTGTGGGCGATGCTGGCTTTGTCCTCTCCTCTCCCACACGCTCACGTTTTGCCTCATGTGGGCTTCTTTTAGCGCTGCAGGAGCAGTAGTATAGCCACTCTGCAACATACGTAGGTGAAATTTTGTCAGATTTGAATCATCGAGCGGGGCATCGCTCAGGTAGTGCGTGTCTGAAGCTGCTATAAGGTAAATAAGTTCATTGCTGTGTGGGAAGAGTAAAGAATGGACTGACTGATCTGACATCTTTCCTTTGAACTTCGCTCTTTTTTAGCACGTATCCAGCAGACACTGTGGTCAGCAAAGCACAACCCAGGTATAGTCTTGTTTACAAAATCATCAGACCCTTTCATACTGTGCCAGTCTCTTCATCTGTCGTTTTTATATTTCACTCTGTACACTCAAGTCAGCGCACTCATTACCTTTAGATTTGGTGATCTAGGAAGTTCTCTAATTGTACTGAGGATAAAAGCTTGTAGGGTTAGAAGACCTTGATATAAAATTCAAATTATAAGGTGTCACTGCCATGCTCCATAGGAACCTCACACCAACGCTGCCAGAGTGTGAGGGTTGATTCCCACTGGGACCACATATGCCCCAAGTTGTATGCACAAATGGTGCTGTATAGGGCTCTTTACATAGTTGTGACCACTGAAATTAATTTCTGTGGAAACACCAGTTTAAAGACTTGTTGCATTTTGACTCCCACTAAGGGATGTAGTATTTTAATATGTCATTTGTTCTTCTTCTTATTATTTTTTCATGTAGACTCTAGTATATCTCCCATAAAGGCTAGATTAAGCTCATATTTATTGAGAGAAGGCCTTAAAACCACAACATTTCGTTTGTACACCTTGGCTTATGTACAGACTATATAACGTTAATTATTGAGCTTTAGATGTGCTGGCCCATGGATTTTGTTACTTTTGGACAGACTAGCTGCTTCCTTCCGTTTACAGTCTTTGTGCTAAGCTAAGTTAACCGACTGCTGCCGGTATCTTCATATTAAACAGGCAGATTTCCTCATCTAACTCTAGGCAAGAAAGCAAATTAGAGCATTTCCCAAAAGTTGTCATACATCATATAAGTAGAGAAGTTTACATCACAGGAATGCACCCTCCCTGCATCCCCTAACATCAAATACAAACCCACCAGAGCTGCAGTTTCTATCATTCATTCATCATTTCTTGTAATATGCATGGCTAGTGATAGCATGTACATGTGACAGGATGAAATATACTGTAGAGCATATATCAATGAATTATTCACCCCTTATAGAACCCCCATTGATCTGTTAAATAAGCTTATCTAAATACAGAGCGGCAGGTACTTGGCCTGGCTCGCAGTAAGGACCCGTCTTGTTAGCGGTCACTTTCTTCTCCGTTCCCAGGGTGACAGCACGAGACAGCGGCACGGTGACGGTTGCCGTGTCCCCGTGTCGCACCACCTCTTCATCAATCTGAAGAGCTTTACTTACAACAGCATCAGCGAGGATGCAGACGTCTTCTTCTTTCTGTATGATACTCGTGAGGCCAAACAGATCAGGTATGTAGGGGAATCTCAGTGCACTGTGCATGCAATGGGCAAGCACACACATGTCTGCACACTATCTCTGACCAGCAGATTGACTGAGGCATTTTGTGGTTGACAGACACTCTGAAACTGTGAACTGGCTTATTTTGCAGTGAGAAGTTCATGGTGAAACTGAACAAAAATGGAGGACCAAAGAATCCAGAAAAGGTTGATCGTCTGTGTGCTCTCTTCACGGTAACATATTTTCCCTTCTAGACGTTAAATGAAAATATTCTTCTTTCTATCTTTCAACTCTTCCGCTAACATATTTTCATCCCATTTCCCTTTAGGACCTGAGCAGTAAAGACTTGAAGAGAGACCTGTACATCGTTGCACATGTCATAAGAACTGGTAAATAAAATAGAGTGTTTAATGACAGAGGTTTGGTTTATCAGTGTTTCTTCTTAGCGCGTCCCTCTCCTTTTTGTTTCCAGGTCGTATGCTGCTGAACGACTCGAAGAAAGGCCCACCTCATGTGCAGTACAGACGACCTTATGGCTGCGCTGTTCTTGCCATGAGTGATGTTTTCCACACCATCACAGACCTCAAAGAGGAGAAGGACTTTGTGCTCAAAGTTTATACGTGAGTATACGTGTGAAGCTCTTCTTCTTGATTATAAATACAGCCGCTCAGAAACTAATTCCTCTGGCATTTTAAAGTGTGAAACAGAACATTATCACAAAAATGGTCTGCCTAGAAGTTGCATAGCTTCTGTTCTACTCGAAATTGAGTTAAAGAGTCTATGCAGTGAGGCGGGAATGTGTGAATGTTCTGCAAATGTGGTGCATGACAACCTAGTGCTTCAGTGTTGATGCCTGGTGTGTTTTGACCAGAATGATAATGAAGTGTCCTCTGGAAAATCAATAGCTGCTCACCCCGGGCCTGAGATAGGGCACTTGGCGTGTTGTGAATCTGGCTGCTTCTGTTAGGCTTTGCCACAAAGAGCCACTCCTGTACGCCGGCCAACCCCAGTGAAGGAGGGAGGTGCAGAGAAGGAGAGGGGAAGAGGCAGAGAGAGATGACACTTAGATAATGGAGCAAAGTTAGAGGACAAAAACCACCAAGCTCAGCATATTCTCTTGTCAGTCAACAGCTAGAACATCTCCTTGCGTCGGCACTGTCCTCCTCAGCGTCCGCTCCGGGTCAGAGGTTATTCATACGCTTTGCCATTCCGTTGTGTGTGTGACTTTTTTTCTTGTGTAGTATTTTCAGGATAACTTTACAGCTCAGTGTGAAATACAGATTTCCAGAATAGAAAGCTGTCGTTTTTATTGGATTCCTCTGCTGAGGCGAAGAGCTCTTCCCTTTAAAAAGCAAGCAGTGATTCAGTGCCGAGCTGCCTCCAAACTGTCGGCTCCTATAACGCTCCAGTCTGTGCGTTTCCCCATGCCATCCCAGGGGCCTACGGGCCCACAGTAATGAAAAAGGCTGGTAGAGAGCTGGCTGTCAGGTTTGCTTAGTGAGCTGTGCATTTGGGCTAATGTGCTGCTTGATAGCACCTCCCCCTGCTGCTACCTTTTCTCCAGGAGGAAATCGGCTCTGGGACACATGCTGTTCATGTAGTCCCCATGCACACAATCCCGATCCCTCCATCTGGACCCACTAATGGGTGTGTTGTTAACAGCCCCACCCAACTATCTTTCTCTCCAGATGCAACAATGAGAACGAGTGGTACCAGATACAGGAGAACATCATCCGCAAGTCCAACACCAAGTACTCAGCTCCCAGCACCAACTATGGTAAATATGTTGTCTCTACAGATCTGTTACCTGTTCGGTCTCTCCAGGATTAGATTTACACCTTCTTTTTTTTGGTTTGAATTTCCATCCATTCATTATCTGTAACCGCTTATCTTATTCAGGGTCGCGGGGGCGCTGGGCAAAGGCGGGGTACAGACTATCACAGGGCTGACACATAGAGACAGACAACCATTCACGCTCACATTCACACCTACGGGTAATTTAGAGTCAACAATTAACCTAACCTGCATGTCTTTGGACTGCGGGAGGAAGCCGGAGAACCCGGAGAAGCCCACACTAACACAAGGAGAACATGCAAACTCCACACAGAAGGGCCCCAAGCTGGGTTTGAACCTAGGACCCTCTCGCTGTGAGGCAGCAGTGCTAACCACCAGGCAGCCCTGGTTTGAATTTAAAGACAAAAAAGTCAAAGTCAACATTTGTTACTAATGTTTTTATCCAAAGCAGCTCACAGTGAGTAAGCACGTAGGGGTTCAGGTCATGTGACTGCTGATAAATATATATTGGATCAAGAGTAGGATATATGCAATTGTGTTTTGGTATCTCAACATATAGACAGTTTTTGGTTTGCTTTTTGGCTAGATTTCCGCCTCCAGTCGAGTACTATGGAGATTAATGGAACTTCATTTGCTCAAAGCATCGCAAAATTAAAAATTCAACAGCAACACGTCTTTCTAGACACAATGTCATAGTGAACATGCTGTCTACAGTTTTTATAGGGACTATTTCCTTCGTAGAAATTAGTTCCAAACAAAATTGTGCCTATGAGGTTTGTTTATTATTCTCAGAAAACAGGACATTGTTTCAGGAAAGGCACGTTGCTATTGACGACTATATAAAATAAATAAAACCAAAACGATCGACATCTTATTATTATAATTTTTGTAATATATGATAACCTTTTCAGATCTCATGAATTGGACATTCTTTGTCATGATATAGTGTTGATCACTGTGAAAAGTGTAGCGTTTATATGATAATATCTACCATGAAATGATAAAAATGTATTGGCTATTAGAGATTTTCATATATTGTTTATATTGAGGTAACTATTCCTTAAACATCTCTGGTTGTATTAGGTTGTTGCTTGCAGTGTTGAAAATTAATGAACAGGACTGCTTTAAAGAAGTTTTGGATTTACAAGATCTTTGCATCGCTGTGTGTTTTCAGAGTTAGATTGAAAAGATCGATACAACTCTCATGTCTGTATGGTAAATAAGAAGCTCCAGACAGCAGCCAGTTCGCTTAGCACAAAGATTAGTAACAGTGAGAAGCAGCTGGCTCTGTCCAAATGTAAAAAACATGCCTACCAGCACCTCTCAAGCTCATTAGATAACCCACAGTATCTCTTTTTTTAAAAACTCTGAACAAAAGCACAAGTGTAAAAATTACACTTTGTGGTTTTACGGGGGATTATGTGGGGGGACTATTTCTGTAGAGAAATTGAACTTGTCCTTAGCTAAGCTAATCGACTGCTGGCTGTAGCTTCATATTCAAAGTACAAAAAAGAGAGTGGTATCAGTATTCTCTTCTATCTATCGGCAAAACAGCGAATAAGGCTGCCGAGTATTTTCTCAATTACTGTAATTGTTTGGTCTATGAAATGTCAGAAAATAGTTCCCAGAGCCCTGTCCAAAGCTCAACGATGTTTAATGCCAGCCAAATATTCACATTTGAGAAGATTTAGAATTTTTATTTTGTTTTAAAAATCGTCAAATGATGATAAATTGATTATTAGAATTGTTTGCTTATTGATCAATTAACCAATTAATCAAGTAATGATTTCTGCTCTGAAAGCGAATAAGCATATTTCCCAAAATGTCAAACTATTCCTTTAATTCATTGAATCAGACATAAACAAACATTCCCCTCAGATTAATTTATCTATAAATTGTTTTACAACAGAGGATAGTATAGAAACTATACACTGATATTTATCAATGTCAATTAAAATGACCTCACAGTATATCACCCTACCCCAAACTGTCACTGTGATAATAATCACCTGAAGGAGAAAACACATCAACTCAGCCGTTGAGTTAGCTCCTATGAAAAGATAATGCAGGTCAATTTGGCCTCACTGTAAACGTGAACACTCCTAATTCACGATCACTTTTTTTTATGGTGCATCTCACAGTTTGATATATGACTCATGCCACGCAAAAATCTGTCACTAAATTTGTGTGGTATCCATATTTTTTCTTGCTTCTTTGCGTAATTTCACTACACCATTTCTCCTCCCCGCTCTGTTGTCCCTGGCTCTGAACACGTCTCTCCATCCACTCTCGTGTCTGTCTTCTCCTCCCCCACGTTCTGACTAATGTCCTTTTAATACCCCTCTGTCCCTCCCTTCTCACATCTCCCTTCTTCTTCGTCCCTTCGCTTTCTTTTCTTCAATTCCACTTTCCTCCCACAACCCCACACCTCTTCATTTGCCCTTTCCCCCCCCTTTTACACACACACACTAACATGGCCACCCTCCCGCCCCCTTCCTGCCCTCAGGCCTCATCATTTCCCTGCAGTTGCTGCGGGGTGAGTTGGAGCAGATCAGACGGGAGAACCAGGCTGTGTTCAACAGGGCCCTGGCACTCACACGCAAACTGGGTTTCCCAGATGTCATCCTGCCAGGTAAGGAGGCAAAGAGCAGTGGGCGGTAATGGGGACAGAGAGGTTCAGGGAGGAGGTGGAGACCAGAGGACAGATGGCTTGGAGGAATGAAACGAGGGGACGGTCACATTCAGGGTACAGAGGATGCAGATGAAGGAGGACAGAGACGGGGCAAAAAGGATGTAAGAAAAGCAAGAATGGGGGTTAAATATTTAATACAAGTAAACAGCAGGAAATGATGTTGGAAAGATGTAGGAGAGCAGAGTGTACTGGTACAATACTAGTTGCCTCTCGTTACATATCTGATGTCTATGAATTGTTGAAGTTACACCAAAGAGACATTCCTCCTTTAAACTGTATGACGTCCGGGCCACACTGTCTGTGTGTGCGTCACAGAACTTCTTGCTTTTTATTTTGGCACTCATGTTAACAGGTTAGAGCGGCCACACAGCCCACAGGAGCGTTGCTGCTCGTCTGTGTGTCAGCTGCGTTTTCTTCTAGAGATTCAGGGTCTTGCCTATTTTTCTGCATGCCGCACGCGGTTCACAGCAAAGATAGACAGTGAAACAGTGGTGGAAGATGTATTCAGATATTTTACTTGAGTAAAAGTAACAGTACCACAGTGTAAAAATATTTACTTAAGTAAAAGTACAAAAGTATTAGCATCAAAATATACTTTAACTACCAAATGAAAAAGTACTCATTCTGCAGAATGACCAGTTTCAGAATGACATAAATATATATAATATTACTGGGTTATAATTGATGCATTTATGTGTGAGTATCACTTTAATGTTGCGGCTTTTAGCTTTTCTTACCGCTGGTAGGACACCGGTGTGCTCATGCACTACTGTTAGGCTATAGTGACCGTTTTATAAAAATAACTTTTTTTTAATCATATTTGCTCCAATTCTACCCACTGAAGCTTTAAGTTCAGTACTTGAGTAAATGAACTTCATTACATTCCACCTCTGCACTGAAAATGATCTTTTGACCGTCTTGACATCAGACCAGCAACATTACTACAGTTTCAATGTCTATATCTGTAGAATATGTCACATACATGAAAACAAGTAAATATATATATTTTTAACTCAACACTTCCTTATTTCCATATCAAAATAAAAGTCCTCTAGCGTTTTTCTGTGGACCGAATTCCTTCATTTGTTAACACAAGGCTTTTATTCTGAAATATTTGCAGTGTGACTTTTTGTTGTAGATTATTACTATTATTTACAAATGGGTACATACTTCTTAACTTTTTTTCTATCTAAAATGAATATAAATGACATTCATGATTAGGTGAAATGGCCATTATGAAAGGTAAACTCTGTAGAAAGAAAGGGGCTAGCAGCAGCAATGCTGCGGGTGTGGACACCACACGCATGAGAGACTACCTAACTGTATATAAAGTAGTTCAAACTAGACACACGTCCACCTGCTACAATAGTAAATGTAAATGTGACACTTACACATTGATGCATCAGTATTGACAAGTACGATTTTGAATGCAGGACTTTTACTTGTAATGGACTATAAGTTGTTGTGTTGGGATTAGTACTTCTTCCACCGCTGGTATTTGGGAGGCTCTCCGATTTGTCACTCCCTGTTTGTGTGAGATCGGCATTTAGGTCAGGTGCAGAGCAACTTATGAAGAGCAGAGGTCTTCAAAGATAACTCAAAGAGAGAGAGAAAGGGAGAGGTGTGTGTTTATTTCGGTATATTTCATCAGATATCATTGCTCTGCTTTCTGTCTACTGAGAATGTATGATCCTCTCCTCTCCTCTTCTCCCATCTCCTCTCCTCTCCTCTCCTCTCCTCTCCTCTCCTCTCCTCTCCTCTCCTCTCCTCTCCTCTCCTCTCCAGTTAGCCTGAAATACCTCCCAATATCACCTCTTGTGACTCATCCGTCCCCAAGGAAATGACTTGGATATAAATAACTATAATCTGATTTTATAAATAACTGCAATATCTTCCTCCACTGTTGCCACTGATATTTATTGCATTAAACACTGACCTCACAAAAGGTGCTGAGGCAGTCATGAGCTACAGTGTATCACAGCTCAGCAGGGTCATTTCTCATCGACAAGAACAATGACGTGTGGTGCACATCTTAGTCTTAATTTATGTTGACCACTCGCAGTTCCTCAGTGGAGCAGAGGCTGACATGTACATTATAACTTATTAACATCACCAAGGCAGGAGACATGTTTGTTCTCATAGTCTGGGAATTTTTTATATGTTTTTGTCCTATTGTGGTTTCTAGCTTGAACCTCAAAAGGCAATGATTTTGCGCATGACTTCCTAGCTAGTGTATCAAGCTCAGTGGGCAACTCCGGGTCTGAGAAGTGAAGCCAATGCAGAAGTGCCTTAAACTTGCATTCTTTCTAACAGCCAGCAGGGGGCGACTCCTCTGGTTGCAAAAAGAAGTCTGATTGTATAGAAGTCTATGAGAAATGAGCCTACTTCTCACTTGATTTATTACCTCAGTAAACATTGTAAACATGAGTTTATGGTCTCAATCGCTAGTTTCAAGTCTTCTTCAATACAGCATGATGTTCATTTAGTAAATTATGATCCCATTTAGAGTCAATTAGACCATAAAGCAGGGGATGCTTTAGGGCGTGGCGTAGGAGATTGACAGGTCGCTACCATGGCGTTGTCCGGTCTTGGAGTTGTCCGTGTTTTCGTCTTATACTTAAACCCTTTAACCATGTGTTTTCAGTACATGAAAGTTAATTACAACCTTTTTGGTCTCCTAAAATTTTCTTATTCAGCGTTCAGTTGTACTTAGCTCTACCCTCTTGTGTCACTTCTGGTTGCAAAAAAACAAGATAGCGACGGCCAAAAACCAAGATGCCAAAGACCAAAAATCAACATTGTGACGGCCAAAATGCCAAACTTGAGGCTTCAAAACAGCAATCCGTGCACCAATGGGTGACATCACGCTGACTATGTCCACTTCTTATATACAGTTTGTGGTCAAGCTTAAAAGAGTGCAAATTTAGCATTGCACTCCTATAACATTGTCGAACTCACAAAGGACAAAAAGAAAAAATCTAAATCGATGCAGCAGAACCAGAGATATGGTCTTTTTTTTATTAAAAGCATTCGTCTTCCTTGTCAAAACCTGATGCCTAAATTATCCACATAGCAACTTGCCTGACGTCAGGTGTGTTATGCTAATAGCTGCTAATGAATGTAGCCTCGAGCCCCTAGCCTCAAGCAGAGATGAGGAGTGGGCTACAGAGGTCTAGTAAACCTTTCTTCTTTCTCCACACCATGGATGTATGTAAAGCTTAGAAAAGGAAATTTTATGTGTGTGACGTCATCCGACTTCTATTGGCTGAGCGGGAACATGTGGGCGTTTGGCAGCAACGCAGAAGCAAACCTGGAAGATAGAATTTTCATTCAAGCGACTGGATGAGTCTGATATCCAGTTCTTATAACACGTCCGTGCTTCACACCCCCAGATTCTTTTCATTTTTAAACTCGCTGTCCCCAGCAGTCATTGCCTCAAGTGACATCACTTGTGGCACTCCAGAGGGAACCACATAGGGCATTTTACAACTTTTTTATGCAGTAGTACTCCCCAAGACCTGTAAACAGACCTTGACATGTTGGATTAGTTTCCCTTTAACTGAAGTTTCCTCTGTGTAATTGTCTTAGGTGACACACGCAATGACCTGTATCTGACCCTGGAGCGGGGAGAGTTTGAGAGGGGCGGCAAGAGCGTCCAGAAGAACATCGAAGTCACCCTCTATGTACTTTATGCAGACGGGGACACACTCAAAGTATGACACATATGTACATGAGTTACTGTGTGCTATATCATCCGCATATGAGTCATGACGAGTGTAACCTTCCTCCCATACATCCACGCATTCATTTGAAACGTCATTAGCGGTATATGTCACTAAAAATATCCCACCATGCTCCTTTTCTTCTCAGGACTGCATCAGTTTGGGCAGCGGGGAGCCCAACACCAGTGAATATCGTTCTTTTGTCCTCTACCACAACAACAGCCCTCGCTGGAGCGAGATGGTCAAGCTGCCCATTCCCATAGATCGTTTCAGAGGATCCCACCTACGCTTTGAGTTCAGACACTGCTCCAGTGAGTCACTAATGCAGCCCAGTGGCAGTCATTCCTCAGCGCAGACAGATTGGATCACGCTCTGAGTTATACAAGTATGGTTTGTGCTGTGTAGATACAGCATGATGATGCATGATGATATGATGTGCTTCCTTTCAGCTAAAGACAAAGGAGAGAAAAAACTCTTTGGTTTTGCTTTCACTCCTCTGATGAGAGAAGATGGGACCACACTGTCAGATGAAAGCCATGAGTTATATGTGTACAAGGTATGTGCAAGTTTAACACACACAATTTAGATACATAGTGTTCTGTATCAACTGTGAGTATTTAACTTTTAAATTAAGAGTGGAGTGGTGGGGTGTTTCTGTGTTGGTGGGTAGTCCTCAGCTGCTGGCAGCTCTCTGTGTGACTTTATTGTATTTCCTCAGCAAACATGGTCTGTTCTTACTCTGACTACATGTAATTAAATGCACCATCCATTTTGTCTGCTCTCCTTCACCACAACATGTACAGCAGCTACACTGTGATAGCTAAGCAGCCCTGAGTGACTGATCCAACAGTAACATGAAAAGTGTTTTATGCAGAGCCTGTGATCCTCATTTTTAGGCCCTAAATTCCTATTCAGGAATGACCACAGCAGTTAGAGAGTTGTCTCGTAAAAAAATTATTTCAAGGATGACATAATCCAGCAAAGCGCTTCGAAAGTATGTAAATAATATGTCTGTGACGATTTTCACTCTGTGCATTCGGAAGAGAGGTCCTCAAAAATATAAAGCAGGTTGCCTTTTACTTAGCACTGGAAAAGATCATTACTGTATTTCAAGCCTGGTTATATAACTAGCATCAATATATCAATCTTTGAAACCTCCTATGACCCCAAACTATAGGCCGGTGACACTCAACTTACAGCCGGTGGGCCAGATAGGGTGCCGGGTGGACCGCTGACTATTTTCGAATTCAAAATGAAAATAAATTGATTCTGATTGTCTGTTAGGTGATTATTAACTGGCCCCTGGCCTCCTGTCATTCTGTAAAAGTGGCCCCCGGGTAAAACAAGTTGAGTATCCCTGCTCTAGACTTTATACAGTAGTATATCCCTGTCATATCCATGTTTTAGCATGCTAGCATTGTGTATGATGAACGTATCTTGTTGCTAAAGTGTCACCCTCAGAATAACATTTTTGTGTCGTAACACAAAACATTAGCAGCAACATTAGTATGCTACGAAGCCAGAAAGCTTACTCAAAGTAATATGCTTATGTGCTAATATGCTAAAACTTCTTTCATTGGTCGGTGACTGGTTAGCCACTCTACTAGAGCTAGAAGAGCCAATCAAATGTTTCTGAGCTCAGAGGCCAGTCACCAACATGAGAGCACCTCGCTGCAGCTTTAATGAGACCACTTATTGATGAGAACCCCAACTCTCTGTCCCATGATGATGATGATGATGGTGCTGTAGCATTGTCTCCAAACCTTAATGAATCTTCTCTTTCCCTCTGATGTCCGTCCTCTAGTGTGATGAAAATGCCACCTTCAGTAACCAGGGCCTGTACCTGAGTCTGCCCTGCTGTAAAGAGGACTTCAACAGCTGCCCCAACCTGCCGGCCAACCTGCCCTTCCAGAGAAGCCCCAAAGAAACCTTCTGGGTCTCCACGATACTCTGCTCCACCAAACTCACACAAAATGGTAATCAAACACCTTACATGCTCTTCTTTATATATTTTTTTACTTCCTATTCAATTCAATTCAACTCAATTTTATTTAATTCTGTCTTCAGTGGACCTTCTGGCTCTTCTGAACTGGAAGGCCCATCCAGACAGAGTGTTGGACATCCTCGGTCGGTTACGTCAGATTAGCGGAGAGGAGATTGTCAAGGTCACTGTCGTCACATTATTTATCTGTTGACGTGAACGATTTAAAGTATATTTACCTTCTGTGTAATAATATATTTAGCTTCAACATCAATGAAATACCCTCTCGTACAGTATTTAGGCTGGGAAAGAAATTTTAAATTTTCTAAATTAAAACTTTAAGTGTGACTTTATTGATTATAGGTGATATAATATTATTCTTATATATTGATTTATCAGATTAGGTATTAAGCTTTTACATCTTTAGATCATTCACATGTTGACTTTTTTAAGTATTCACAAATAGTAAAAGTAAAACATCTGTTACTGTGTAAAAACATATTTGATATTGTTTAGAAGTCACATCATCATTTCAGAATTAAAAATAGGTTTTATTGCCATGTTTTTGGATGAAGGGGCTACCCTTTGTTTTCTATTTTAGTCAGCAGCGAAGCCTTTAATGTGATGCCTGTGCTGAGTGTTGTTCCTTTTTCTCCTCACAGTTCTTGCGAGATGTCCTGGATACGCTCTTCTGTCTTTTAGATGACAACACTGATAAATACGGGCCGCTGGTTTTCCAGTCACTGGTAGGAAAATTAGAGGAGCTACTGAATATTCTACTTTTTGATTTATTTTGCTTGTAAGCAGAGGAAATAATTATAACATCTATATATATACATTATGTTTTTGTGCTTAGGTGTTTATCATTAACCTGCTCAGGGACAGCCGTTTCTACCACTTCAGACCTGTCATGGACTCCTACATCCAAAATCACTTTGCTGGAGCTTTGGCATACAAGTACAACAACAAAGCAAACACAAACATCTGAATTTAGACACCTATAATGTCACACTTCATATTGACTCCCATAATTTCAAACTATGTGTCTGCAGAGAGCTGATTCGATGTCTGAAGTGGTACATGGACCGCTCGGCTGAGGTCGTCCGACAGGACCACATCCAGGAAGCCATGAGGGTAAAGTATCACACGCACTTCCTTCTGGTCCGTCCTGGCTCCTTCTACTGGGACTAATTAGTAACAGAAGGACTGATAAGGAGTAATGTGACGCCATATAAGGCCTCAGTAATTGACTTCCCTGCTGAGAGAAAGGAAGTTATATAACATCTCTGCAGATATTGACGTGTTCAGAGTCCTTGAATTTCCTTTTCTGATGAGATTATGTGAAGAAGTATTCTCTTACAAGACCTGAAAATTAGAAACATTTCTTTTTATGTATTCATTTTCTCTGGATGATCAACCACAAACTCAATACATTTAAAAAAAAAAATTGAGTTCATAGTACGGCATGACATGCACCTTCGCTGACTGTATGTCTCTGTACATCTGCTCCCTGCCGACACCCCCCTCAGGCTCTAGAGTACCTGTTCAAGTTCATCGTCCAGTCTCGTATCCTGTACTCGAGAGCCACCTGCGGGATGGAGGAGGAGCAGTTCAGAGCGAGCATCCAAGAGCTCTTCCAGTCGATCCGCTTCGTCCTGAGTCTGGACAGCCGCAGCTCAGAGAACCTGGTGTTCACTCAGGTCAGATGGCAAACGGTGTCTACTGCTCTGACAACTTGCAGTGTGTCACCTTAATCTTTGGTTATAAATGTCTTTAATTCATCCTCTTAGTTTGTATTCATGATTCATTGATCTATTTTTGTTTGTTAACTTGTTTCTTGTTTCATTCTTTTTACTTATTTCACTTCATTCTGTGCATTTTGTGATTGATGCTTCAACTCCTCGCCCCAACTGTCGCCCCATCCTTGTCTCACTCTGGGACAGTTTAGGGGTGTGATCAGCTGCATGCCTTTCTGTGGTCATACCCCTGGGCTCTCGTCCATCTCAGTAAGTCACAGCGCCCCCCTGTGTTGGTTCCACAATGCAGCAGATGCTGTGTGTCCAGGATAATGTATTCTTAAGTAACTGATATGCACTCAGTGCTTTATGGTCGTGGAAAGAGATCAATTGTGTTCCTCTTTTAAGATCTTGGTGCTCCTTTTAGAAGATAAATAGCAGGTTTAATTTTGGGCTGCTTTATTTTGTGTCATGTCACTCAAATATATATGTACTATATATAATATATAATATAATACAATATTTGTTATAAGTGGTATATTTTGTGGTGTTTTCATACGTGTAAGTGTAGCTTCTTTGAAACATGCTATTCCGTATGCACACTACAAATTCCTCCTCCGTTTCTCCTCACAGGCAGCACTGTTGAACAGTTTCCCTGATATCTTTGATGAGCTGCTGCAGATGTTCACTGTTCAGGAGGTAGCCGAATATGTCAGGGGCACCCTAGGGAGCATGCCCAGCACGGTGGACATTGGCCAGTCTATGGATGTAGTCAAACTGCAGTCCATTGCTCGTACAGTCGAGAGCCGCCTCTTCTTCTTCCCTGGTGAGACAATTGTGAAGGTTTATGCAAAGTGTTTCCTTTCTCTGAAGATACCAAAACATCCATACATGTGAGCCTAATGTGGATGCAGTTCTTTTCAGCTTCATCCTCACTCTTTCTCCTTTTTTCTTTCTCTCTTCCCTCAGAGTCTCGAAGTATTCTGCTGCCGGTGGTTCTGCATCACATCCACCTGCATCTGCGCCAGCAGAGGGAGCTGCTCATCTGTTCTGGGATCCTTGGCAGCATCTTTTCCATAATTAAAACAAGCTCCATGGTACAGTACATTGTACCATATGCATACTCGACATATATAACTTAAAATCACAAAAAAAGTTAAATTGAATTAGAAAATACAATATAAAATGTCCTTTTAAAATATATTGGATGATGGTATTGCAGCTGCAGCATGTTGGCACAAACATTAAAACATTCCCATTAAGCTGCATGTTTGCATCTCTGTGTCTCTCAGGAGTCTTCTGTTCAGGAGGAAGTGGAGATGATGGTGGAGAGCCTTCTGGATGTGCTGCTGCAGACTCTGCTGTCCATCATGAGCAAGTCTCACTCAGTGGAGACGTCCAGAGGACAACGCTGTCCCCAGTGCACTGCCGAGATAACGGTATGCTCCCGCTCCATGTGCCTCTTTGACATGCAATAAAAACAAGTAGTTCATATTTTGAGTTGATTAACCTTTTTTTCGTGCAGGGGGAGTATGTTTCCTGTCTTCTCTCTCTGCTACGTCAGATGACAGAGCTCCACTTTCATCATCTACTCAACAACTTCCACAGCAAAGAGGAGCTGAAGGTGGGGAAACTCTTTGAGTCACAGAGCATGATCACAGCATTTTGCATCAGCCTGCTTCCTACATACCTTGACTGCATAAACTTTCTTAATACATTCCTTGGCAGGAGTTCTTGTTGAAGATCTTCTGCGTGTTCCGCAATCTGATGAAACTGACGATCTTCCCCCGAGACTGGAGCGTCATGAGGCTTCTAACTAGTCAGTGAGTCTGCTTTTACATTTCTGTCATGCAGTCTTCTTTGTCCCAGAGATGGTAAGGGAATACAGCCAACCATTAGATCAGACTCTCTTCAGATAATCCTGCTCTGAAGGTGACGCTTGTGTTGCAGATTTTTTCATCTATTTTTGGCAGCTACCTGGTTTTGTGAGCTGACAGTGTAATGTTTGCTTTCTGCAGTATCATCGTAGTGACAACACAGTTCCTGTCTCCGGCACTACACAAGAACTTCTCAGAGGCCGATTTTGATTTCAAGGTGTGTGTCTGAACAGCATTTAGGAAACTCACCACACCATGAAGCCACACTCTACGTGATGCTCTACCATAACTTGATTTATGAAACTAGTGTTAATGATTCAATGCATTTACTTCTGTATTTCTTTGTGGTGTGTGTTTAGGTGTGGAACTCCTTTTTCAGCCTCACTGTGCTGTACATCAACCAGCCCAGTCTGCAACTGGAGGCGATCGGCCCGGCTAAAAGAAAGAAAGTCCTGGACAAGTGAGAAACTGCCGTACATTCGTTGTGTGCATTCTCTCCAACACAGTTTAATTATTTATCTAACTTTCTATACTTCACTCTTTTCTTTGTAGGAATGGAGATATGAGAGTGATGATGGCTTATGAGCTCTTCAGCATGTGGCAAAAATTAGGTGCGTCAGACAACTTGACTCAACACACACACACATGCTATTACACTGACCTCCATTTATATCTTTATGAAATTAACAAAAACAAATGGCTCCTATCTATGTGAATCGATGTAATCCAGGTGACAACAAGCCCCACTTCATTCCCGGAATGATGGGTCCCTTCCTCGGCGTCACCCTGGTGCCTCAGACCGAGGTTCGAAACATCATGATCCCAATTTTCCACGACATGATGGACTGGGAGCAGAGGAAAAACGGCAACTTCAAACAGGTCATTATTATGATGCTCTGAACTACAGATTGTGTGCCGTTGTAGCTGTTGTGAAGAAAAATTGACAGCTTTTTGTCACATACCCACATCTTTTGGCTGAATGTGTGTGTGTGTAGGTGGAAGCGGAGCTGATGGATAAGCTGGACAGCATGGTGTCGGATGGAAAAGGCGATGATAATCACAGAGAGCTCTTCAGCCTTTTGTAAGCATCAAACCTGTGTTTAGTGATTCTGTGGAGTGATACTCAGAATACTTTTTCCTCTAACATACTTCTCTGTGTTGTTTGGCTGTCAGGACCCAGCTGTTTGGTCCTTATCCAAGGTGAGGTTGTAATGCTCTCACAGCTAAGACGAAGAGACGTTATCATTCACAACTATTTACTTCCTGTGCTTGTCACCTTTAGTAAGAACATCTAACTGTATTTTCTGTGCAGCCTGCTGGAGAAGATAGAGCAGGAGACCTGGAGAGAGACGGGGATCTCATTCGTCACATCAGTCACAAGACTTGTCGAGCGATTACTGGATTACAGGTATGCTGAGATTTACCCTCATCCTTCCAACATATTTAACACACAAGGACTACCGACTGGAGTCCCCGGAGACACAAGAATACACTACTGTAAGAAACAAGCATCATAACAAAATGCTAACTAATTTCTTCTCAAAACATTATTAGTTATGTAATTAATGTCATCTGAAGAAAATAAAAAACTGATTATTATTATTATTTTTGGAAAGTTACAGTTAATTTGCATATTGTGTAAAACGAAAATAGACAGAGCACATGAGGAAACCTGTGTCTGTTTCCTTCAAAATGACTGACAGAGTACCCTTACCCTCCTGATTGTGTGTGATACCCATTGCAAATATTTTATCTATCTATTCTAATCTGTTTAAACTGCATAGGCTGCAATTGGGTGCTTTTGACTGGGGTCCCCTAGGACCACAACACATTAGTCTTTTAAAAAAACACTAATTATAACAAACAGAAAACAATGATATGAAGCCACTAGCAACAGATTGATTGACAAAGTCGTGAAAAACTGGAATGATAAAATAAAGCATCTGTGAGATATGACAAAAAGTAGACACGTACATCCGTTACATCAGTTGGTAGGATTAAGGTTAGGTTACACATAATAACACTAATTGTTTATGTCAGGAAATTGCAGAGCAATGAGAAAAATAAGTATTTTTTATTCTTAGGGACTGCATGAAAGGAGATGAGATGGAGAACAAGAACAAAATTGGTGGTTCCGTCAACCTCATGGTGAGACATTCAAGGCCGTGTTTTCAGTCTGGATTTTAGAAAACAACGTTTATGAATAATTCCACACATGGAGTAAGATTTTAACCTTTCTTTTAAATTCAACCCCAGAACTTCTACAAATCAGAGGTCAACAAGGAGGACATGTACATCCGTTACATCCACAAGCTGTGTGACCTGCATCTCCAAGCAGAGGACTTCACAGGTAACACAGATACTGGGTCATGTTTTGTGACGGTGCATGGTTTATGATTGAGGTTTTTGTTTTCCGGGTAAGCTGGCATCTTTGTTTGGTTAACACAGTTTTTCCTCACCTTTGCCCTTTTGCTCTGCATGTGTTGTTTCCCTCCTTTCACTGGATTTTACAAAAAGAGACACCTGGAGAAGAAGTAGAATAGATGAAGTAGAGAAAGGCTTATGGCGGCGGGAAAAACATGATACATAGAGCAGAATCATGGCTGTATTTCTCGTGGTTAAAGGCCCTGCATGCCGATGGCCCACACGCAGGTGATTTCACTTGTTCTAGCTGATTAGATGTCTTCTCAAGGTGTTGTCAGACTTCACATTAATTTGTATGAAGAACGGGGTGAAACTTATTTACGCATGGTTGTGAATCAACTGTCTTTTTTTGCTTCGTGCAGAGTTCAGTCTGATAGAAAAATACAAGACTCTCCAATGTCCAGCCAGTTTGAGGGAGGGGATGGGATTGACCTTTCATTCAGGAAATACTGATTGTTTACATCCTTGTTTTATAACTGCATGTTAAAATAATACAAACAGTAGAGAAGTAGGGATGCTGCTTGGCTGTAGTGAGTGCAGGACAGTGACAGAGATGAATGATAAGAAGCTGTGTAATTTACAACTTTGTGGGCTGCTGCAGTTTATAGGTACAACTCGATTATTAATCTTTAATACTCTTATTATGGAGCCTGATGACGTCCCATACCTCCCAGCATACCTCCACCCACCTTTAACCCGACTAAAGGTTTAATTAATGAGAGTAGCTGAAAACATGTGAGTATGCAGGGCTTTAAAGCTGATAGTTTCAGGCCTGGATACTTTTTTTTTTTCAGCAAACAGATAATCAAGATAATAAAAATAAGTACAGCAATTCAAAATCTTGAAAACTGGTGAAACTCCACCACAGCAGACTGGATTCCCTGTTTAGCCATAGATAAAGAAGATAATACATAAGGAAATAGTTTGATGAAAGCAGAGACTCGGAAGGTAAACATCACGCTAGAGTGTAAAGACAACCCTGACAGGCTAAAGAGACGGGCCAAATGTCAGGTAGAGATAGAGATAACTAGGTGCTGGTAACATGAAGACATTAGACTTTTGCTCAACAGTCTCCACTGAATCTGAGCACCGGCCCGTTTTATGTTTCTTGTGCTTCTGAGATTTATTTCACATTTATATTAGAAAAAGGCAAAATTAGTTATTTAGAAGGGGGTTATAGTACATTTTAAGCAGGTCTGGTGATGCCACTCTCAATCATGTAAACAGGAAATCAGGGGAATTTGTCAGTTTATGTAATCGTGTAAAGGGCTTAAGTGTTCTTGCTTTACTCACATTATTGGCAGTGGTGGCTTTATTGTGTTCATTTAAATGTAGCCAAATATGACTAATTAAATGCAACCTTATTCATCACTTACGTAAAACAAACAACAGGCAGCTGGCAAGATAATTGAAACACATTTTAATGTTCTGCAGATCTTGCTGTGATTGCACGTGGGGTTATTGTGTAAATTGTTGTCTAAAAAAAAAAACTTTCTCATCTTCAAAGATGTGAATTAAACATAGAAAGATGCATCATTTGTCTTTGGTTTTATACTGCAGATGCAATGGATTCATGTTGTTGAACTGTTTATTTTAGAGCTGCAACTAAGGACTATATACATTATTGATCGGTTGTCTTTTTGGTTGATCTATAAAATGTGAGAAAATGCCCATCACAGAGAAGTACAAAGTAACGCCCCAAACCCCAAAATGTTTTAATTTATTATCTCATAAGACAAAGAAAAGAAGCAAATCCTCACAATTGAGAAGCTTTTTTCTGTCAATCGACTAATTGATTAATTGACTGATTGTTTCAGCTCTGGTTTCATTCATTTTTTATTACAGTCTTTACAGCCAATACAGTAAAATGTCTAAGGAACTATTTCAATATGACAGAAGTCACTAATATTATCTTTCTATATGTAATTTCTCATTCAGACTTACTTACGGCCGCCCAACAATAAAGTAAAATATCCTTTATGGCTGACCAAATACACTCAAGGCATACAAACACCAGTTTCCAAAGTCTGTTTAGTCTATTTATTTATCTATTTATCTATTTTCACTTCTCTGGTATGTCCCATATTCACACTAAGTGCCTTATAAGTGACAATAATGTTAAACAGAAAATACAAAAAATACAACAAATGTCTCAAAACAACAAATGTAAATTAGAAACTATTTAGAAGTGAAACATATACTGTATGGAGGATTGTATCAAAGCAACTAAGAAAGACTGTTATAGGGACTGAGAGCAGCTGATATGATTTCAACTGTGCAGGTGCACTTTGCACTGCTGGCCGCCGATATACCGAAACGTACTCACCACGCTCTGGGCAACTTGTGCTTTGTGCCACTTACATTCGCCATCTGTTCACAAAAACTGGACCCAAAAATATCGTCACTGTGGCCAGACTGTTCAACATCTGTAGCTTTACTAGATAGCACATAATACACTTTTATTCTGATGACCTTTGACCTGTACCCCTTCCACCACAGAGGCAGCGTTCACCCTGCTGCTGTACTGGGAGCTGCTGCAGTGGGAGGACCGGCCTCTGAGGGATTTCCTTCACTACCCCTGTCAGAGCGAGTGGCAACGCAAGGAGAACCTGAGTCGTAAAATCCTCCACTACTTCAACAAGGGCAAGGCAAGTGATTTTATACATCTTTATCTCTCACTCCTGTTTTGAGTGACTTAATGCCAGTACATAATGCAACCGAGGCTCAGACACTAAAATGTGAACATGGATGCAAATAACTTTCTATTGATGAAGCGGTGTTGGTAGGTTTGTGCTGGACAAATCACACACATCAGAAACTAAATCAACTTAGATCCCAAGTTTTTATAGCTTTCTTAAAATGTTTTTATTTTTTGCAATCGTCAAGTGGCTGTTTGTTCTCATCTGCAGTGCAGCTGTTCCCAAACATAATTACATTTTGCCCTCATTAACATTGGGAGTCAGACAGAATCTTGTAGTGTTTATTATAATTTTCCTCAAAGTTTTTATCATGTTTTATATAAAAAATCACTCGTGCTTGTACCTATTGAACTAGATTCATAGAGTGGTAGAGAAGAACCGAGATCCTTTACTTAAGTAAAAGTATCTATCAATACCACAGTGTCAAAATACTACAGTATAAAAGTCTTCATTTCAAAATGTTACTTAAGTAAAAGTACAGCAGTATTGTACTACTGTAATATATCTAAAAAATAATTGTTATGCAAAAAACTAGCCACCAAGATTGTTATATTATTAAATGTATATTGTATTTGATTATCATTAATGAGGCTACTTTAATGTTTTAGTACCATTTTAATGTTGAAGCTTATGAAGGTGGAGCTTTAACTACTTTATGTAGGCTACTGATGGGTAGTTAAATACTAAACAGTTCATCATATTATACAAACTGATCATAGTTTTACATGTAAAGTCGTATCTACTATAGCAAGATAAATGTAGTGAAATAAGAGTATAAAGTAGCTTCAAATGGAAATACTCAAGAAGGCTAAGTACCTCAATACTGCACTTAAAGCACAGCACTTGAGTAAATGTACTTTCCACCACAGGTTTTATAGCTGAGGCAGCATCCTTTCTACAGTGTTGAGAGCATAAACAGAAGAGTGGATTATCAGAATGGTGTTTATTGCCAGGTGTAAGAGGTATACACTAGGAATTTTCTTTGGCATTTTTGGTGCGAGACAAACTGTATAATAACAAAAGAATAGATAAAAACAAAAGAATAGATAAAAACGTTAGAATAAAATAATAAAAATGTACAATTTACAAATTACAAATAAGCTATAAGACTATAAAACAACATCATCTAATTGTCATTGATTTGGCATACATATGTATCATGAAAGAGTTTCCTGTACTAAAGCAACACTGAATATCATATAATATAAATACAAACCTTTGCCCACGCCACAGTACTACCCAGTAAGGGTTAGATGTCTGCTCAAATGTGATTTGCTTCCCCTCATCATTCCTCCCTGGCTGGTATTTCTCCACAAAATTAAATTAGTTGACTGGTCTCTGTGCTTTGGAGAGGACAATGCCCTCTGGACTCTGGGAGCAGCTGAGGAGGAAATAAAAGTGGCCTTCTTCATTAACTCTTTGTCATCTCTAGGTTTTATTGCTGCTCTATAAGTAGCCGGTTTGTACCTGTGGAATCTCCTGCTGCTGTCACGAATGTTAAAATTCATCCAGGACAAATAGAAATCTACATGTGCTTAAAGAGCACATAACAACTCAGTGAATTAATGGTGGCAAAATTATGTCGAAGCTGGACTTTGAAAAAAATATAACTATATATGTACTACACAGTGTGTTATTTCCTTTACTCAAAAACTTAAATAGCAAGATGATATTTTTTTCTGTTTTGTAAAGTCAGATAAGATTATAGAACATGTAGTCAACTTTGTTATTTTATTAGGAAAATTCTGTAAGCAGTAGATACGTGTACATTTAATGTGACAGCTCCCAGTTTCTATACTTTTAAACATGATTGTTTTTTATTTGTTCATTTATCTATCTTTTATTAAAGTTAGAGTCAAAATTGCTCAACAACAAAAAAAACTTTCCACAGTCTAAAAAAAGTATTTGAGGATGGAGGATTTTATTATTTCATTTTATTTTATATTATTTGACAATTGAGGATTTTTCTAAACATCAACTACATGTAATTCTTACACATATCTCAGTTCTTCTTCTTTTTATTCTTCTTTTCCTTATTGTCCTTATATTTTCGACTTGTGTTTTTAACTTGTAAGTTACCTTAAATACCTTATACAGTATCTGACATTTCTTTTCCATGTTCCGTTTGTTAATGTGTTGACTTCAATAAAGTTTTGAGAGAAAAAATAGGCCAAGTTTAACAATAATAAATATGGATCCCAATCTCAGTTTTAATAATAATACACTTGATTTATAAGCACTTTTTAAGACTATGTTACAAAGTGATATAGATAGGAAAAACAACATGAAAAAATGTCTTGTCACTCTGAAGTTTTGTCCGTATGTCATGAAAAAAAAAAATCTTACATTAACTTTTCAAATAACCATCTCCGTGAAACATAACATAAACTAGTAAGAACTTCAACCTGCAAGTTGTTGGTAGAGGCTGTTTTATTTTTTAATCATTATTGTAGAAGTAAACGGAGATGCATGATGAGATGTACATACAACTTCCTGGAAAGATAAAAAAAATAGAAATAAAGTCTGACATCAAATTGACCTCTTTTCAGTTATAACACACATTTTAAAGCTTTATTGAATTGCAAATATGATATTCATACGTTTAGCTCACACCTTTGAAATATAAATAAACCTCGGCAGGCTACCAAGAAGTTCTTCTCATGTTTTTGGATGTTGCTGTCTCAGTGATTCTTCCTGTAGTAAACGTGTGTATATGACACTACTTTATATTTTTTGTATACTTTCCCCTAGTCCTACAAAGTTTCCCAATCTTACAGTCATTTTAATGATGATTTCTCTGTATTATAAAGGACAAATTAAGCTTTAATGATTTCTTCCACTCATCTTATTTATATGTGACTTTGCAGTGCTGGGAATATGGAATCTCTCTCTGCCGGGAGCTGGCTTTCCAGTACGAGACGTTATATGATTACCAGAGCCTCAGCTGGATACGGGTAAGTCAGGTCCTGCGCACTTCCTGTTATTATCAAACAAACATCCTCTGTGATGCTGTAAAGTGATATTTTCATTGTCATCCTTTTATGCGGTGCAAAGTGCGTATATTGCCATACAAAATGTCCTAATTACCTGTGCACGCCCACTCTCATCAGGAAATGCAGAGGATTCAGTAATGTGTGTGATTTAATCATTATTCATCATGACTCTTTTGCATGTTTGTTATTCTGTGACAGAAAATGGAGGCAGCGTATTATGACAACATCATTGAGCAGCAGAGGATCGAGCCGGAGTTCTTCAGAATGGGCTTCTATGGCAGGAAGTTTCCTTTCTTCCTCAGGGTAAATCTAGTCCCATCTTTGTCTGTGCTGACACAGTTATGATTCTGCTGATGCGGCTCTGCTCCTTCACACTTCAGCAGGAGACAAAGTCAGCTACAGTAACAGAGCAAGAGAGAAAGCCAGGACGGGAAGTTGATGTTGAAAATTAGGAGCTGCGTGGGTTGTCCCTCTACCAGACATCTCAGCTATTGATATCATGAATCTCATCATAGTATAACAGAACTTTATCTGTTGCCTCCAGATAGATATTTGCATATTTACCTCATTGTTGCATCATCTGAAAATATAAGAAGATGTGTCCACTACACTGTCTAAATATCGCATTTCATTTAGTGGCTTATTTAACCAATTCCAGTTTCCTATGCAGAACCATAACAAGCCTAAATGGCAATTTTTATCGTTTAAGGCCCCATATATTTCATGAAAGTGGCTATGATCTATATTTTTATAAAAATGTGTTTAATGACATTGTGATAGAGGTCACTTGTAGTAATGAACCAACAGAGAATATCACCTGAATCTGCAGCTCCCGTCGCCTTTACAGAGCTTTATATTGAGTTTGATCTCATTGTTTAACTGTCTGGCTAAACTGTTACTGTTTTGGTTCACTCTCACCGCTCTTATAGTGTCGGCTGCAGCAGGCAGCTGTTTTCAGCAAAAAAAAAAAAAAAAAAGCTATTAAAGCTGTACACTACCTTCTCAGCACCAAACAGCAGACAGACACAATTAGCAACTAGCTGATGAACATAGTGGAGCATTTAGCAGCTAAAAGAGTCAGATAGTTCCCTCAGGAGTTGGTAGAGACAAAAACAGCTTAAAAGAGAGTGAACATTGGACTTACATTTGCCAGGTAGCCAGAGACACAAGTCCAAATGAATTATAATGTTGCTCCATAACTGCTGGATGAGTAAAAAAGCAACCGTTTGCATGTCAACTTAAAAGGTGATAATATGTCAATGTTGCATTCGCAACTTGTTTCCGCTGCTCACAAGTGCCTACAAAATCAGATTTTCAAATTCAACTGCATGCCTTTTTTGCCGTTTTATCCACTAGTATCAATACAACTAAAGTAGTACAACTAATACTAAAACAGCTAGTACTACCAGTACTAGAACAATAAACAAAAATCACTTGTTCACTTATTAGTTTCTACTTAAGAGTTATGTGCAACAGTTTCTCATCAGCATGTCACTGTCAGTCTTGAATATATCCAGCTGTTGTGTTCCCCTTTCTGCAGAACAAGGAGTTTGTCTGTCGTGGTTATGACTATGAACGGCTCGAGGACTTCCAGCAAAGGATGCTGGGGGAATTTCCACAAGCCATCGCCATGCAGCATCCCAACCAACCTGACGACACCATCCTGCAGAGTGATGCTCAGTGTATCCTGCTTGGCTTATAGCGCTAAAACTAACAATTATTTTCATTATAAATTAATGTGTACTTTTGTTTTCTACTGAGACTGTTGGTTGAAAAACATTGCATTTTTGAGAAGGTCAAATCTGTGAATATTTGGCATTTTTACTTGATAAATGAATTGAATGATAAATTGATTATTGTTGACAAGTATTTTCTTTAGATTGATTAATTATTTCAGCATCACAGCTTGCACTATGCATCGCTTATGTATGTGTTAGAGGTTATTACAGATCAAAGAGGAGCACTGCATACAATGTTGAGGTTGAGATAGAGAGTCTCTCTGTAAGCATTTCCTTTGAATCTCCCTCCTGCTCTTCGTCCTCTGTGAATATGCATGTCTGTCTGTCACTTCCTTGACACTTGGCTTCTAGACTTGCAGATCTATGCGGTGACTCCAGTGTCAGACATCTCTGATGTGCCTCAGCTGGAGCGTGTGCCCGAGAGGATCAAGAGCTTCTACCGCATAAACAATGTCAGCCGCTTCCACTATGACAGGCCTTTCCATAAGGGGCCCAAGGACCGCGAGAATGAGTTCAGGGTACGGTGAGCCAGCAGTGTCACTCTCAGTCCATTCCTGCCTCACAGTTTAGTGTTTTTCACAGAAATACTGAATTCAGACGCAACACTAGTTAAAAACATGAAATGGATCAAACTCAAAACTGCAGTTAGATTCATGCAGAGGCATTTCAGCTGATGTAAGTCAAGTAAAGTCAAGTCAATTTTATTTATATAACTCAATATCACACATTTACCAAAAGGGGATTTACAGTCTGTATCCTTAGACCCTCAATTCGGATAAGAAAAAACTTGTGACGGGTGTGCACGGAATAAACCAACATAGTAAAATGACAGTATTGACAATCAGGATGACAAAATTATTGATAGATTGTAAAACATATATGAAGAATGGATCCGGGAGGATGTCAAGCAACTTTCAGGTGACACAAAACTGAGCCACACAACCTCCTCTCCACCATGTAAACCTGGAAGAAGACAGACTACTCAAATCACACAAAAGCCAAAACTCAATCCCACAATTCATACAGATAGTAGATAAGAAACAAACACGCAGAGGGAGGGAGAGACAAGGACAACATGCACACAAGGGAGAGTGCGAGACAAGAGGAGAGGCTGAATCTCTTGAAGGACGAAGATCTGGACATCTGGAATGAGGCACCGACAGCCAGAGGAGACAGAGAGGTCCCTGGACGACCGACAGTCCAGCACGGACAAGCCTGAGTGAAAGAGAGGACAAAGGAGAAAATAGGGAGAGAGAGAGAGTTATACTGTAGTGCTTGTGGGACAACAAACAGACAGAGGTTTAGAGAGAAGCAGTGGTTTCCAGAAAGTTTCCAGTATTCTCATAAGCAGGACAAACATGGACTATACATCGCTTAATACTCATCTCTCCAGTCTCTCTCTGATTATTTCACCGCAGGTGCATTAGTCATAAATGCTGCAGAATGATGTAATGTAGCAAGAGGAAAAGTTTCCAAAATCATGACGACATAAGCCAGAGACAGAAAACTGCATTAGTATAGAGGAAATGACCATTAAATTGAGTGAATATCTCTGACATCAACTGCAGCTCATCCATGTACTGCAGGACTTATTGTGTTGTTTTTAGGGCTACAACTGATGATTATTTTCATTATTGATTAATCCATTGATAATTTTTTGTCAGAAAATAATGAGAAATGCCTGTCAAAATATTCCAGAGCCCATAAAAAAGTGTCCCACCAACAGTCCAAACCACAATGATGTTCAATTAAAGACAATATGAAACAGAAAAACAATAATTATCTGTCGATCGACTTATCGATTAAAGCCATAATTGTATTGCAAGCCTTTTTGTTCTTACTTTACTCACCCACACACCCCACCTCGTATCTACTACAGCTAACAGTGCTTTAGAGACTTGGATCAGACATGATACTGTACTGTAGTTTCCTCTGACACAGTAACCTCAATTTGGAATCAAACCACACCAGGACTTTTACTCTTTACTGAACTGACCTACATGCTACTGTACACAAAACACTGTTTTGAGGTTTCCCAGCCTTGTCATTTATAATAACCTCTGTCCTGCATGTTTTAACAGAGTCTGTGGATAGAGAGAACAACCCTCATCCTCTCCCGTCCTCTCCCCGGGATCTCTCGCTGGGCGGAGGTGGAAAGGAGAGAAGTGGTGAGGAGCTCAAACAATCACTCTATATTATCTTATACAGCACATACTGCCTCCTGAGGGACACCTCGGTAGCCACGCTTCTGAGGGAGTGTGTTAAATTGACTAACGTGTAGCTATATACACGTACTTCCTTCCCTTTTATCATACATATATTTATTTACAGATGGAGGTGAGCCCTCTGGAGAATGCCATTTATGTGGTGGAGAATAAAACTCAGGAGCTTCGGACTCTGATCAGCCAGTACCAACACAGACAGCATCATGGCAACATCAACCCGCTCAGCATGTGCCTAAATGGGGTCATAGATGCGGCTGTGAATGGAGGCATCGCCAGATATCAGGAGGTAGAGAAGAAGAGAGATTGAATTTGATTTATTGATTGGTGTTTGCGAGAGATCCTCATCTTTTGACACGTCCTCTTCTACAACAGGCCTTCTTTGATAAGGACTACATCAGCAGTCATCCAGAGGATACAGAGAGGATCACACACCTGAAGGATTTGATGCAGGAGCAGGTCAGACTCAGCGCTGAATTTAATCATATATGGAACTCTTACTTAAACATCCTCTTCAGTGCGTTTTGTCCTCTGATTTCCTGTGAACAGGTGCACATTCTCGGAGTGGGGCTGGCTGTTCATGAGAAGCTGGTGCATCCAGAGATGCGTCCCCTGCACAAAAAGCTGGTAGACCAGTTCCACATGATGAGGACCGGTTTACATCATGTGAGTAGTCCAACATGTGGCTCAGTTTTTTCTCAGGTTTTATTCTCGCTGACCAAAAGGCACAACGCCGCTTTTGCAGAGAGTCTGTTTTTTATGCATCCGTGTGTTGTGAGTATTATGCCTGTATGTTTTCATGCAAGTGTTTTAATGCAAGTGTGAACAGTGTAAATATTCAGAGCAGTATATGGTTGGGTCCCAGCAGGGTGTGCCCGGCGTGGATCGATTCGGCCCTGCAGGCTGCCAAGGTGTCAACTCTCCCAGAGGCATCCTCTCCTCCCACAGCCACATGAGCCCTGAGAGTGTCCGCCTCATACACAGACACAGGTCAGTATGTCACACACACACATGCACACACACGAACACACAGAAATAAAAGTCTTAAACAACATTGTCTCCGTCCCGCAGCCCTCTGAACCTTCAGGGTTCGATCCGTCACTCGTCCTCCTCGCTGTCCTCTCACACATCGAGTGAGGCAGGAAACCTCGTCATAATGACCGACGGCCTAATGGGGGAGCACCCAGAGGAGGCATTACACATGCAGGTAAGGCTTGAAATAAAAAAACACACACGGAATGAATGAATGTAGTGGAAATGGTATGAATTTGTTTTGGACATTACTGTATAAAGCTTAACTCATGAAAACTGGGGCCGGTTGCACAAAGCACCTCAAGTTAAGATTTTCCTAAAAGTCAGAGTTAAGGTTTACTTAAGATAGAATCGGTTGCACAAAACACCTTTAAGTCTTTTCTTTATGGTTCCCTTAAATATTTAAGGTTTTATTCCTTATCTTGGTCTTATACTTAAGTAATCCCTTAAACAGTTGCACAAAAGATCTTAGCAACCAAAATAAGGAAAAAAAACGCAAGGTATGTCTGACTTTCTTAATCGCAACATAGCCGAGTTCATGGCGATGAATGAAGAAATTGAATGCATCCCGAGAAAAGTATTCCACGACTGGGAGAGCCCAATAGATACGATTAACAATGAGCAATTGATTTTACACATATTTGACCGGAGGCTGCATTACACACATGCTTGAAGTCGGGCACTGCCGGAGAGGTGGTCAACATGAAAATAAAATAAACCAACGTTGTAGCACAATGGCCTGGCAGTACCAGCAAACGGTCTCCATGGAAACGGTAGAATTTTACTGCTGTAAAATGTCTTTTAATGCACTAAATACTTTAGCGTGTTTCCTTAATTAAGGAAACCTTTTAAGGAGTTCTGTGTAACACCCTTAAGTTCCTCAGCCAAAGACAGTGTAAGCCTAAAGTATCATACTTATAGGTGAAAACGTAAGGTGCTCTGTGCAACCGGCTACTGGTCTATTCAGGATATAAAACATTGAATAATACTTGTATGATTACTTTTGTATTAACATTGATACTGTAACTATAACCGCATTGTAATGCTGCTGTCTCAATGCACATAAACTTTAATTATTAGTTTCCCGTCCGCTAGATGAAATATAAAAGGTGGATACACCAAATACATACAATTTTCTCCTCTGTGTTTTGTTTTGCAGCCGAGCCCCTCCTCCTCCAGCCTGAGCTCAATCCGCTCCAACTCATCCCAGATTATTAACTCTGCTCCCTCGAGTGCCAGAGGTGAGTAAGAAAGACACATCAGAGATGGATGCAGAGACGGAAATATTCAGTACTGTATACTGCCCAATATCAGTGTATATGAAATGTCTTTATGGAGGTTTTATCAATCACAGATGCTTGAGAATTAGAAAATATCTTTCGTAGATATCTCATAAATTATACATAGATGGTAGCAAGACATAAAATAGACATCTCTGTTGCATATAATGAGGTAGTTGCCGGTATAAATGTTAATATTTCCACGTCTTTTCTCCGTCCAGGCTCTCCGTCTTTGCCTGATAAGGCCAAACACAACCGAGAAGTGATGATACTGTTGCCGTCTCATCGTGAGAGGGGCAACAACTCCATGTACTACAACATGGCAGAGAACGGACAGGTAGGACAGATCTACAGCGCCATACGGGTGTATCAATGTGCAAAATATACCAGATTTCTAAATGTGTTCATAATCCTTAAAATCAGTGGGTGTTTTTAACTCGCCATTAAAAAAACTGAAATAAAACTGTATGAATTTATGATACATTCTGTGTTACAGAACAACCACATGCAGCGTGCCTTACTTCAGCAAGTTAGCCCCTGTAAGCCATGTGCTGATCCTCATATGAATCTCCCAGAGAAAGGTAACACAACACAAACAGGTTGAAATGTACAGTGTTATGTAGATGAGATGTATCACAGTGTGTGTTGACATGTTTTTGGGTTCCCCCTCCAGTGTTTCCTAACGCTCCCAGCAGCTGGAGTTTGGATGGAGAGAACAGGGAGCAGATGTCCTACATGCCGGCTTCTGCTGGAGGGGTGATCATGCCACCTGTCCCACCAAGGTCCTTCCCATCAGGTACCTGCTCCTTTTACTTGTGTTTTTTAATGGGATTGAGAGCTTTTGAGATGTAGGCTGGATTTTCAAGGATATTTAAAGGGATAGTTTGGGTGTTCTGAAGGGGGGTTGTATGAGGAACATAGTCCAGAGTCAGTGTATTACCTACAGTAGATGATGGACGGAAGGTTGCTTTGCTCCCATGTCGGTACTCCTGTCTGTTTCTCCAAACTGGGGGCGTGCAGACCGTCATCTACTGTAGGTAATACACTGACTATGGATAAGTACCTCATACAACCCCACTTCAAAACACCCAAGCTATCCCTTTAAGACATTAATGTTTTAAGCAAAGTATGAATTAATCATCTCCTCATGTGAATTTTGCTTTGCAGGACACTTCCTGATGCACTGTGATGCGTTTCACCACCAGAATAGCGACCCTCCCCCCGCCCTGCCTGTCCGTTCACTTCGAAAGGTACAGCCATCAGAGAAATATTATATATGTATGTAGTCATATCAGATGAAAAAAACATTGGCTTTTCTTCCTCCTCATCCTCCTGCTTCTTCCCCTCTCCTCTTCTCCTTTTTTTCTCTTTATGATGCTGAAATTGTAATCTCAGTTTTGAAAAACGCATTATCAATTTTGGAAATTACATTTTAAGTCTTTTGTCATGGTAACCCTGCCTTCGCAGAAGCTCCCATTTCCCAAGTTGTCAACTCCCACACACTTACAGTCAGTTTGTTAAATATACACTGTAGCAATGCCTGTTTGATTGAGTGTAGACACAGTATTTGTTTCACTCCAGTAGTCAGGTCATAATTACGAAGCCATTTTAAAGTGCCCCACTGTCTGAAATACGGACAATGTCAGAATGATGAAGTAGTTGTTGACTCTTTATCTTCTTTCGTTTGCAACTTGTAATTCCAATATTTCTCACAGCATGTGAAGGCAGCGTGTTGAAATCCAGGTTGTCGTGACAACGCTGGACACTTCGTTAACTGTAAGTTAGGAGAAATATACCCATGACACCCACTATCTCTCTGCCTCTTTCTCCCACCAGTCTCCTCTCCACCCGATCCCTGGCTCTCCCACCAGTCCTCAGTCAGCTTTGGGTGGCAGTAACTCCACCCTGTCCGGCAGCGCCAGCAGCGGCGTCTCCTCTCTGAGTGAGAGTAACTTCGGAGGCCAGTATCCAGACCCTGGCCCCATCAGGAACGACGCACTGGAGCCTCTTCCCAGTCACCTGTGGTCCCCCCCTGACGAATACCTGGCCTCTCCCTACTTGCACATCCACTACGGCGGACCAGAGCTCGACTCAGTGGACCCGGTCCGCCCCTTCCACTACCGCAGCCCCGCCTCGCACCCGCACAACCACCCGCATCCTCACGCTCACGCCCACCCCGGGATGGACGGCCACTCCCACGGGCCGCTGCCTCACCACCACGCTCCCATTCACGGCCCCCACCACATCCCGTACCGCAGGCCTCAGCCTCCGGCCGTGCCGCCTAAACCCTACCTGAGAGAGGGCTGCATCCCCGAGGAGGAGCTGCCGCCTCAGCCCATCCCGCTGCCCCGCAGGATCTTCCACTCCCCTCACGGCCACCGGGAGGACCAGGGGAAACACCCCTGGGAGCAGTGCATCAACGAGGAGCACGAGGAGACCCAGTGATGAAGAGGCTCCAGCTATATTTCAGTTAGTTCTCCTTGTCTTCTTCCCTTCATTTGCACTGAATGAAAGGAGCAGTAATAGGAAGAGTCTCATGTGAAGCAGTGTTCAGTTGACCCTTTAATTTAGTGCACATGAAGGAAAGGAAAGAGGGAGTGAACGTTGATGAATCTACAGTACGAGGCACAACTGCCGTCACTGCTCCGTGTGGCCTCTTAGATATATAATTAAAAGAAATGTATCTGTTGAACAATAACACAGATTCACTTTGTTCAGAAATTGATATTGATTGTACACAAATGTACAACCCGTCTGTGAGCATGTTTTTTCATTTGAGAATAATACGACAACCGTTTTGTGAAACATGACAACCGTGATCATAACCAACATGATCCCCCCGGTGCAGTTTAAGCTCTGAACTCCCGTCATTTTGCTTTTCATGGCATTTTCACAACACGAGGCGGCAACGACCGAAGGTTATTATTCACAGCGAAGTGACTTCTCTGCTTTAAATGCTTCATATATATGAATTCTTATTTTGATAAATAAATACAAAATACATTATAGTGTTTTCAAAGGCTTAATGTCCATTATGTTTTCCAAAACACTGTTAAGTGCTCCTTAATAGTGAATCATATCAAATGGCGCACTTTGATACGCGTCGCTGCCGGGCTGTCATGAATCGACTTGCAGCTCTCCTCTTTGGAACGGCACCTCAAGGGACATGAACTTGAGTCACTGGCGATTTCCCTTCCGTACCGTTGCGTATGGAAACCTACTACGTGAATGTATTCAGATGAGATGTTCTATTTGTATTGCACAAGCTGCAATCTTGGTTTTTTGTTTAAGTGCTTTAAGTTGAGTCTATGTTGAAGAAGTCTCTATTTGTCTCTTTTGTGTGACAAAGATATCTCCAGAGGACGGAGAGGGGAGGACAATGACAGACAGGTATCACACCTGTCATGTTTCATGTTCATGGTGAACGGAACGAGAACTCTCCACACCTCAACCACCTGCTGGACTCGGAAAACTAACACCATCTCTCTCTTTCTCCCTCCATCTTTTTCCTTCTCTGTACGGTTGTCAGACCATGTTAAGCAGTGAGGGCTGAAACTGGACAGCTGCAGTGGCATTTGCGTTGCGTCTGATGACACTGTTTAGACCCCCCTGCCCGCTGAGTGGCCAGTCGAGGAGCCCACTCAGACAGCGTTGGAATCGCCTACCTGCCTTAAGTGCACTCAAATGCAGTTTGACCTCTCACCCGGACTGTGAGAAGCTCATTTAGCGACAGCCGTTCTCCTTTTCATTCTGTTCACTATACGCTCCCTGTAGGAAAAAACAAACAAAAAAAAGATATCTACCTAGTGATGTTTTGTATGGTTTCGTCCCGCTTTGGTTTCAGGTTGTTGTTTGGTTTGTAGCGCTAATAATTCTTATTCTGCCTGCGGCTCTTTCTCAATCACCTTCTGTTGTGTGAAAACTAATGATGTGTTTCAGAAGAAGCCCGGACTAAGAGAGAGGTTTACTTTTTATGTGGAGCAGAAGAACAGCGCTGTTTATCGCGATGCAGTGGGTTGGAAGGATATAGCTAATATTTTAACAATTTTCCTGGTTGTTTTTTTTTTTTTTGCAGGTGGATGCTTTGTGTTACCGTACATCAAGTTGTCAGCTGACTAGACAACATCTATTTTTGTATGTGAGATCATCAGTTGTGTGAACATATTTCAAAGACAGAAGGTACTGCATCAGCTGCTGTACTTTGTATGGAGATGGACCTCTGCTTAGATATATACAATATGTGAGTATCTCTTGTGAGGCCGATGGCACTGAGGAGAACTGGTGACTGAAGTGATGCTCAAAATATAGGTACAATAGAATTTTTCAATGTAAATTCTGTTATTGTACATACAGCAGTATTGTGAAATATTTTTGAGAATTATTGCAGACGCCCCAAAAAGGTTTATCGTTGTTTTGTGTATATACATGTACTCCAGAGATCAGTGTAATTGATAAATATCTATAATCAGTGTTTGAAAAAGGACATCCATTAGACTGTGGCCGTCTCCACCGTTCTTGACTTTGAGTCTTCTCATATAAATACTTTATACACTTTTCAATGTGCTTTCCTGTACATATGGTGTTAGCATGATCAAACAGTGTTTGGTTGTAAAAGTGGTTTTCCTACTCCCATAACTGCTGTGGTATGGAATTCATTAACGATGCCAAACATTAAAGACAATCTTTTATCAGCTCTAACTCTTCCTCCTTACCTTTGCTGTGCTGTGATTGGTGGAGCAGTGTGTCAAAGTGGACAGTAGATGGCGCTGTTTGTCATGAAAATGCATGAAGCTGACACCACAGTGGTGAGAATGCAGGCAGATTTTGTTCTGCTTGCACTGTTTTCAGAGTGTGTGTGCTTCAGTGGTGGACGTATTGAGATCTTTTACTTAAAGCAGCTATAGTCAACATAATATGAACAATGGATCAAATGACAATGTGAAAGGGGTCACCTGTAGTTATAAACCTACAGAGAATTATCACCTGAATCTGCAGCTCTCCTCGCTTTTACAACACTTTATAGAGTTTCAGCTCATTGTTCATCTGTCCGGCCCACAACGTTACTGTTTTGGTTCACTCTCACCGCTTTCGAAAGCGTCGTTTTCTGGTACAGCAGACAGCTGTTTCCAGCAGAATAGCTCTACATAGTGAAGCATTTAGCAGCTAAAGAGCCAGATATTTCCCTCAGGAGTTGGTAGAGTCCCAAAACAAAACAGAGCCAAAAGAGGGTGAATAATTGGACTTGCAATCACCGGGGGGCCAATATTATTAGTGATGCATTAAAGGAGCAGATGTGTGTAACATTTCAGGGGATCTATTAGCAGAAATGGAATATAATATTAATAACTATGTTTACGATAGTGTATAATCACCTGAAACTAAGAATCGTGTTTTCGTTAGCTTAGAATGAGTCCTTCATATCTACTTAAGGAGCGGGTCTTCTTCACAGAGTCCGCCATGCTGCTCCGCCATGTTTCTACAGTAGCCCAGAACGGACAAACCAAACGCTGGCTCTAGAGAAAATCTTTCACGGTTTTACATTGCCTGAAGGCCGTAGTTCTCCAACACGTTTGTGAAACTGTGGTAACGTGAGCCACAGAGTGCAAAACCATGGTACCGTCAGCCACCGTCTGACTTCCGTTGCTCCTAAAGTAGTGTTATTATGGTAAGGATGGCCTCTGCCGCGAAATCCTACACGCTGTACCTTTAACATGTACGCAGCAATTACTTTGTTAGCAAAGGTAACAAGTAACTAGAGTAGTCAAATACATGTAGTGGAGTAAAAAGTACTATATTTTCCTCAGAAATGTAGTGGAGTCAAAGTGTAAAGTTGACTCAAATGGAAATACTCAAGTACTTCTAAAGTTTACTTAAGCACAGTACTCGAGTAAATGTACTTAGTAGCATTCCACCAGTGGTGTGCATGAAGTGTGTGTGTGTGTATGTGTGTGTGTCACACAACCCATGGGTCCACCGCAGAAGAAGAAACACATAAAAAGACAAACTCTTGAGTTGCAGTGACAGCTAAGGTCCCTGCTCTCACCAGCTCAAGCTTCACGCCGCCACCAACGACATACTTTGATATTCAAATGCAGCATCTTTTTCTTTGATATATGATAATGCAACTGGAGTTAAAGTTTTATTCCTTCGTGGAAAGAAAACATAACGTGGTCTGTGTTACAACTAAATGTAAGGGGTTGTATTGGCAACTCCTTCTGCAAATATGAACATGGATCACGGATGCTTTGGAAGTCACTTTACACCATCTGTGTAATGAGTAGTGATGTGTGGCCTACAGGTGGCACAAGTGACCCATTGAGGATTCCTGTAGGATAGTTAGAAATAATCTGAATCTAATCTGATTGGAAATACAGCATTCAAAACCATCATCTAAGAAGAATTTATATATTAACAGTAGATACTCTTGTAAAGGTGAAGAAGGATATTTTAGCTCATTCAGTAACATTACGGCTGTTTATTATTCTTTCTTTAATATTAGGTAGATAGATAGATTGATAGATAGATAGATAAATAAGATCATATTTTAGCCTTCACTTGTTGGACTTCAGCTGAATAACACTGAAGTTGTTAGCGTGGGCTGTGTGTCTGTTTGCCTCTGAAATGTCTTTGGTAACAATGAGGACTGTGTCTCCGTGTCTCGCATATCCATGATGCAGTCACAGAAAAAAAAAGAAAGCAGAAGAGTTGGGATGAAAGGATCCTAGCTGCCTCTCCAGAGGATGATGATGCTGTGGTGCATGCTGATGTATGTACTGACTTTCATTTTTACAGCGTCACTGTGGCTCCTCTCATTTGCACAGCTCTCTCTCTCTCTCTCTCTCTCTCTCTCTCTCTCTCTCTCTCTCTCTGTTTTTTTGCCCCTTTTCTTTCTTCACCTTCATCATGTCTTAAAATCTCACTGTCTTAAGGGACTTACAGTGAGTGAATTCTGTATAATAATGTGCCCTCCACACTAGATCTGTTTTTGTTTGTGCCCACTTGCGTGCATGTCAGTGCAACGCCGGCGTGCAGGCGGAGCTCTTCCCTCTTCTGGGGTTGCGTCGTCTCATTCTTCTGTTATTGTTTGGGGCACAAGAGCACAATGATGTGAAAAGCATCTCTCACACATTCTGGCAACTGGAATGACAGGCTGCCATCTAGCCGTCTGTTTGGAAGAAAACAAAAATAACCTGCTGGATCTGGCATCGCATCTCTTTGCGTGCACTAGTTTCCTCCTGAATGTGTGCGCTGCTACATTAATTTGACACAGATTTGGTTCAAGGGTTGTGTTTGAAGCAAATTAACAGACTGCCAGCCTTTTGTGCACAAATAACGGTGGAAAAAGATGAGACAAATACATCAGGAAACAAAGTTTTTAATAAATGAAACAATACTAATAAATAAAGATTAAACAAGTTGCACATTCAAATAAAATCCAACAAAACGAACATAACACTGAACAGTAAAGTACAGTACCAGAGCACAGATTATTAAAAAAAAACAAAGTCCCAACCCTCCCAGACATTTACAAATTTTCTTAAAAACTTCAAGAGGCAAACATAGACATTGTATAAAAGCATCATACAGTAGAGCATTTGTCATCTGAGTATAATTTACAAATTTATTGAAGGATAAATACTTATAGCTGATCTCTAACTCGAGATACACATGTGAAAAATGGGATTTAAACATGTGTTTCTCAGGTGAGGTTCCAGCCCTGTTTTTAGTGATCAATAACAGTGATGAGGTGACGACGAAAGCAGTCCATCAATTCATGGGAAACTCACAAATTATCTATAACCGTAAATAACGTTTTAATAGCTTTTATCCACATCTCCATTGGTCTCTTCTCTGTTGGTGCATCACAGAATAAAAGTCAAGAGCATCTCTGCCGGCGGATATGGCTACATCAGGCGTTGTGTGGAAGAAACACTCCTCCATCTGACTCCCTAGAGGCTTCGTCAGTAAGGAGCAAACTTCTGTCTGTCTGGCTTTTTGATGCAGTTGGCTGAGGAGATTTTGGCGGTGTAGGCGGCCAGAGTGGTGTGGGAGGGCGCTGCAGTGACGGCCACGGTGGGGCCCTGGCTGGAGAGAGTCAGAAAGGGCATAGACTTCACCCCCAGCAGGCTGGAGAGGGGCATGGCACCGTACGGGGTGCTCAGCATGTGCGCCGGGGTCAGGGCGCCCATGGTGGCCATGGTGGGTCCAGGGGAGCCAGCTGGGGAGCCCGACTGGGTGAAGGCCATGTTGAGGTCGACCGGAGCGCCCATGGTGGCGGCCTGAGCCGTGGATTTGGCTGTCTCTAAACTATGAGGGCGGAGATAGGAGGAGGGAGGACAGGGAGTCATGGAGGAAGGACAGAGAATGAAGATTAGAGGATTATACTGTTGCTGCAACACTGGGGGAAGAGCATGGAAATGTTTTAAAGAGGAACTCCACTCCAAGTCTTGGTGTGGGGATGTACCATCTCACATCCGCCACTCTGAGTATGAGCTCTTACCATCTGGCATACAGAGATACAGAGTCCGCAAATGCAAACTGAACCTTTTTAAAAGCTGTTTGTGCCCACCTTGATCAAAATTTTAAATTTTAAATAATGTTTCTTGAGGCTGTAGGGTTGTGCAATAGCGTCATGATGTTCTTATTCTTATTCTTATTAGTATCTCTTATTTATGCTGTTTTATATAGATCTTGGGCAATATCGGGATATGCTGTGGAGGCAGCTGATGGTGTGCAGCACTGAGTCCAAGACAAATTTCCCCAAGGGGACAATAAAGTGTAGTGTATCGTATCGTATCGTATCGTATCGTATCGTATCGTATCGTATCGTATCGTATTGTATCGTATCGTATCGTACCGTATCGTACTCTTCTGTTTGGCGTCCTAGAGACCTCAGGGGCTCAATCAACATACTTAACATTGTTTTATCAGCTTTATAGTTGCTTATAAACATGCTTTTGAGCTGATGACATGTTTCAGAAGTCCACCACAGAAGATGATGTGTTACTTCTTTTATTCTATTAAACATGTTTAAATACAGTGGATTTTTACACGCTCAATATCTGTGACTGGTGGACACCGTCCAAATCCCAAATAAGCAGTGATGGAAGTAACTAAATACAATTTCATTTGTTCTGTGGTGGAGATTGTTTTTATTTATCCTATTTATTAACACATTTAGTAGCATTTTTTTGAGTGCTTTTGAATTCAGATCTATTAGGGCTCTTAACAGAGTATTTCTACTCTGCAGTATTACTACTTTTACTTGAGTAAAATATCTGAGTAGTTCACCACTGCTCTCCTTACTGTAACAAAGTCGTTTTGTGTGCACTTGTAGGTACTTTTTTTGAGTATTTAATTAATGCATCTACCTTATGTTCCATCCGGCTGGCACGCTCAGTGATCCAAATCAAACGCACCCAGGATGTTACTTGACCAGGTGCATGCTGGATCTGGTTAACATGCTAAATGCTGAACTGCTATTTTCAGTGAGAGGTGTGAGAGGACTTTCTGATGTTGTTGAAAACTTTGAGGACCGCAGTGGGACACAGAGGCTGAGTGGACTGGATATGTTCTCCTTTGAGAATGAACGAGCAGAGAAGTTGAACCTGGATCAGACTGAGGAGGAACTTCACAGGTGCACAAGCCTCCAGGTCAGACAGGTGAGTACAACAACCTCGCTGGGATAGTTGTAATTCTCTCCAGAGAATAACGTCAAGCGTTGTATGCTTGTGTGCTCATTACAGGTTGTGCAAAAACAGCTTTCTCTCTGCTTTAATATGTGTGTTTGTGGGCTGCAGCTGCTGGTATTTGTTTAAATACATCTCTGTTTTGTCTGCTTTGCGGATGTTTCTTATTCTACTGTTGTTTCTATAAGAATTGTAAGCTATTTATTTAACTGATGTGGCTTAATATTGCTTGTGACACCCACCATTGTGTCCATAGCTCTTTTATTTATTGTGACATTTTTGTTGTCTGAGTTGTGTCCTCTTTTCGGGTTGATAATCAGTTGTGTGCACAGGCTGTCTATTGAAAATTGTTGGTTTGTAAATAAGGGCTCTGCCTCTGCGTGGTGTGATGTGTGTGCTTTGGCATGTTAATGTTAGTGTTTCGTAGCCTGAATACGTTCTTTAATGGTCTATCATTTAACATCATCCACAGTCTTTTCCATATTTTGTCACCGAGGAAGTAAAGCCAATGTCAAGAAAACACAAGAGTTAACATGGGACTGTTCTTTTGTTTCTCCATTTTGGAAGTTAAAGTATTGGAGAGCGGTAGGAATTATTCAGATTTAGATTTAATTATACAGAGTCAACCTGATTTTGTAGTTCCTTGACATTTGGTCTCATCTTTTAATTTACAGAAATAAAGAAACATCATAAGCAGTAAATATGAATTCTATTTTTATTGTGAACATTTGCTGCCCTATTTCTGTTGCATATGTTGCCTTGCCCTTTTTCTCTCTTTTTATTCTGATTAATTTTATTTGTATTAACTACTTTTATGTGCCTAGATTTATCCTGTCACCTGTTCTTCAATGATTTACTCTAAAACTTTGTCTTGTGTGGCATTATGATCTTTAAATATTGGAAAAGATAATTGAGAAAAAGAAGCCAGTGCGCTGCATATACTGAATTCCAACAAGATACTGCTTCCATGTCGTACAATACAACCGGGCTTTTACTCATTCCCTCGAGGCCAATTATACCAGCAGCACAAGGACATACCTCATTATCACTTATCACTCTACAGCGTGACCTTTGACCCTTTTAAACCAATACTTTTCTCTCAGGCGTGCACTTGCGGTGACTCATTAGATGGCCGTACGCCGGCCCTTACCAGGAGGTAATGAGGTACTGGGCCAAGTTGATGCTGACCGGCGTTCCTGTGATAGTGACATGACGGTCACTCGTCCCGTCCAGCTGGCTGCCGATCTTGATCTGAGCTCCTGACACCTGCCTGATCTCGTTGATCTTAGTGCCCTGACGGCCGATGATCGAGCCGATCAGCTGCAAGAGAACAGAGGCGGAGATGGATTTGTCAGTTTGATGGAAAAAGTAGACAAGCTTTACAAAGGAAAGGCTTCGATAAATCATTTGCTTTTTCTTATAATGCTGATGAAAGTGATTCTGACTAAAAGGCCAAAAGCAAAAAAACACTAGAACAATATCAAAATGTGCGGTGCTGTTGGGCGGACTTAATGCAGTCCACTTTGAATATTGCAATTACATTGTCTTCAGTGGATTGGTCATCCATCATGCATGTCAAAAGCACTTTTTTTTTTTACCGGAGTCTCCCGTAATTGCTACTGCATGTGCACCGGTAAAAGAGACGAGAGGAGGCACATTTGCCTCTCATTAATCTGAGTGGCTAAAAGGTTATTGATTCCTCAGAGTGGTGATGACTTCCCAAACAAATCACTTCCCAAACACATGCCAGCTAGATGCATCTCCGCACTAATGGAAAACATAATGGGAAAATAACTCAAATATATAACGTACAGTCCCGTCTGGGGCTTGAGCGCTCTCACTCTCTGCTGAGAGTAGATTAGACAATGACATGAGTTTTTTATTGCATTCCAAAATACATTATCACTTTTGTTCTGCTTTCATTAGCCAACCTGGACCCCTGCCTATTAGCGACAATAGATATTTAACAGAGCCAAAGCTCGCGGGGCTGCGTATCAGCTCAAGTGCAGGGTGTCAGGGCCCAGCGACGGGGTTATGCTGCCAGATATATAGTGAGTTGGACAGACAGTGATGAAGCACTTGTAGTATGCGTGTGTGCTGGCAGCTTAGCAGCGGCTGACGCATGCTGTAGGTACAAATACACAACACACACACACACACTCGTCCCTGCATTTCACATTCCTTTCCTGAGAAGTAAGCAGCCTGTTCCACAGTGTCTGATTTGTCACACAGCGACCTGGTTGGTCCGCCTGGCTATTATTGGCTCAGCAGTTTATTCAGGGGTGTGGAAGAGACACACTGAGAGCAGCCAGCTCCTAAAAGAGCAACTCCAGAGACAATGGCCACTACAGACCTCAAATCACAGATAAAGTGTGTCCCGCCCTCCCCCCCACTGAGACCAAGAATCTCCACAGGACCTTTTACACCAGCTGTCAATAGACACCAGCTGTCAACAGCTCGCCCACTTTGGTGTGCATGACCTCACACAACAGCATTCCTCTATGAACAACCTTAAAAAAATGCAAGCAGAGCTAAATAAACAGCCCAGTCACACAGCAGTTCGTGAAATAGTCATGAAATTTAATGTATATATTCGTGTATATAGACATGAATTTAAAAAAAAATGTTGTGATGGTCTCCACGAATGTAATTAATCCATGTAATTGTGAACCGGGAAGTATAAAGAGCGGTGAACGCCGCGTAGGGAGGAGGTATGGTGGGTCAAAAAACACAGGACTTTCGCCCAGGAGACCGGTGTTAGTGTCCCGTGTGAAACTAGTAGTCAAAGTTGATTAATTTGCCACGTAACTTCCGTACTTAAGTTACGGCACTTCCGGTGTTATTTTAACCCAAACTATGGTCTTTTCCCAAACCTAACTAAGTAGTTTTGTTGCCTAAGCCTAACCAAGTCGATCTATTCCTTAAACCTAAGTAGCTTTGTTACCTAAACTTAACCAAGTCAATATTTTCCCAAACCTAAGTAGTTTTGTTGCCTAAACCTAACCAAGTATACCTATTCCTAAACCTAACTAAGTAGTTTTGTTGCCTAAACCTAACCAAATCAATCTTCTCCTAAATCTAACTAAGTAGTTTGCTGCCTATGCCTAACCAAGTTGACCTACTCCTAAACCTAACTAAGTAGTTTTGCTCCCTAAACTTAACCAAGTCGATCTATTCCTAAACTAACTATACTTAAACTAAGTAGTTTTATTTTGAAAAGACTGTGAGCGTAAAGTGACACGTGCGTCACGTGTTGTTGAAAGTCGTGCCGAGCGTCACGCAAAAAAGGGAAATTCATATCTATGTACACGAATCAAATAGATTCAATTTCGTGACTACTTCACGAACTGCCGTGAGACTGTGTTGAAGAAATGACACGGGAGACACTGCTTGCCGATGCTGTGTTGATTATTTTTCATGAGCATTCAACTAACATCAATGCTGCACTACATTACTTCTGGTCCTCAACTATAAGTGGCCTACATATTGTTGAGTTCCTGCTGAGGCAGTCATTTGAAAGGACACAGGAAGAGGGATGGGATGGTGAGGGTGCAGCCATTTTTCTTCCGGCTAAATCTTCCCCGCACAGGAGTACAGTACATACTGCTGACTGGGTGTAAGCAGTTTCTCAATGCATCTGTGTGTGTGTGCGTTCAGTGTGTGAGCACAGAGAGTAGGATTGTGTGGCCGGGCCTGAGGGGGGAGGACGGAGGGCTGAGGAGGCTCAGTCATGGCTATAAGTCCTCTCTTCTGGAACAATGGCTGGAGCTTACAGCTGTCCCTGTCACGTATAGCGCTGGACTCCCTCATTCCTCTGATGCATTGTGCCGCTCGCCATGTGGGGGTTTGCTTGGTTAAAAAAGCCTTCAGGCATTTTAGAAATGTTGTTGAAGGGTTGGTGCTATATTCTATACAGTACAGTGAAACCTGATCAATCTCTTCTTCCCTCTATTGTAAAACAAAGACAGCTAAGTGAAAATGAATTTCATTGTCTGACATTTCTTCTTTGCCGATACTTGTAATTGAAGTCATATTTTGAACTGCAAATTTGACAGAAGAGAGCATTTCATATCATAAATTGCAGCACAGTTTAAGGGGAGACACCCCAGGGTAATAGGGTAAAAAAAAACTAATATATACCATCATGAATCTTCCCCAGTTGACTACTTATATTAAGACAATAATTTTTTGTTTCACAAGTTTTGAGAATTTGTTTAAATATGCAAATGAGGCGTTATCTTGTTAATGTTTTCTAATTTGCATATATTTCCAGAACAGAAATCTGAACATCGGATACAACCAGGCTCAAAATTCTTGTTTCATTTTGTTGACATAATAGAGTAAAAGGTTTTTACAGAGGGAATTTTGGATATCTCTTTTTATCACTCCTTAAATCAGAAAATACTGTCAACAGTCATTCAAAAAAATAATAATAATTTTTTGCCATGTTTTAGGAATAAAATGTTATATAATTCAGGCTATGAATATATATATCTCTCTTTATATATAGAGAGAGATATATAGATAAAAAATAGATAAATTGTAGTTAAATAAACACCTAAATGTGTATTTTGGATGTTTTTGATCCACTAGTCTGAAAGAAGATGTGTTATGGAAGCAAAATCTAAAAATCTAAAAATGTTTTTGCCTGGGGTGTCTCACCTTAAAGCATAAGACTGATCATTTTTCTATTTTTGTTATTTGTAACAAATCTAGGGTTGACCTGAATGCTTTGAAGATTTGAAGCTTCGAAGCTTCAACCGTTGCCATGGTAATTGCTCTCCAAATCAGTATTTGAATGCTTTTTTTTTTTTTTTATATAAGTATGTAATGATAATGTATAAATCCCAAAATAGCCCATGATATAAGGAATAGGTGCGTGTGTGTACAGTAGTGCGGCAGCAGCACTGTCCCGAAGCTTAGAATACCTTCGGTACAGCTCTAAACAAATCCTATGAAAAGACCAAAAAAATCTTAAAACACACCAGTGAGCCACACTGTTGCACTGTTGCTGGTTAACATGCTCCTTTGCTGTAGTTTATTTTGAGCCAATCCCACATACACCGTCCTGTCGCTGTAAATACTCACAGGCGTGTATAAATCTGCAGTTGAAAATAGTCCCCAGCAAATGCGCTCCTGCATCATCCTTTACTCCTGTTTGAGTCATATTTGCTGCTGCAGCTGTTTTAGAAAATATCTTAGCCTTTTTAAAAAAAAAAATTAAACTATATATTTGTGACCCGATTTTGAAAGATTTATGACCTCATTAGGAAGTAATGCGTTTCAGGAAGTCCTTGAGAAATGGACGTACACATTGTTTGTTTTGGTCTTTTCATAGGATTTGTTGACACTGAGAAAAATACATAAAAAAATGTCGACCTTATCCTTTAATTTCCTAAATATTTCATTCTTATGGGTGAACGTGGTTCTGTTTTTATACTGGATGCAAGAGCTGCAAATTAAATCATAAATCATAAATGGCTTCATTATAAATTTGACTTGAGAAAAGAGCTTTCTCTCAGTTTTCGAAATGAAATACAATATGAGGCAAATTACAGATAATAGCCAGATGCTCTCTGTTCAAACCAACCAAACTGAATACTAGAGCGATCATCTGAAAGGAAATGTAGAACGACTTCATTTTGAAGTGAATCTATGCATTACGATTTCCCCTCTCAGATTGGAGAGACGTTTCATCAAACCCTGGCGGAGACTAAGTGAAGAGGGAAAGGATCTTTGTCTGTTTTCTTATTGGCTGTTTTGACAGCAGACAGCCTCTAAGTAGGTCAGGGAACATGAGAGGATTTACTGAGCACTCATGGGAGTCACTCTAAGACACTGCAACTGCAGCCCAGACAATAATGCGAAAGGATCCATATCAGCCCAGAATCCCTTTAACCTTGGGTTAGTTTGAGGTTAGAATAATGAGGATAATTAGGACGTTGCCAACATGTCTCTCGTCTCTTTTGAAGTCACACCAGACGTCTTTGCATTTGCAGCTACCGCATCCGAAATCACCTGCTCTCCTTGTGCTGTGTGCGTGTGAGATGATTTCCTGTTGTGAAGAATAAAAATGTATATGTTGCTTCTGCTTACATCATTGGGAATAAGCAGTTCCTGAGATGTCTGAGTGTTGGAGTCCATCCCTGAGGAGAGAGAGCACAGACTGAATAAAATTGACGTATCAGACATTTGACGATTCATTCAACTCCTTTAGTTAGTGAAGCCACACAAACTGGCATTGATATGCGGGAAAAACCCTTTGAGCGAGGAACCGCTAGATATAGTAAAGCAGTTAATTTCCATTTTAATGGACTGGTGTTTAACACGGCACTCATTCTTCTCCTTCTCCCAGCTCTCCGACTCTGCGGAACGTATCATTTCACATAATAGTTTCTATGAGGGAGCTATAAAGCCTCGTCTCCTCCTTCCTCACTGATACAAGCACATTACCAGTGCGGCTAATGACAGCAAGCCTTTATTTCTCAGGTCTAAAGGCAGGTTGAAAATCTAGTTACAGATGGAGGAGCGATGATAAAACTCTGCAAGCTGCTTATTTTATTTGAAAAATTGTTTAATTAAACCATTCGTTTGAGTGAGGAGATATAATCCAGAGCAAATATTATTACTGCTTTACATACCAGGTATGATAGTGGAAGTAGGCTGGGCCATTGGACTCAGGCCTTGCTGCATTGACAGCTGGTGTAGCTTGGCCATCTGTAAAACAGAAAGCAGAATGCAGTGTACACTAAACCATAAACTACTCATGTTATATTCATTTATAATATTTCCACAAATGGCCGTACTGTACCTCTGAGTGTGGAATGCCATATTGGTTTTGCAAAGTGTAGGCCTGAAAGACAGCATCCTGCATTAGGTAAATTACAGCAATAAAACATCACACACAGGCAATAAATCCACAGCCTCTTAATGGAAGTGCTTCTCTATCAATACATGCCTGATTTGTTTTTCAGAATAAGAGAAATGAGCGTTTATAGTTCAGAATTTAACATACTTTCTGATTTACTCCTCTCTACCAATGCATGTTTCATAGTTTGGGTTTTATTTGTCCGGGATTTGAGATATCAATTTCTGAAATTTCTGCCTGGTGAATTGAATTTTGCTTGTGGTTCTCACAGCAGCATTAAAAATGGCATAAAAAAGATTCAGCAACAACGTCTCTTTCCAAACACAGTGTCCCTGTTTGTCTGAATAATCCTCAAACCTCAGTGTGAACAGTTAAACAGACTATAAGTAGCTCCGGTGATCTGGACTATTCTGATAAACCAAAATCAGCTTTACTTCCCCAAACAATGCCACTGCTTAATGTTAAAAACAGAATTGCAAAATGAACCATTTTTCCCTTACATACAATAAATAATTTCTGACCTACTAAAACCTCATGTCAGTGTAGTAGTAAGTACTGAAGTGGTAACCGTTCCCTTGCAAAGCTTGGCTTGCACATTTGATGAAGGTGTTAAAATACATAAATTAACATTAAGTATTGTTATTACACTAAATAATTAACTATTTCCTGTGTTATATGTTCTATTGTCTAATATATTGTTTCTATTTGCCAAAAAGTAAAAGGGTTTCTATTTCGGTTGCTATACTTGACCCAGTCGGTTGCTATACTGTACAAGGACAGATTAGAAACAACCATCATAGCAAATGTTAATTTATTTCTTCTTGAAATACTAATTAAAACAGAAAACAATTATATGAAGTCATCAGGAACAAATTGATTGACAAAGTCATGAAAAACTGTAATGAATGAATAAAGCACCTGTGAGATATGACAGATTAAACCTCTGGGGTCTACATGGTTAAATCCCACTAGAGAGAATTTAATCTTTTTCTTTTATCTGTAATTTGAGTGCCCTGACCCTTTTTAAATGATTTGCTAAAAGCACGTATTGCTTATAAATAGTTCATCTTTTGTGCTGTAACAAATAATTTGTGCAATCCTGCCTGTTGGCTGCATCATCTCTATCTCTACCTGCAGGATCGCCCATCCCCCCCAAGATCTTAAATAATGCAGACTCACATATGTTGAGCCCTTTTTTCTCTCACTCCATTCATCCATACTTAACTTAATTTCTATCCATCCATCTATCTCTCTATTCTAACTCAATTTTGCTTGACGCCAGCTGTCTGGCCACTATTACCAGTCCATCCTACATGGTCATAAACTGGCGAGGAGAGCTCGGCCGTTACAGTGAATCATACATTAGAGTTGCGTTTATACAGGAAAGCACAAAAACACAACACATTAATAGCAATTATCTTTCAATTTACAGCATGAGTGATCTAAATTGTGAAGTCTTTTATATTTTACTACCCACAGTTTATGTATTTTTTCCAATCTAGGGCTAATTTGTCAGAGGCTGCTTTTTCCGTTCTGATATTATGACGGTATCTGCTATTGCTGTCATGGGAGGAATATTCCTAAAGCCGAAATGTTTCTGGTGCAGAGCTAGGCAGGACTAAAAAAAGAGAGTGTGGTGGTGGTGTGTGTGATGGCATCGTGTTTCAGAAGGGGTTATAGCTCTTATGACAGGGTAGAACAATAGCTGCAGCTTACGCTCAGCTGTTGTTTTTAATGCCTCCAGCCAGATGATGGACTGTGTAAATTTGGACATAGCACACAACCCTCAGATCCTCACAGCCCTGAAACGCATTCCTGCTCTGTGCAGTGAAGTTTAATACCAGCTTCTGGAGAGATTTTTTATATTTTATAATCAGAAGAATGGAGATTATCTGCAGACTTCACATTAATGAATGTCCATTACCTGCTGGAGGTCCAGGCCACCCTGGGTGACGGAGTACAGAGGGTGAGGTGCATATTCTGACGCCTCATACACCTACAAACACACAAGAGAAGCACAAAAGGAAAATATGCAGCTCATTACTGAAATATCTGCATGTTTATAAAGCCCAGACAGTCATTATTTTTGCAATGGAAGTGATGATTAGTGAGAGTAAATGTGTTCTTACCAACTGGAACCCTCCATGGTAAATGTGATGTAAAAATAATGAATAAAAACTTCCATTTTAATTTTTTTCCCCCGCTTGCTCTTTCGCTACAGATCAAATTTGGTCTGAGATGGGCTCTCAAGGCTGCATTTCTGACACTTCAACACACCTAACAGGCTTATAGGCCGTGACTCATCCGCAGACCCTTTCCCATTCCACTTAATTTTCTCCTCTGACAAATTATACAAACATCCCCTATCACTGCGCTGCCTTCATTAAAGCCATCTCCCAGTGACCAGGACGTCTCCCCGGGTTTAATTTGATAGCTTATTATGGGGAATATCAAAAACACAAAGCCATTCCATAAATTGACCAGAGTCTGAGGCAGCACAAACACTGTCAGAACTGCTGACAGCTATGCAGAATATCTGACTGCTGCTGTAGCCAGAGGAGACGGCAGGTCTCCAGTCTCGCTCGCTAATCTTGTGACTTGGTCAATGGGAGGGTGGATATCTGTGACTTCTCAAACAGCAGCGTCTATACCACTCAACCCCTCCCTCACATACATGACACACGACACACACTATAAAAGCACCCGATCCCCCACCAGGGAACACCTACATGAGTCTTGTTTCCCCAGAGTCAGCCAAGAACTTCAATGAACGATTGGATCATTGGCGATACCTTCTCCAAACAGTCTCCAATGACCATTTGTAGTTTTGGGTGTCAGCCCCAAATGATTCTCAAACTTTTCAGCTGTGCTAGCAGTATGGCTTGATGACTTTGTCGGTCGGTCTGCCTTCATTTAGTGCCACCAGCAGGTCAAAGTTTTCTCTTATTCTGTGTCTAGCGCCACTATGAGGTTGACATTTGTAGTATTGAGTGAAATATCTCGACAACTATTGGATGGACTCAGTGGGGTAACCTCCGGGTCTGTAAAGTGAAGCCAGTGCGGAATTGCCTTAAACTTGCATTCTTTCTAACAGCCAGCAGGGGGCGACTCTGATTGTATAGAAGTCTATGAGAAAATGAGTCTACTTCTCACTTGATTTATTACCTCAGTAAACATTGTAAACATGAGTTTATGGTCTCAATCGCTAGTTTCAAGTCTTCTTCAATACAGCATGATGTTCAATTAGTAAATGATGGTCCCAATTAGACTCAAATAGACCATAAGGCAGGGGATGCTTTAGGGCGTGGCTACCTTGTGATTGACAGGTCGCTACCACGGCGTTGTCCGGTCAGGGAGTTGTCCATGTTTTCGTCTTACAAATTTAACACTTTCACAGTGTGTTTTCAGGTCATTAAAGTAATGTTCTCCTCTGGGTAAATTGTAATAATTTTGGTAATCCATAAATTTTCCTTCTAGCACCAACATGAGGTCAATTTAAAAAAAAAATTTCATTCAACTTTGATTCAAAACTAAATACCTGCAAAATGGTGGCAAATGGCTGTGTTATGCTAGAAAAGAAATAAAAAAGAGAGCTAGAGAGAGGAGTTCAAACCCTGCTTACTTTCTCACACAGCTGGCCGATCACGTGTGTAAAGTGGGTGTGAATGTCGGATGGTTGGTTTCGGAAGGTTACAGAAATTGTCAGACACACCCCCAAGCAGTTCCGATGAAGCATACTGCCGTCTTGATGACACACTCATCATCCTCAGCTGTGTTTAGTGCTAAGTAATTAGCAAATGTTAGCATGCTTACACATAAAACTAACCATGGACCGCACAGAGGCGTCCAAGTGTAGCCTCACAAAGCTGCTAGCATGTCTGTAGACTCTTGGTCTTGTTATTCATGACTTACTAATACTAACTCATCCTCCACCTTCTTGCAAACCATAATAATTTTCAAAAACTACTAATAGAGTTGGAGACATTAGTAACAATCAAGCCAAATTGTTATTCTTTCGGAAAAATATGATCAAGAACATGGACTGCATGTATCATTTCACCTTAACACAAGTTTCTGTTGAGCAAATTGCTCAAACTGGCACCAAAGACAGATCTCCCACAATATTGGCACTAAACCCGAGAGCAAGATCATCATATTTTTTTTTTTTACTAGTCCAAAAAACTGCACAGCAGTGCTTCTCTGCTCTCCAGTAAAGCTTCTCTCCTGGGTGCAGCTGGTGCAGGGTAAAAACCACAGCCAAACCAAAAGAAATAAAAAATGCAGTGCACACCAGGATACTGGCATTGATTTTTTTTTGGTTTACTCTTTCTTTTACTGGTGTTAACTTGACGTACATCACCTCTTCTTCTTTTCTCCTCTGTCATAAATATGTGTTCATCTTGTACGCAACAGTCTAGTAAAGCACAGTTTGAGAACCACTGTGCTAGATCCCGACATGTATGTAGTAAAATCTCTCACCTGGTTCCCTGCGATGAGGAGAGCAGCTGGGGAGGGGCTCGGCCGGTAGGGGATGGTGGCACCCTTTGGGGGAGACTTAAAAACAAGACAAGAGTCAGAGGTTGTAATAAACATAAATCTCATAGACATGAATAATCTACTCTGAAATGACGTCAAAGAGTGAGACACTTAGTGCAAATGGTGTGCAACTCTTTGGTACATTAAGATACAATAACAATTAATGACGAGCTAAACTGCTAATGACACTGACATTATTCCCTTCCTTGTTTTCCTTTTGATAATATTAGTCATTCATTGAATTATTGAAGCCGTGTAGTGCGAGCTCTTTGTGGATAATAGCTCTGAGCTTTAGTTTGCATCGGAGCTGCTGGCTCTGCAGTGGTGTGCCCTCTGGATAAATCAAGCATCCACTGACAAGGAGACATTTGAAGATAAAATTCTTCAAACACCAATGAGAAAAGGAGATTATACAGGGTACATGACGCCGTATATCTTATCGAGCAACTGCAATGTTGGCGATACTGTTTTGGGGTTTAAGATGTAGAGCATCTTTTCTGCGGGAGCAGTCACAGCAAATTCTTTGTATAACTTTGCATAATTTAAATCTCGAAGCCAACGGGAAGAAGCCGCTGGTACAGAATCCTAATGAAACTCGCAAGCCTTTGAAGAAAGCCCTGGAAAACTGGATCAAACTAGCAATTAGTCAGTCAGGTCCAGCTGCAATGCTAAAACAAAAGGGACTTGTGCACTTCCATGAACACACAGGGAGAAACTGTGCTCGGGGTTGTTTTTCTCTCATCATCTCCTCGATTTTCTCAAGAGAGCTGTTGTCTAAAGGTGGACAGATTTTGCTGCAGGCCAGTTTGTTTTCTCTTAGCAGCTTAGTGTCCTCTCCAACAATACTGAGCTCTGACCCGAGAGCTGCACCTTTCGACTCCTTCCGATGAAAAGGAATTATGCACTTCCTTGATATATCCTGTGTTAGATGAGGATGATGCTACAGAATCTGTGTTCAGCTGTCGATTTCAGTCATAGATGGCATTACATAACACAGAAGACTAACACAGCCTACTAAAAATGCATTAACTCCTGCTGCAGCGGAATAGACAATAACTGCTGGTGAGATGAAAACATGCACGTCAATGGCAATAATTTCCTTCACGTAGCTGCAGCAGCAGAGTTCTGACAACATGTCAGCTCTAGGTGTGGGTATGTGGAGTAAAGAGAGGAATATGGTATGCTTCCTACCTCCAGGATTACTGTGCAGATGAGCCTGACACACTGGATTACAGACTCCTGATTCCCAGATATCGTCACCCCTCGCTCAGTGGAGTTGGGCAGCAAATCCCCTGCCACCTGTATCTGAGCTCCGGTGCTCTGCAAATGATAGGGGTTTTAGAAAAAAAGATTAGTTTGATTCCGGAGATAAGACAGGCCGTTATTACTCTGCCATGGTTCCTTTCTGTGCCTCCTTCCTTCCTGCTGGCTTTGCTGAACTTATATTTTAAACCTCTACTGACGGAGACCGGCCACGCTGTAGTGTGTTTAACGTCAAGTCCTGTCAGGTTAGAGATAAATGAAGTCACCCATGGTCAGCAGATGTAATTCCCCTCAATTTTAGCTGATGTATTCCTAATATAGCATGGCTGCAGGCAAGAAGGACTGCTTGTAAAGATTTATGTACATTCGCTGATGTCTCTATCAGACTTGGAGGCCATTGTTGAACCACACACATTACAAAATGCCTCTGTATGCGTCCTGTAGCAACCAAACAAAACAAATCTGTTACTGAAACCAATTTGGGTTATGAACACAACAAGAAAAACCGTCTAACCGCAGAAAATCAGCTGGATGCCAAAACACGTGAAGGTAAAATAAGAGGGACACTATTAGTAGATGAGCACAGAGCTAAAGTTACAGTGTCGGACGTCTCTGGCAACAGATCTAATGTTGTTTAATCCTAATGTTTCAACTGGGCGTAAATGTAGTCAGGAGTTTTTCCCTTTCAAAGTTGCCACTGCTGAGTCATACTGTTTGTTGTTATCTATCCGGACTGCATTGTCTCACTAATTTCCTGCCTTAATAGCCTAAATCCAATTTTAGTCTGGTGCCAACCTAAGTGCAGATACCACCACTTTGGTCCAGACGGAAATATCTAAGCAACTTGTGTATGGATAGACATGAAATTCTGTTCAGACAGTCATGGTCCCCAGAGGATGAACCATAATGACTCTGGTGATCTCCTGACTTTTCCTCTAGCGGCACCAGAAGGTTGACATTTGTGGTTTTGAGTGAAATGTCTCAACTATTGGAAAACATATAATGAAATTTGGTACACGCATTCATGTTCCCCGCAGGAGATTTGATGATCCCCTGACTTTTCATATAGCGCCGTCTTTAGGTCAAAATTTGAAGTTATCCAATACTTTGGTTTATCATCAAATACCTGCAGAATGAATGGCATTCCCATCAGCCTCTGCTGTACTACGTGTTTGCTGCTATGCTAACAAATATTAGCATGCTAACCAGCTAAAGGAAGATGATGAGCGTGGTAAACATTATACTGTGGAAACCGCTTGTAGTGATCACTGTTACATTGATCAACTGCTTATATGGATCAAAAAACTTGGGACAGAATCGTTCCTGTACAAATGCTGTTTAAACCATTATCTAATAGTAATCAAGTAGTTCACTTACAGTGTTCATTTTGGGTCTTTTCATACATAACAGATAGAAAAAATTGATTTGTTTTATTCTCATATTAAATATTTATATTAAATTACAGTTTATTTTCCGGCCTGAAACCACCACAAAGCTGTGGCTTAGTATAGCCCATTTGCACTATTGAAGTTACTGTATTTGTAAACAGCACAATATAGTTTTAGGCTATAACCTAATTATAATTTCAAGTACAGTAAACAATATTTTCTATGCAGTACTGTATAATAGTGTATGCGAATTATACACAGTACAGTCATTTAATTTGTACAGTAATTTGAAATGTATTTGAAACAGCTGTACTGTATTTTGAAACATAAAATTCTGTCATTACTTCATATTCATGTAATGAATATACAAATGTCAATTAGATGGTAATCTGCATGAGAAATAACAAAAAAAGAAAAGAAATTCTGTTATAATAATCATCTGCTTATAGTGATCAATTTGACGTGGACAGATGTGATCCCTATAAGAGGTTTGGACTGTACCTGCTAAACATCAGCATGTTAGCTCTGCCATTGTGAGCATGTTGGCAACCGGACATTGGCATTTAGCTCAAAGCACCGCAGTGTCCAAGTGTGGCCTCACAGAGCTGCTAGACTCTTTATTCACAACTTACTAATACTGCTAGTGCATCTTTATATTTTTGTATTTTATGTAAATCTGCTTTTTGACATATGTCACTCGTCTGTAGCTCGAATGCAATTTGCATTTTATGATTTATGACAAATTATTCATACAGTTATTATTTTATACAATTTTGTTGCTGTAGATAAATATGAATACCACCTCTCTAAATGTATCATATTTATATAATGAATGAGAGCTTCTAATGCATACCTAAAATATATTACTGCATGCAGGAGGACTTACACAAATTATTAGTGTAAGTCCTCCTGTTAGTGACTATAGGGCACAAAACAAAGCAGGTCAAATAAACCTGTGGAAAATGAAATATCTCTCCCTTCCAGCTGCAGTTTAATTTCCCTCATCTATAGAAGCAGATTTGTCCTCTTCATATTTTAGTGTTCGTCCAGCCTGTGCAGCAAGGACGTGGAGGATGGGGTAGATTTTATGTTCTGGCTACTCACCTCTCTGATCTCCTTTATCTTTGCCCCTCCCTTCCCGATGAGAGAGCCACACTGGCTGGCAGGGATGACCAGCCGCAGGGTGACTGGTGGCTTGGAGCTGATGGTGCCGTTGGCCACCAGCGCAGTCAGGTCCTGGAGGGAGATGAAAAAATGTGGTGAGAGGATGAAAGAGAGGGGAGAGAGAGTCCCAGAGGGAGAGATCAGGCAGCAGGGGTCAAGGTGAAAATGGAGGGAGAGAAAAGCTACTGGAGGGTTTTTATCTCCGATAATTAGGATTGAAGTGGCGTTGAATTTAAATCCAGTTCCTCTTATTGGTTAATTTAGGATTCACATAAATCTAAACACACTTTCAGTTAGAGTTCTATTCTTAGTCCTTACTCAGTACTGAGGGAAATTAAAATGTCAACCTATCGCTGCTTATTAGCATTAGCTCAAACTATTAAGAGCAAAGCAGGTGCTATATCAGAATCCGGTTTATTTCCAAGTAGGTTTTCACATACAGGGAATTTGCTTTGGTATATTGGTGCATAAACATTAGGGGTGGGAAAAAAATAGATTCACCTATGTATTGCGATTGTTTTTTTTGGTATGATTTTAAAATAGATTTTTTTAATGCCAGAATTAATATATTTGCTTCATTTGAGTTTATGCGGAGGTAGAGGGAAGTTACCGCTTTTATTGTTGTAGTCAGAATAAGGTGACGTCATATCTGTTCCGTATCCGTCAACCAAAACAAACCACAGCTGGCCGAAACGACAAAGCAGAAAACGGCGGAGGGGTCGGCGTGGATACGACTTGAACCCTCACATGTTAAATCCACAGTGGTAAACACTACACATACAGTAAAGTATGGAAACACTTTGGGTTTCACACATTGACAGGAAAAGCAGAACGTAAGAACGTATCATATTTCGGTAACGTGTGGTCAAATCAGCCGACGCTACAACTGTAGAGCACCCATATACTGACATTTATGTTAAATACATTCAAACGGCGCCGATGGAGCTGACAATGGATGTATAAATAAAACGAAGCTAACGATGAACCAATCCCAACGCAGCCAAGCTCAAGTTCTACTGCACCGACATGAATTGAACATGAAAAAAATCATATAGGATCCATACTGGAAGTGGCAGGTGGAGCTAAGAGCGATCCAGCATCTGTGCTAATTAACCTCAGTATCTGTATGTTTCACTATGTGCTGGGAGTCCACAGGAGGCCGGCCAGCTATGTAGGAGAAGTGGTTCAGTCCTGTGTGGGGTCTTAAAAGGCTGTTCAATCATTCATATGAACTGCTGAATTCTCCATGAAAGGGGAACGTCAACTGCAGCACCAGCTGTGTGCAAATCATGCTTTGAGATTTTCACTCTGCTGCATGTATTTGAGCTAGGACATATTGTCCATATGTCCTTCCTACTGCAAGCACACTGAACCTGCTCACCTTGGGGGTTCTTTCCACTGATCTTTTTGAATAGAACTGAATGAGAGGATATAATGTGAAGATATATATATATATATATATATATATATACATATATATATATATATATATATACACATGTACAGATTCACAGTACATTCATTTTCATTTCCTTGGTTCTTTTTCTTGTAATCTAATGAAACTGCAATGAGATGTTCCTTTAAACTGTCAGGTATGTTGGACACACACTGAGGAAAACTCTTGAGAGCCTGAAAAAATTAAATGAAAAATCCTTTTAAGTTTCTAAAGTTTGATAGATCATGGTTGGTATGGTTCCTTTTAAAGGTATAGAACAAAATCTAATGATAGAACTCAGTTATTTATCATCAAACCCTCGGTAGATAAAGTTAAAATGCATATCAACATATGCGACTGACAAAGTCTGATGACAATAACAGCCCCAGAAAGAATGGGTGCAGAACATGTCTGTTATCTACAGTAGCCTATATAATGGATGGTATGTATTTGGATCAAGAGCCTCACTGGTTTGATGAGTGTTTTTACAGTGCAGGTAGCAAACATCCTGTGTCTGCTCTCCGGTGGGTGGAGATTGAGCTTTTAATTAATGAACAGTGTGTCTCTGTGAACCTTTGAAATGTAAATACGCTGCGCTGTCTCTCTTCCCATCAGAGTTCAACCCACAACAAAAATGTGTGACAGAATGCAGAGCTCATTGCTTGTTTTTGAACGGTTTGTGTTCCAGTAAAATTAGCAGAGTTTGACTTAAGGGGGGGGGGGCAGTGTAACCGGAAAGGGATTTTACTCATGAAGGGAGCTGCATAATGCTTCCAATAACTGTGAACTTTGTATTTGAAAAGCATATTCAGATGTGGCTCTGTGCTCCGTGTCTATATTTAGTGAGGCGGATCAGGCTCTCTGACGTCTCGTCTCATTAGAAGAGGGGCACGTAGCTCGTCTGTACAATCACAAGACTCTCTGCGTCATTTTCTTGATTTGATCTAAAAATATGAGCCACATCTTAACAACTGTGAACGTTCCCATACTTCCCTGTGACAGCGGGAAAAAAAAAAAAAAGAGAAACTCTCAAAGCGAATTGGCGGAAATTATACAGCGGGTAACACAAGCACTGCTCACACAAAGAGTAGCTGGGCTTAAATCCCCAAAGCATATTGTGTTGCTTGCAGGATATGGACTCCAACACAGACAGATTATGTGGCTTTCACGCATGCTGTGCCTCGACACCTGGGAACAAAATACATGCATCATACTGTACTGCATGTAGTGAATTTCTTTCAAATTATCATAATAATAATTTGCATAAACGTGTATTTTTGCGCTCATGTGGCAGCCTTTGGGGAAAACTTCATCCATGAAACACGGACAGAAACACACACAAGTGATCAACTGCCAAATGAAAGTGTGCCTGTGTGTAATCATAAACTATTGAGACCGAAACAAACGCCAAATCTAATACTCAATGGCCAAAAAGCAGATTATTCCCCCTTTGTTTTTAATTAAATGTGTCACATATACAATAACTCAACTATGGCGGAAGAAGCGGCGCGCAGTGGGTCAGCCAACACGTTGCCATGGTAACTCAAGAGTTTCAGGGTTGAGAGAGGTGAGTGTGAAAGATCTTTAATGAATACGGCACTGTGCTCCCAGCCAGCATGTGTTTACTGAAGGCTGTCGACCTGAGCGGGAAGCTCAGCTGTTTCCTTGCCAGAGCGTACCCTGTGATGCTAAATCAGAGTGAGGACGGCTCTCATTCCACCATATTAATTAGTGCGGTGATGGACAGTCACCATGGGGACTAATAGCAAAAGGAACCTGTCATCTATAATTCATTAGTAGAGAAGGTATACAAATCCTTCTCATTAACAGGTACAAATTAGCATCATTTGTACTTTTGATGAGTGGACTGAACATGTGTTGCCAAGTAAAAGTATTTACATGACATGGCCCAACAATTAGGGATAAACCGATCCTACTTTTTCAGTCCTGATACTGATAGCGATACCTGGGCTTTGGGTATCGGCCGATACTGAGTACCGATCCGATACCAGAGTTTCATTAATAAGCTGTATGCCTCACTGTGTAGAAGTGGGATCATCCTTTTATGAGTAAGGCAACATCAGGCTTGACTTAAACATTGCTTTCCTAACTTTGTAAAACAAAATGTAACAAATAAATACATAGATATAAATATATAGTTATTTTTAATTACAATTTAAGTGTAAACCTTTTAATGCAGCAACAAATTGGTCAAAACTTAACCAGGAATTAAAATTCCAGTATATAATGTATATAGTATATAATCATAGAATTGAATTGAATAGATCGTCCCCATTGTCGCCAATACCTGATCCAGCTATTTGAGTCAGTATCGGACCGATATCCATTCCGGTATCGGTATCGGTGTATCCCTACCAACAATAATGTAGTTTAACAACTTACTGTACAACACACATCACGTCATTCCTCTTACAATAGTCAATAGTGTTTTTAACAACAGCAGCTAAATCTACTTATCCCACATTTTCGTCTGCAGTGTAATCGTATCTGAAAGTGCTACGAAACACGGTTAAAATTTTGCCTCCCATCACTTCAGTTTAGTGTATAATCGATAGTGATAAAAGCACATTAGTGGTAATGTTGAGATGAAGCTCGGGAAATGATTTCTTGTAATAATGTGGTGGAATGGCTTCTTGCACTTTTTGCAGACTTCCAAAAAGCTTGCTACATACATGTTGTGATTGGTTTTCTCTGTTTATGAGACATGACGACATGAGCTGATTTCCCTCGTATGTGATACCAATGAGCGGCATGTGTTACAGTTGCACTTACCTCCTCCAGTTTGTATGTGATCATGGTGAAAGCTCTGAAGACGCAGTCTGTGGAGCCGGTGATGGTGATGATCCTCTCTGGACAGGAGCCCTCTGAGATGTTGACCCGAGCGCTGCTCTGTGGAGACCGAGGTCATTAGGTCAGTTAATGGTCAACATTGACGGAATAGTTTAAAATACACTTCCTTGCTTTCTTGCCTAGAGGTAAATGAGTAGATATGTTAAATTTAAAGCTACTGCACAGCCAGCAGCTTGTTAACTTAGCTTAGCATAATGACTGTAATCAGGGGAAACAGCTAGTCTCTGTACAAAAGTTATGAAATCCACCTACCAGCACCCCTCATAATACCACAACTTGTTGTTTTCACTTACGCTGACTGTATTACTTTTGGACAGAGCCAGGCTAGCTGTTTCCCTTCATTTCCAGTTGTTATGCTAAAATAAGATAACCTCATCTCCTGCAAATGTATTGAATTAAAAGAAAAAGGGCCAAACAAATCAAAATATTGGTAAATTATTGTGTATATTAGGGATGTCACGATACCAGAAATTTAGAAGTCGATACCAATACCAGTGAAATTCCACGATTCTCAATGCCAATTTGAAACCACAGTAAAAAACAAATGTAAAACATTAAATCCCATGTACTTTAACATACACTCCTTTATTACTGTTTGCATACTGTTTTTTGTTAGGAAGTTAAACAGGTCACAATTCCCTCTCTATTATTTATTTTATATTGCTGTGAAAACATCTCCTTCAAACAACTGTATTTCGCCCAATACTCATCTTTACTGAATAGAGCCTGAGTGCATCATATGTAAATCAATGGTAACTCCCGCGTTGAAGCAGGACAAGAGCTAGTTAGCGGTAGCTTTTAGCTGTTTGCAGCCGGTAAGCAGCACAGTCCTGCGCGGAGTAACAGCTAACGTTAACTAGTTCTTGTCCTGCCGACATGGATCTCAAGCACTGACGGTACCTACAGTATTGTAGAAAAAAACGAGTACCGTCACATTTTCAGTATTTTGGCATCGACGTGACATCCCTAGAATATATCTTCATATACATACTAACCCTAACTTTACTAGAAACGGGGGAAACAGCAAGTCTGACTGTCCAAAGATTAAAAAAACTCTGCCTACCAGCATCTCAAAATCTAAAAAATTACAAAAACAAAGTGTAAAAACATCAATCAGTGGTTTTCCAGAAGTTATGTTCCCAATTATTTTTTGGCTTGGAGCAGTGACTTCCTGGAGGTGTTGGTAGGTAGATTTTCATCAGCTTTCGGCAGAGCCAGGCTAGCTGTTTCCCCCTGTTTACAGTCTTTATGCTAAGCTAAGCTAACTGGCTACTGACTGTACCTTCATATTTACTGTACAGACATGAGAGCGGTATTGATCTTCTAATCTAACTCTCAGCATAGAAAGCAAACAAGCGTTTTTCCCAAAATGTCAAACAATTTTGTTAATCTTCTTGTGTTCAAAGTGTTTAAAGTGACATACTGTACAATACAGCACAGCCATGGGACGGAGTAGTGACAGGAGGTAAAGGAGGTGAGACTGAAAGCTATAGAGCACATCTCTGTATCTCAGACTGACAGAGTAATAGAGTTTCTTCCTGGGGCATTGCCCTCGGATGACAAATCTCCTGCTCTCCTCCCCTTCCATTTTGTGTCCTTGAGTTGTAGTCACATGACCAGAGGCAGGACAGTGCTCTGAGCTGGGACATTTTCTCCAGTCACTCCAGTGAGTCATGCTCCCACTGTGACTGTAAAGGCCTGGGGAGTGGCTGACAGGATGAGGCTCATACAGCTGGGAAGTGACAAAGGCCAAAAAAACTGGCTGGCTGGATGAATGGATGGATGGCCACCATGGGTGAGCAGTTTATCCAGCAGCTCTGCGGGGCTGCGTTGTCCCATGACCTCACTATTCCTCTGTTTATCCATCTGCCTCATAAAGTACGACATAAAACCTTAGCAGCCAGAGGAAGAATCAAATGTACTGCCACGGTGTCAGCCTAATTACTTTTTAATACAAAGAGTCAACCAAGCGGCATTAGTTTGGCTGCACCCCGGAGATTTACAAAAAATGTAATGGAGGGGCAGACGGAGAAGAAGGAAGTTGTTTTAAGCAGTAAAAGAAAGAAAATGGATTTGGTGAGAGAGCAGCTAAAGGAGGGGTAGTGAATGATGGAGGGAGAGGATTTAAATTGAAAAGGTGCCTTTATTGCCCTAAAGGCATTTCGAACAATGTACCTGCTCTCTGTGTGCTTTACAGACTCAAAGCTCCCAAACAGGCAGACAGAACTGAGCTTTATTATTAATACATACAACTACCAGAAATCCTGACCAGAATTAGAGGCCCTCTGAGATTGAATTATTCTTGTTTTGACTGTATGGCATGCTGACACGCACACACACAAAAAACAATATCATCAATGGCAAATAGTATGCTGATGCAGATGATGAGAAGTTGTCGTTTTAAAGGTACAGTGTGTAGGATTTGGGACATCTAGTGGTGTGGTTGCGGATTGCAACCGAGTACCCCTTCGCTCACTCCTCCCTTTCCAAGATTGAGGTAACGTGAGCCGCCGAATGCAAATCCGCGGTAACGCAGTTCGCCTCGCTCAGAGGCCATCCTTAATATAATAACACTATTATTAGGAGCAACGAAAGTCAGATGGCGGATGGCGGTACCACGGTTTTGCACTCTGCGGCTCACGTTACCGTTTTTTTCACAATCGGGTCGGAGAACTACGGTGGTCTTCAGGTAACGTTAAAACGTGAAAGGCTCTATCTAGAGCCAGTGTTTGGTTTGTCCGTTCTGGGCTACTGTAGAAACATGGTGGACTCCGTGAAGAGGACCCGCTCCCTATGTAGATATGAAGGGCTCATTCTAAGCTAACAAAAAACACAACGATTCATAGTTTAAGGTGATTATACACTAATGAAAACATAGTAATGAATATTATATTCCATTTCTGCTAATAGATCCACCGAAATGTTACACACTGTTCCTTTAAAGCTCTCAATGGTGTACACAGTACCTCTTCTCGTATTCGTTTCACCGTCTCTCCTTTCTGGAAAAAAGAGAAGATGAAGGACAGCTTTAAACAGAATCAAATGTGCTTTGTTTGAAACATCACAGTGTCCTCGACCTCTAAGTGAAACCAGCTATTTCAAACCCACGAAAGTCTGATTGGAATTCAGCAGAACAAATTTCAGCTAGAGTTTCAATGCCCTATGCGTCGCAGCGGTGTCGTCTGCACTGCTGTCTCTAAAAAGATATATCAAATACATCTGTGCGTCTGAATGGGACGTACACCTGCTGTAATGGCTGCATATAGAGTGTGTGTGAAGACCTCCTGCCAGGGACAAGAACATTTTGTCAGACTTGTGTCACGCTGCAGCACATCCTCTGCTGGTTCTTAGATTGGTTCTTCTCCTGTCTCCCATTTTCCCTTGGCTTAAGTCCATCCAAGTTGTCACACCTTCATGCATCCACTGACAAACACTTCCTTACAAGAGTATCAAAAACTGTTATCGTCTCCCACATTGGGCTACACTGTTATTTATGTTATATTCCAGGAGAACTATATACGTGGTGCATTGTGATTCTGGTGTCGCCCTTCTATTGATGAGAAAGAGATGAGAGGTTTGCCAAAGAGATGGAGTGGCAAGTCATTAGCCCAAGTGCTGCAGATCAAGTGCCTCTCTCCGTCGAGCTGCACAGTATGTGTGTGCTCATCTCTCTTTCTTTTCTCTATTTTCTTTTAGGTATTTGGATTTCGGCAACACACTGCGACATCCATTGTGACATCTTTCTTTCCTTTATTTTCTGCGTCTATTTCACTGTCCCTGTTCTGTCTCGTATTGATGTCTTTTGTAGGTGTTGTATTACAAGGCGTGATAGCTGGGGCTACTGATGCAGCATAGAGCAGCCAGGCCCTTCCTAACAGACACTTAAAGTGCCCACAAGGGGCTAAACAGTAATATGTCTTCGGAGCTCAGTTTCAACAGGAGGCTTGCAGTCAGTGCACTAATGTTTTTGTTTGATGGATTACTGGGTTGCGTTATGGGTGGTGGGGGTGGTGGCGAGGTCTTAAGAGGGTTGGTTTAAGGCAATTACATTTAGGATGGGGATATTCAAAACAACAATTTTTTTTGTTGGAGGGCTTTGTACTCCGCTTTGATTTCAAGACGAAGAGGAAAATTATTCCACAAAAGCTTGAATAAATCCACATAAAAGGCATCAATTAGAGCCATGGAAAATAAATACACATTTACATAACATTAGACACAGGCATAGCATTTTAAAACATCAACCTCATCTGATAAAAGAATATCATTCTGTTTTCTTTTATAATTAATACCTTTATAGTATACATACATGCAATATAATTGTAGTAGAACAAAAATACAAATTCTCACCTTTCCTATGATGCTGCCAACCTCCTAAAATACAAGGAGATAAAATTAATTACATATACTAAATCAGGCTGTTCTCACACTGTTCATAGCTATACCTACGAAAAATGAATGCACTGTAATTCATATATAACCCACAAAATCAATTTGTTATGTAATCCAGATAATCGTGAACCAGCGAATATAAATAGTGACAAACACTGCGTACGGAGGAAGTCGGGTTGGACGGGTGGGTCCAAAAACACTTTCGCCAATTTTGTCAACATTTATTTGTCAAGTAACTTCCGTACTTAAAGGGGGGTAGGCAGTATATTTTTGGCATCATTGGGCAAAAATTCCATAATAACCTTTCAGCATATTGTAATTCAAGTGTTCTGAGAGAAAACTAGACTTCTGCACCTCCTCATGGTTCTTTTTTCAGGCTTTTATAAATCTACCCCCTGATGGGAGACTTTGACCAATCACAGGTCATTTCAGAGAGAGCGTTCCTATTGGCTGTGCTCGGGCTGGTGGGCGGTGCTTGGTGTTTCCTCAACTGATCTCAACATGGCTGCCGGGTCACAAATATTCTCATTTTACAGCTAAACGGTACACTACAAGACGTTTCTGAAAACATTTGAGGCGAGAAATAGGCATTACAATAACAGAATATTGATTCATATTTGATCAGCGCTGCCTAGTTCGAGCGTTTGATCGGAGTTTGCGAGTGATTGAAGGCTGCTCAGAGACGGCAGCTGGAGGGCAGACTCCAGATCAGCTCTGATTGGTTGTTTTCCTCCAGTACGTGACATCTTGTAGATGCCATTAGGAGCACCTGATGGCACCAGGCACATGATTTTTTTCACTGATTACCTGTCTCAGGCACTACTGTCAGGATATAGTGACCACTTTATAAAAATAACTTTTTTTGAATCACATTTGCTCCAAATCTACCCACTGCTGCTTTAAGTTACACCACTTCCTGAACAATTTTAACCCAAATTTCCCAAACTAAGTTGTTTCCTGTGAAAACGGAGGTAACGAGCAGAAATTGACACGTGTTGCTGGACATTAGTGGAAAACACAAAAAAAAATTAGGAATCATTTTTTGTTAGATATCATACAAACTGTTGTATGAGAATACGTTGACTAAATACAATTTCAAAAAGCAAATCATTTAAAATCCTTGTAGTGGCATTTCATTATTCATTAATATTATTAATTTCTGGTATATAATTTATGAGGTGGTGACAAATCTTATGCTTAACAAAGCCCCGAGTGCTGCAGCATGCAATTCATTCATTCATAAACAACGTGAGAAGGAGGCTCATACCTTTCCGTGCATGAGCAGTCGTAGTGTGAGGGTCACTCCCAAGCCCCCGTCTGCAAAGTCCTGCTCACAGTTCATAGTGATGTGGGAGTGGCACGCAGGGAGACGCATGAACAAGGCTCATTCGCTGGTCACACAGTCAAACAAAGACCAGCGATCGTTCTCTGGCTTCTCCTTCAGTGCCGCTCTGAGAGAGAAAAGAAGGACTGAAGTTATTATTTCAAAGGAATTTTCATCCCACAAAAGAAATGTTTGAATTAAGTCACAAACATTCATGCTCACACACATACACCATTGTTTGCACTCAAGATGTAGCTCATGTGCACTCACATACACTCAAGAAATTCACTGTCATCATTCACTGAACATTATGTGCCACTATTAAACTAATGGTCGTGTTCTAGTTCATTTCTGGGAAACAGCGTGCTCGTACTGTTTCTAACTGCATTGTTGACTGAATGATAATTCCCGGAGATCAAAGACATTCAGTTGCACAGAGGACGCAAATTAAAGCCGAAATACAATACATTTATACCATCAAAGAGCTTTGAAAGAACGCTGAAATCAAGTATCACTGAGAGGAGCTTCTTCATTAGTTTGAGTCGATGTAATATTGATGGTGATTCATAACACAGTCATAATGAAGAGCATTGTGTGTGCAGGATATTGACCAGAAGCACCAGCGGTGTCAGCGATGTTGCATCTCATCAGAGCTTTGGGGTCCTAACAGACTGCGGGTGGGTGGCCATCGATGACTAACACACTGTCTTCATTAACTGACAAGCAGTCTCTCTCAGAGCGAGTTGAGTGACTTGATTGAATTTGGATTAAAGAGAAAAGAAATTTCCTTTCAGCCGAGCGTGGCGTGAGTTTCATCCCAAGTTAATCAAATTCAATTCAAAACAGTTTTCATAAGCTGAAAATGTTTGGAATTTCTTTGGGGACCTGGTTTCTATATCTACTCCATCACAGTCAGTCAGAGAGAAAAGAAAACACTGTTATGGGCAGAATTCATACGCAGACAGCAAACGACGAGCATCTGTGCTGCTTATCCCTGAATGACAATGTGGCTACGTGCATGTCAGCAATGTGACATACCACATACGGTATGATGATTAATGTGCGAGTCACCTGGATGCTCAGTCTCAGCGTGATGTGTATAATTAGTTCATGGACTCATTCATGTTTCCTCTTGATTTATATTTGCTTACATTTGTCAGCCTGGACAGGGGAAGTAGATGGATATATATGTGATGCATAAATATAGCTTCGCTGTGGATGCTTTGTGATTAGCAGAATTTAAAGGAACAGTGTGTTACATTTTGGGGGATCTATTAGCAGAAATGGAATATAGTATTCATAACTATGTTTTCATTAGTGTATAATCACCTGAAACTAAGAATCATTGTGTTTTTGTTAGCTTAGAATGAGGCCTTCATATCTACATAGGGAGCGGGTCCTCTTCACGGAGTCCGCCATGTTGCGCCATCATGTTTCTACAGTAGCCTAGAACAGACCAACCAAACACTGACTCTAGAGAGAGACTTTCACGTTTTACGAAGGCCACCACAGTTCTCCGACATGCTTGTGAAACTGCGGTAACGTGAGCTGCAGAGTGCAAAACCGTGGTACCGCCAGCCGGCATCTGACTTCCGTTGCTCCTAGTGTAGTGTTATTGTGGTAAGGATGACCTCTGAGCGAGAAGAATGGTGTTACCACGGTTTTGAATTTGGTGGCTCACGTTACCGCAGTCTTGGAAAGGGAGGAGTGAGCCGAGGGGTACTCAGTTGGTTGCAATCTGCAACCACACCACTAGATGCCGCCAAATCCTACACACTGCACCTTTTAAAGGTAAGGAGAGTTTACTTACATTTCCAGAGGACGTGACAAATGCTTACAAATGCTTTCAGTTAGGGCTACCACTAACAATTACTTTCTTTATAGATTAATCAGCAGGTTATTTAATTTCATTATGTCAGAAAAAAGTCAGCAGAATATCCTGTCTTGTCTTGTTTTGTCTGAACAGCAGTCCAAAACCCAAAGAAACTCAGCAAATTCTCACATTTGAGAAGCTGGATCCAGAGAATGTTTGGCATTTTTACTAAAACAAGACTAAAGCTGCCGGTATACTCCATCAGAAGTGCTTGTTGGATGGTTCAATAGCTTTGGAAACCTCAGATGTCACATCAGGGAGTGTCCAACCAAGTGGTTTAGCCAAACATATTTAGAAGCATACAAGACGAGAAGAGTCCACAGCCATGCTAACGCCTCTGTACTTTGGCACAACGGTGCTTTGAGCAGTAAAAAATGCTAATGCCAGCATGCTAACATGCTCACAATGGCAATGCTAGCATGCTGATGATGTTTGCAGACACATATTTGGGGATCATTGAAGACGTTCTGATACATCACGTGGGAACCATACACGTCCGTACAAAATTCATCCATCCTTCTGGTGGATGTTGAGATATTTCACTGGACAAGTGAAAACTTTGACCTGACCAAAGTCACTAAGATTTATTATCTGGGAAGCATGAATGTCTGTACCAAGCTGCATCCGATTCAACTGTTATCAGGCCATTAAATAGGCGTTATCGGTCGCTATAAGCACCATAGATGTGGGTCATTAAGGGTCTACTAGGCCTACTATGTTGTAAAAGTAAGTGCGAAAATTAAAAGCAACACCTTGTAAAACTGAATTAAATGTTACGTTTTGAACACAAACAAAAAGGCTTCTTTAGGTTTAGGCAACCAAACCACTTGGTTAAGTTTAGGGAAAAACATTGTGTTTTGCCTTAAAATAACAGTTAATGAATGAATTATCAAAGTGGTTGCAGATTAATTTCTGTTGATTGACTAATCTATGAATCGACTAATCGCATCAGCTCTGCTTTCAATACTATAATATAAAGCATTTGATTTTAATTATGCTGTTCAGATATTTGAGATATCACAGGAATCCTTTGTCGTCATGGATCATGTTGACACTCATGTGCAGTAACAAAGTCTCCTCTCCTTTTTGACTCATCAAGGCCACTTGTTTTTCTGCCAAGTGCATTCCAGCCAGCCTACAGAGCCACTGTACACCAACCCACTGCTGCAATCCTACTGACGCCGCCTGGCATATGTGTGTGTCTTTTCTAAATCTGCATGCTGTCTGTAGATTTGGCGAGCTCTGTGAGGAGATCATGTTTAATAAATGGGCGTTATTTTAGATGAGATCCAGTTCCTGAGAGACTTGTTGTAGGCAGGTTTATTGCTTTTGCTCGGTGCACAAGGCCATCGCTGCTTCGCTGATTTATTCATGCACTGACTGGATGCTTACAAAGACACGTTATAATGCTCACACACATCCCTCTTAAGATCCTACAGAGCTTGACTGCGTGTGTGGGGTTTATATTCCCCTCCATGGCCGCGGCACAAGCCTGACATGCCAGCCCGTCAAAATGTGCTCGTAAGTGGGGTAAAGTGTCACTTCCCTGGATTAGATTGCACCAAATCAAACTTCCTCTGCTTTTTTTTTAGAGATATGCTCATTGGATTCACTTACAAAACCATCAGTTCAGCTCATCTCCATACAATTTCCATAAATATCAAACAAAGCCCAGGGGGGTTGACTGGAGATAAACAAAAACTGGAACATTTTGCTTGCTGTTAGCTACAGATATAAGGCCAAGCAATCTTGACTTTAAGCTTGATCGATGCATCCTGAACACGTGTTATCACAGAGCACATTTGTGCAACCCGTGGGCTAACTTCATTATGTTTAGGCACTGAAGGGCATGGCTAAAATGTTAGCACTTTATTGCATTAGGAGCTAATGGTTGGAGGGATCATTATGTGCTGCTCTGTGGGTTGATAACAAGGCATGTGCTCTGTGTCTGTGTGAGGGCGGAGAGGCTCTGAACTCCTCATTTCCAGAATCCCAAGCAGCAGCGTTCCAGGATGAACAGAGCCCCTCTGTTCTAAATTAGACCTGGTAACTCAGAACAGGGAATTAGCAGAGAGCAGACTGCAGCGCCAGGCTGCCAAAATACAGTCAGAACAGGAGAGAGAGGTGGAGACGACATCCACTGACCTGCCTCTCTGTCACTGACTGTGTAACCTTGGTCCTGCACTGCCTGACTGAATCCAGCATGCAGGAGCTGCTTGTTATGAGTCACTGCTTGTATTCATCTATATATACACTGAATTAAGCATGACTCTGTGAAACTAAATGACTGACACAAAAACAAATGGCCATAAGAGGTAAGCCATCAGTCTGCTACAGTAATTTATATTAAAGGAGAAATATGATTTATTGCAATTTGGGTCTTTATATTTGTAGATTTCATCATTTCTGTCAGTTATGCTAACACTGTGCTCAGCAAAGGTATTGCTGAAATTTGAAAACATGGTGACATCGCTACAATGAAGTCTGATGTGGCAAGAAACACCAGCAGCCAGAGAATCACATAGGTTCGACATAAGACAACAGTTAAGGGTGGTAAAGTCAAAATTCAGAGTATTAAAATAGCAGCAAACAACCATTTGCTATGTAAAGATATAGAGAAGTGAAGTTGCTCTCCCTCTGTGTGGGTTGTAATCAGAGCTTCTCTGTGCTTTGTTTAGCCGGGCCAGCCATGTATGCATTTTAGTGTCTCGCTGTTGTGCCCCTCTGGCTAGCAGGGCCGGCACTCTGAACTGCACTCGACTCTTATGATTGCCGCCGATAACGGCGTCCCGACCCACAGCTCTGACAGCACTGTTAACTGCTAGCCGCCGGCTCCATGTTGAGAGCCATGTGGAGGCAATAGATATGCTCTGTGTTGAGCACCTTTAAACCTGCAGTAGGCAGAATATTCTTGGCATCATTGGGCAAAAATCCCACAATAACCTTTCAGCATATTGTAATTCAAGTGCTCTGAGAGAAAACTAGACTCCTGCACCTCCTCCTGGCTCTGTTTTCTGGCTTTAAAAAATCTAATCCGTGATGGGAGACTTTGTCCAATCACAGGTCATTTCAGAGAGAGAGAGAGAGTTCCTATTGGCTGTTCATTCAACGGAGGCAGCTGTCAATCATTCGCGAACTCCGATCAAATGGTCAAACTAGCTAGCGCTGATCAAATATGACTCAATATTCTGTTACTGTAATGCTTATATCCTGCCTTAAATGTTTGCAGAAACATCTTGTAGTGTACTGTTTAGCTGTAAAATGAGAAAGTTTGCTCCGGCTGGTGGGCGGTGCTTGGTATTTCCTCAACTGATCTCAACATGGCTGCCGGGTCACAAACTTTCTTTCTTTCTTTCTTTCAAAGCCAAATTATCTAAACCACTCTATTTGGAGGTATGTGTGAAATGTTCTTTTTCTGTAACGTTCCTACACATGCACACTACAACACCATTACCTGTTATAAATAATCTAAATATACAGTATGTACCTGGATTCTAATAGGAAATAATTTGTGCTGAAAAGAAGGCCATTACTCGATCGGAAGAAAATTAATCTCCAACTATTTTGACAACTGAATAATTGTTTCAGTAATTTTTCAACCCAAAAAAAAGCCAGAAAGTTCCTGGTTCCAGCTTCTCAAACGTTGCTGATTTTCTTTGTCATATATTACAGTAAATTAAATATCTTTACTTATCATGGATTCTCAGGAAACTGGCATGTGGGTTTCTTTAACTACTTTTGGACATTTCAATTAATCGATAATGAAATCAATCATTAGTTTCAGCCCTAGAAAGAATAATATCAAATACAAAAAACAAGTTTAGAGATAGCCCTTCCTTAATACATAATACATAAAACTACTGTATGAATGTCATTGATATCAGAACATACTGTATGTAATGTGATCAAAAATTTACCATTAACTGGCTCTTATACGTAGTGTTATAATCACAGATTAGAATCATGCCAAAAACTACAATAACAAGACCCAATTCTTTACCGAAAGATGTAATAAACTGTAATTATCCTTTAAGATATCCAGAGGTGTTTTCTTTTTTGGATGCATACATCAAAAATGTCACGGATAAAAGCAACCAGCGAACATCTCTTGACAGCCGTCAGCAATAGTTTTTTTTCTTGCCATGTTTTCAGGAGCATTCACTCCAGAGAGTCAGTCGAGATGAAAAGGATGTTGTACAACTCGATTGTCTGGAGGACTGGACACCTGTTCAGAGGCAGCCATGTTCCTCACACAACAGACGGCTCTGGGCCGGCTTAGAGGAAATGAAGAAGGAATGAGGACATGCCTGGTCTCCATGGTGAAAGACAGAAACAGGGTTCCCCTCTGCATATAGTTCATACAGGGGGTCGGGGGGGATATTGAGTGTCTGCTTGATAAACACACGGCGGCAGAGAGGATAGGGTGTCCCCCGGGTGGGCACACACAGAGCAGTAAGTGAGAGGGTGTCAACGTGTGCACACGCGCATGGCAAGGTCAAGAGGTGAGAGAGCATTCAGACACACAGAGACGGCCGCATTCACAAGTCCGTGTGCACCAAAACAAAGCACACGCAAACCCATGTACAGCTGCTGGGATGAAAGAAGGCAACGATTCACACACATTAACACACACACATACGCAGAAACTGTCCTGTTGAAACACAAGCGTGAACAAGCTTTGATCTGCTGAGCAGCTCCACAGGAGGACTATTTCCTGCAGCAACCTGTCATGGACAAACTCAAAGTAGCCTACTGCCATGTTTGAGTACATGGGATGGCATAATGAGAGCGTCATTTCCTGAGGTGATGATGAAGGACAAATCACAGAGAAGAGTCCTCTATAGACTCCTCTTCACTAGTGGTCAGCCAGTCAGAGTCGTCTCCTCCAAACTTAAGATCCTCAGGGATCAAACGTGTGCACACGAGAACACATAAGGTGTACAAAACACATGTAAACAGCCATTTGGAGTTTCTGTCTGTGAACTTGACTACATACTGCAGTGGTTCTCAACCTGGCGGTCCCGAACCCCACTAGGGGTTACCAAAGCTCAACACGGGGTCGCGAGACCTTCTTTATTTTAGGGGGAGTAAGACAGTTTAGAAAAATATATATAGTATAGCCAAGAGTTGGCCTATATCTCAGCATTTCATTCATTTCTGTGAAGAAAGTTTGGATTGTTATTTTAGATATAAACAGGATAAGGTCACGGTGAAGACCTGAACACAAGCTTTATTCACAGAGCCTTCTCTCTCTGCTAAACAACTTAGTCTTTCATTAGAAAAGTACGCAGTTAAAACAACCAAAGAGCTGATAGAACAATGGCCAAGTGTCAAGGAGAAGAAAACACTGAATTTGTCAATACAGACAGAAAATTGTATTAAAATTTCCTAACATTTTTTACACAAACTTCCCGCAGTTTTTTTTTAATCAGTTCTGTATTGTTATTGTTATGCATTGAATATAATATGAAACATCCATAAAATATGCCACTTATTCAATGATGGAAAAGGGTCCTTTAAAGAAGAAGGTTGAGAACCACTGACATACTGTTCCCAGGTGTATGTGTAGAAGCCCTAAATAGTGGAAAGTATTGGGCTTACACATTTAACGACTGCACATTAAAAAGAATACTTACATTTCAGAAGAATTACGACGTTATGCAGAGGCTTCTTGATTAAATTAACTCAATTCCATGTGAATGAAATATTCGCAGAGGGGCTGCATGTTTGGATTAGCTTTAACAGCATCACAGCCGTAAGTCACGCTGGGATTCATCAGTGATATTGCTTTATGAGCCGAGACGCGTACCGTAGTGGTTTCAACGCAGCTGAGAGAAGACTGTATATGCAACCTAAAACTCTTGTACAAATGAGGCACAATTTAAACCTCCACTCAGAGTTTCAGAAATGATATCAGCTGTAGCTACATTAAACTTGAGTCAATATTCAAAATTCAAGTTTTAAAAATCTTTAGTTTAAACTCTGTGTGAGTGAATTGATCGACAGCGCTGACAACTAGGGCTGCAACTAACGATTATTTTCATTGTTGAGTAATCTTTCGATAATTTTCTCGATTACTTGTTTGGGCAATAAAAGATCGGAAAAATGTGAAACATGTTGATCAGTGTTTCCCAAAGCCCAAGATGATGTCCTCAAATTTGTCCACAAAGCAAATATATTCAGTTTACTGTCATAGAGGAGTAAAGAAACTATTCACATTTAAAAAGCTGTAATCAAACCAATTTATTGATTATCAAAATGGCTGGCGATTAATTTAATAGTTGACAGCTAATCGATTAATCGTTGCTGCTCTACCAGCAACTTAATCCAACAACCCCACAACTGTCATCTGATTTTCATTAAAATATTATATGACACGTGACAGCTAAATTGCACAACTTTAACACTTAAAAGCACTTGATTTAAGTATGACAAGGTTTCTTCACTTCTACAATCGCTCCACTGAGACAGGGAGAGAGAAAAAAGAAGAGAGAGACGGGAGGAGAGGGCTTTAGTTGTGAAACAGGAGAGGTTTGAAATTAAAGAGCAGTGTTTCATCTCTCAGCGTGTCTGTCCCAGCTCTGTCACATATAATGGGAGGGGTCAGTCCTCGGGGCAGAGGGGACTGTCCTCTCCTATCAGCCCCCGGCTTCATCTGGTGTTAAAGCATAACCGTGTCAGCCTGCAGAGCGAGCCGCCTGTCAACCACAGGGTCCCAGAGAGGGTTATCAGACCCCTGGGCTGCCTGCTGCTCCTGGAGCCAGCTCGGCTTCCTTCCCTGCAGCAGAGGGGAGGCAAACAGCCGCGTTCACCGCACCCAAATGTGGCCCGGCGCTGATAAGATTACCCTAAAGCAGTGTGTTTTCAATCCGTAATCTATGGCGTTTTTAAACAGTGATTAAAACTACAAGATCTCCTGCAGATTGTGTAAAAAAATTCTGCTGAAAAGTTGCAATGAAAGTTTCTAATTCGAAGCGTTGTGACAAAATTACTAATGTAGGATGATGCATCTTTTCCAAAACCGTGCAGGATTGAAACTAAAAGTCTCTTATCTTGACACAAAAGCAGATTATTTCTTATTCCACTGTCAGCGATGTGATGACAGCTCAGAGCCACAAATTATTGACATCAGAAACGGCTGCATTTGCAAAGTATGTCATATCTCAAAATTGGCGCAAATCATCACTTTCACAGGACTTCTTCTTGTCACGGCCACTTACAATCACGTCAATCTGGCTGCAGAATCTGCATAATTACGAGTGAATCCAATAGCTAATGAACAGCGGTGTAATTGACACTCCATTATGGCAGTCTACCCTCAGCAATCAGTGTCTGTGACGGTCACGATGGAGCAGTATTTAGTTAGTTCTGGCTAAATAAGCGCATACCCTTGAAAGAGCATGGCCACTGTGGGAGAAACATACATTGATCAAGTGCTGTTTTCACAAAGGATCCCGTCTCCTCATTAGGTAAACCCGAGTTCCTTCCTCCTTCTCATTATTGCCAGCGGGGATGAAAACAACACAAACATGCAGATAATGAACCGCGTTTCTGGGCTGTCAATTGTTATCTCCCGAGTGGCTGCTTGTTCCAGACACACAGTGACACCGTCTGAGCATTTATTTACACTGGCTTTAGTTAGCATGGGGACAGTGTGGCCCAAGCCCATTTACTGCACATTTAGCTTTCCTTATCTCAGTTCAGGGCCAATGCTAACTTTCATTATCGATGACATTAATCTGCACATTATTTTCACGGTAAATCGTTGTGTTGTCTTGTCGATAAAATATCCAGTGCCTGAATTGGACCAAAAAAGGTGCCAGTACTCTAATTCAGCAGTTGCAGGACATGATCATAGGGCTGGGTGATATGGAGAAAATCAAATATCACAATATTTCTGAACAAATACCTCAATATCGATACTGTGACCATATTGTAGGGTTGAAAACTGGCGCTTTCACAAAATATTTACACAATGAGGTTTTTGATAAATAATCATCAGTAATGTGGATATAATGACTATGGGGGTAAAGGCAAATAATAAAACAGCTAGAACAGTCTGGCAAGTTCATATGAAATCACTTTACTGTAATGTAACACTTATGCCATATTACGATATCCAAATATTGCATACATGCTACAATAAAACTAACTTGAATATATGTATCTGCTATATATGATATCTGTTGGCCTTCAGATTAAATTAGATAATGAGAATGAGTACCAAACGCTAATGTGTTTACACAGAGATGCAGTTACATGGGTGTTTTCGGGTGCGCACCTAGACTCACCAGGAGATGGTGGTACGTTGTAGATGTTAGGGTACTCGTGGACAAAAAACAGAAGTGCCAGTACTCATTACTTGCGAGTACCGGTCCATTTCAGGCACTGAAAATATCAGAAAATAAAGAAAACTTTGTCTTAGGTGTCATCTTAAAATTCCTTGTTTTCCGAGAGTCAGTCCAAAAAACAAATACATTCAAATTACTATCATATATGACAAAGAAAAGCAGCAAATCATCAGATTTAAGAAGCTAAAACCAAAGAGATGTGATATTGAAGCTGGATCTCAGCTGCTAACTAATATTTTTCATATTACATCTCTCAGAGTAAATTTAGTAAAATCTCTGCTTTGCTTTGTACGTCACACGCTGCAGTACTGTTTTCATTCGATTATACAGTTTGACTTCTCCAGAGTGTTTATCCCTCTGGACTCAACACTGGGATTTTCTGGTCATTTGCCTTGCCTTGACTTACAATGGCATGCTTCTTATTATTAGAGAGAGCTTCTATTAGGACCATATATCATTCTGAATGGTTTTTTTGGCATGGTGGAGAATACACTTTGGCAGGGTATTAACTCCAGCTTTTATCCCATCCCTCTCGCTGGATGAAGGTCACTCTCTCTATCTGCAAAATGACTTCCCTCTCTTCTCTTTCATCCCTGCTTTCCTCCCATCCTCCACACCAGGGCATGAGTCAGAGAATCTGACACCTCGGAGGAGAGAGGAGAGGAGAGGAGAGAGAGAGAGAAGGGAGACAGATTGAGAGAGAAAGAGGGAGAGATGGGGACAGTTTGGAGGGAAGAGAGACGAGTTGATCGATATCTCAGAGAAACAAGTAATCCGAGAAGATGCTGCCTGGCCCTGCTTCCTTGACGAACACGACATTGTATTTAAAAACGTCAATTAGATTCATCAAAGCACAGATGGTGCAGGGGTCCTCGCTCCGATTCACCGTACAGTACCCTTCGTAGTGTCGTACAGCATGGCTGCAAAGTCAGGTTGTTTACAGCATCACTACGCTTAAGATAGCCATCGAGTCGCTGGCGTGTTATTTGGTATACAACAGCAGCCGTGCACGTTGGGCTGAAACTACATATTACATAAGCTCCTCAACAAACCGAGCACAAGCCCAAAAATAGTGCAGTCCCTGTTAAATATTTCAGGCACTCGGCAGCTGAAGAGGGGGATAAAAGGCTTCTCTCCTCCTTGGTCGCGATACAAAAACAGACACACACACACACTGATGCAGATGGCCAATTGAAAGAAAACCTCCATTTAGTATATTGTAGAGCAAAGCCGATTACTGTCACGAAGGCAGTCTTTTAGCTTATTTGCTTGATGTACAGCACTTACTCGAGTGGCGTACTTAGCATACACCTATCTGTGTTTCTTCTTCTTTCTGTACAGTTACAGGCGGCATGAAAGCCCCTCTTTGAGGGTGACTTCTGAACTAAATAAATCGGGCTCATGAGACTCTTTGTGAGACACAACAGGAGAGTCATGGGGCCTGCCGGGTCAATCTTTGGAGCTCAACACAGAGCTGTCTTTTCATAGCGAGGGACGGCCCGCGGCTCTGTCAGACACTGGGTCAGTCTTAAGAACAGCAGCAAGGGTCACATTCTGTTTCAGAAGAAAAGCTCTCTTCATAAGCAGAACAAGAAGGCCCCAAAACAACGGAATATACACTGTTTCCTCGCATAGAAACATCACAAATCAATAAGTGTTCATGTGATTTTTGTTCCATGCCTTTCTTGTACAACACAGCCTACTTCTTGGTAAGGATAATAAACTGACATCTATTGCAATCGACAAAGCTGGAAAAAGCCTCAAGAGTCTGTAGTTATTAGATAGCGACAAGCACAGGTTAATTGCTCAAATGCAGGTTAATTGCTAGAGGGGATTTGTTTCAAATATTGGAGAGGAAATTAATTTGGATCACAACAGCGCTCCTGTGACAACAACATCTAAATTAACGTCTGAGTGAAGATGATGATACTGACTTGCCTCGTAAAAGGTCCAAATTAAAGCACTACAAGTTATTACAGGTTTTAAGTCGACAAGGTGTAGATGAAGCACAGGAAACAATTTAGGACTAATTTGATATTGGCACAACTTAAATAATCAAGAGAATAAAATGTGTTTCAAGATGTTTTGTCAATGGAAACAGTTCTGCTCCCCGGTGTTATTAATGGCTAAATTATCTAGGCTCTTCTTGTACTCTCCTCGTCAGTAAAAGGTGATTGAATACCCATGATCTCTCTCTGTAGAACTGTTTTAATAGCTACTGCACTGGGCTGCATTTACTTGATGAGTACAAACTAAAACTAAGCATTGTGCCTGTTCTACCCCACCCCCCCTGCTCCCTTCAGTCTCTGCTAGAACAGCTTTTTAGTAGATGAGAGGGATTATTGGCAGATCCCAGACGTTGGAGCAGCACGTGTCAGGTCTGGCTTGTGTTATTTATGAAGCCTCTCGACCCCAGCAGCCCTCACTCTGCAGCAGAGATGCAGGTGGGGTTTCATTATTGAAGATGCTCTTCCACTTCTTATTAGATCTCTGACTCTCAGTCAGAGTGCATTAAGGAATTGCGTTTGGACAGAGAGCCAGCAATGCATGATGGTTTGTCTTTGTGCCCCTGTGGAGTTCCTCTAAAAGACGTGTGCGCCTCTCACCTCAGCCAAATTGTACGTCATGTATTCCCTTTTCAGGAATAAATAGTGTACTTGCACTCAAGCAGACGCCCCCATCACCACACACACACACACACACACACACACACACACACACACGCACACACACACACACACACACAAATAATAAAATGCTTTCCTTTATTGATCTCTGTTACGTGCTCAGGGAGATAAATCTGAATCATGTTCTCCTACTTGTTCTTCAGTAAAATAGTCAAGCAATGCATTACACCTGTAAATGAATGTGCAATTGTGCCCTATTTATTTCTCTCCATGTTTGCTTGAGCGGTGCACATGCAAGATTCATGAGCATCTCCAGGCAGCAGGGAACATGATTTCCTGAATCAATCAGCTTGTCGACTACCAGCTGCTTTTTTTTATTGATTCTTTTGTAGTGAAGAGCCTAAAGACGATCAGTCTCTTGGATTTCATACAGGCCTAAAGTGGATAGATTTTAGGCCATAATATGCAAAATTGTTATTAAAACTGGAAGTGGAATCGGTGCATCATTCATGTCATTCCAGCTATTACAATCTTAGAGATACAAGATTGTATTGAAGCCTACAGTATGGTTAATTAAGCATGTTTGTACCATCTGTGCTAAATGAAAATAATCCATCAAACGACTAGCGTTTACTGGCTGTGAATGTCTGGCAAACAAAAATTGTAAATATCCTCACACTGTATGGGCAAATAAACATAGCTGTCTGTTTAAAAACTGCACTTTGCCAAATGTGACTCTTAGATCTAATGGTGGAATGGTGGAGCCAAACAGCATGTGCACTGGGTTTTGGTTTTCATTTGGGTCAGCTTAACAAGACAGTTTTTCTATCCAGTGTAAGACTAATGCAATTAGGCGTCCTGGTGAATAATGGTGCTGTCACACACACTCGCTGCCTCAGCACCAAGCTGGCGCCCACAGTACCGGACTTGTTGAGAATGATCTTTGTGTTCAGGACTGGCCTGGCCAACGGGGTCCACTTTTCATTATCATAAAACACACAAGAGACCAATTGTCTCCTTCGGTCTCGCTGTGTCCCCCTGCTCATCTGGCGACTTTGTGCCATATGCTGAATTTAACAACCCCAGTCACTTTATGGCTTCATTAATTCAGCTCCAGTTTATGAAGCTAAAGCAGTTCAGGATAGGATTTCATGTTAGAAGTAAAAACACAGGAGGCTGTTGTAATATCAGAATCAGAACCAGAATCAGAATCGTGTTTATTGCCAGGTGTAAGAGGTATACAATAGGAATTTGCTTTGGTTTTGTTGGTGCAAGTAAGCAGTATAATAACAAAAAGAATAGATAAAAACGTTAGAATAAAAAATAATTAAAAAAAAAACTACCAGTATACAATATACAAAATAAGCTATAAACATGATATAAACATGATATAAACAGATAGTGCAAATATTGCCAGTGTGCAACCAATCAGGTACCAGAGGGAGAGAGAAGGACAGTAGCTTTAATCCTATAATTGAGGAGTTTGTAAGCTAAATTAAAAATACATGCCTCTCTGTTTGGTGTAATTCAAGGGACACTTAAAATATGACAGTGGATATAGCGATCAAGAATGTCACCCATTGGCTGAGAGCTGTTTCAAGTTGGAGATTTGGGAACATGCTGTGCCTTTGTCAAATAATCTGAAGTCACTTACCTGTTTTCATGTAAAAGGTCGCAGGCTGCAGTCCAAACTAAAGTATCCCCATGGATGTGTGTTGTGACCGAGCTTTGTATCCACATAGAGAGTCCAATGACGCGGACGTGTAGTGCGCACTGTCCTCGCGGCGTGTCAGCAGACTGGAGTGCAGAGCGCCTGTGCGCTGAGGAGGAGACACACACACACACACACACACACACGCACACACACACACACACACACACACACACACACACTCTCACACACACACACACACGCACACACGTACTGAGCGAGAGATGCAGATGCAATAACCGAGGCAGCTCTTTGGAGATAACCGAGCCCTCCTTTCTGGGTAAAAAAAGTCCTTTAGGCTCCGCTGCCTTCAAGCCTCCGGTGTGTTTGTTTGTATCCCTTCCTCGGTCGGTGCGGTGAGATCCAGTCTGTCCCCACAGGACCTCTCTTCTTCTCCCGGTGCGCACCTGCACACATTGGCACATTCAGGATCATTGAGCCTCTGCGCAGTGTGAAATCATAGCATGAACCCAGGAAATTACATTTGCTGAATCAATCAGACCTTGTACCTTGTGACTTGTCTCAATTATAGTGAGTGGTTTAGTGGAGAAATTGTCTGTACCTACATTTGTCTACCTTTTTTTTGCAAAACATCACAGCTGCTTTTAAAAGGCTATACACTCAATATACTATATCCTCCTGGGAACCGAGTTAAAAAAATTGTCTTCCAGTTACTCTTTTTTTGTGATTTCCTTCCTATTTAGGGTTAAAATAAAATCTTAACAATTTAGGCTTGTTAAACTTTATTTTTATTGTCCACTGTAATGGACTACAGGACTATTTCAGTGTGAAAAGAAAAAAAAACAAACAGATTATGGCTGTAGGGTGATATTAAACCGAGAATATATTCAAATTGATTAAAAAAAAACAACAAATGCCATATCACTGGAAAGCCCATGATGTTCTCTTTACAATACACCAGGGGTTGATAGAGTAGATCAAAAGAGTAAGAGGATATGCATGTGGACAAAATGTCCACTACAGAGGACAGATGTCAATGGGCTGGGTCTCAGGAGGATATATTTCCTATAGTATATCCCTTTTAAACTACAGTTAAATATAAGTCAAATATCCCACATCTTTTTGAGAACTTGTCTAAGCGCTTACTGCCAACAAAACATGAATATTTAATACAAATGTTGAGCCACATTTTGAAATGTTCAAGGCTAAATACATTTGCTAAATCAAAGTCTGTGGTAGAAAATGTAAAACGGAAATTTTCTTTTGAAGTTTGTGGTGTGTATGATATCAGTAACTTTCTCTCACATAGCGCCATCTACTGTATTTATCTTGATATTGCAATTGTTCCACCATCACCTTTCTTAAAAAAAAAAGAAAAGGAGGCTATTCATGGATGCTGGAGGATATCATTAATCATTATTCTCTTATCCTGCACAGGGTTTGGATTGTAATATTATTGTAAATAGTCATTGACAATATAGTCCAGGTATCCTGAGCAAAGTGGCATTCCCTTTGAGAGATGTGAAACAAACAGCATTAAAGCAGCAGTGGGTAGAAATAAAGCAAATATGATTTTAAAAAGTTATTTTTATAAAGTGGTCACTATATCCTGACAGTAGTGCATGAGACAGGTAATCTAAAAAAAATCATGTGCTTGTGTGTCCTCCGGTGCTCCTAATGGCATCTGCAAGATTTCACAGACCGGGGGAAAACAACCAATCAGAGCCGAGCTGGAGCCTGCCGTCTCTGAGCAGCTGTCAATCACTCACAAACTCCGATCAAACAGTTAAACAAGGCAGGGCTGATCAAATATGAATCAATATTCTGTTACTGTAATGCCTATTTCTCTCCTCAAATGTTTTCAGAAACATCTTGGTACTGCTTAGCTGTAAAATTAGAAGGTTTGTGACCCAGCAGCCATGTTGAGATCTGTTGAGGAAATACCAAGCACCGCCCACCAGCCGGAGCAAACTTTCTCATTTTACAGCTAAACAGTACACTACAAGATGTTTCTGAAAACATTTGAGAAGAGAAATAGGCATTACAGTAACAGAGTATTGATTCGTATTTTATCAGCGCTGCCTAGTTTGACAGTTTGATCGGAGTTCGCGACTGATTGACAGTCCCCTCCGTTGAATGAACAGCCAATAGGAACGCTCTCTCTCTGAAATGACCTGTGATTGGCCAGAGTCTCCCATCACGAGCTAGATTCTCTAAAGCCTGAAAACAGAGCCAGGAGGAGACGCAGAAATCAAGTTTTCTCTCAGAACAGTTGAATTACAATATGCTGAAAGATTATTATTGAGTTTTTGCTCAATAATGCAAAAAACATTCTGCCTACTGCAGGTTTAAAGGAACAGAATGACGTGAATCAATCTTTTTCACACCAAGCAAAAATGTGACAAATTTTCTCTTGACTAAACGGCTCATTAATTTAAAGACATTGAAGGAAGACAGCTCGACAGCTCCCACTGCTTCCTGTGCAAAGGAGGGGATGTCTGCGTAATGATGAGCATGACATCTCCATCTATTTCACAAATTATCTCAGTTGTTTCTCAGGTGCCTCTCATTCACAGCGAGAGGATGGATGTGAGCTCATATTTATATTCGTAAATAAAATATCTTTATTCATCACTGCTTGCCATTTTAAGTAGGCTGTTGTCTATGTAAGCTGTTGCATTTTTGTCGCTTTTGTCCGTCTGATGGTGACATTTTCTCCTGGCTGGAAGTCAAAAGGGAACCGAGAGGCTACATAAAGTAAATAACTAGATATTTACAGCAGATCTGTTTGGTCTTGTTATTAGCTGTTTATTTCCCAAATGTGTGATGAGGATTATGATTTAGGGAGCTGCTGAGTTTCCCCATTTTTTAAGCACTTACAGGGTCACTTATTGAGATGAAAGGGATGCAATTATCTGGTGTGATTACACAACCCTAACCCAGTGCAGTGCAACCGAGTGAATAAAGCCACATTAGACCTAACCTTGAGGGAAAACACATTACAGTATGATGTTTTAGGAAACTTTGAAGCAAGCAATAGAAAAATAATATGGCCTATTATTGTTTAATCTGTCACCCATACAAAAGCAACTCTATGGGAGTTTCACGCCACCCTATGAATCCATCACTTATCCATATAAAAGCTTTACTTGCTGTGGTCCATCTGGTCCAGAGTCAGAGTGATATGTTGTTTTTCAAACAGTAGGAGGTGCTGTGTGATTTCAAATCCATCTTGCAGGGACAGGCTGCTTTGTTATATATATATATTGGCCAGAGTCTATATATATATATATATATATATATATATATATATATATATATATATATATATATATATAAAAGAAAAGAAAAGAAAAGAAAAATGCAACCACCACTAGGGGTGTGTGGGTCAGGCTGCTGCCAGCCATCAGTCATGTTGATGTGGCTTTAAAACAGCCGAGGTGCACTGTCGGATATGACAAAGCTGTCAACCGAGGGAGGGAACTCTGATTGCATCAATACACTTGCCACATATAATGCAGGGTTATAATAAACACAGTGAGATCTGCACTGAATCACGGCTGGACAAGCTGAGAGAGCGCCACTAGGTGTGGGATTTCTTAGTAATCTGATCCTGCCTGCTATATGTGTGTGTGCAGATGTATTTCTGCCAGAGTGTAAAAGTGTGAGGGTAAAAGAGAGAGAATTACATGTTAATTTACGTTTAATTTTATGCTTTGGATTCAATTTTTAGTGACTGAACCACACACCGGGGATAATACGCATCTGCATTCGGATAATTTCTAATTTAGTTTGGTTAAGCCTGAAGTGTCGTACGTGTTTTCATTGTAACATGATAATTTCTAAACTCAAATTGAGCTGGAAATTAGATGGTGATGTCAAATTCAGAAAAGCCTTGCTTGCGCTGATTTCAGCCATGGTACACAGACCCCCCATTTGCTTTGGCATACACAACGTATATCATCCCTGCTTGTCTGGGAGCATTCAGGCTTAACAAATACCTCTCACACTAAATGGCACTGAAACAACGAGAGATGACAGAAGGGCGACAGCTACAATTACTCAACCGTGCCACGTCTCCCTTCTTCTCTCCAGTCCTCCCATGCACAAACAAACATGGCTTAACATTCTCTGCGTTGGATTTTCACAGCGTTTCTTAACTTTGTCCTGACAAATGGTGATTGAAGACATATTCTGCTTTTGCCTGCTTCCACGTGACAGAGAGTAGGTCGTAGGAGGAGAAAACTTTCATTACTTCTGCAGTAGCTTGATCTTCTGTCTTTGATTCCCTCTCAAGCAAGGGGCAACATTTCTTTTTGATGTTTCAAAAAGAGATTTCCTGTACAAACTTAAGTTCCCTTTAAATTCACACAAGTCGACAGCAGCTACAAGTGTTTCAATGTCAGCTGTACCAGCTTAAAGAATGAAAGAGAACCACAAATAAAAGGCATGAACAGTGGAGTCCTATATAGTGTTTACCACTGTGGCAATGATTTGCATTTAGATGCAGAATGGTGATGTTTATTAGAAAGCACATTTCCATATATCTTCCTTTGAAGATGTATAGCTTTGCTTTGAAGTGAGTATATTATTTTGAATAATGGCTGTGAAGGAGACATTGGACAGAACAGACTGGACTTGGAATACTAATAGGAGATTTAGTATTAAATAGCTTACAGAACAAGGATTATGTTTGCTGTGCTCTTTAGCTGTTGTTCTGTTTGTTTGTACTGGGCACCGAGGACGTTACCATGTGATACCATATTTCCATTTATTTTGTGTAAATGTCATGAAGTGTGACATACAGTAATCACATTTCCCCATTTCATTCACTGCTTCTTTTTCAATCAGTCAATAAACCTTCATTAATGCAGTTCATACAAATACAGTAAAAAAAACGTGAGAAAGAAATACACGCAGAGTACAGAAAACGTAATAAATAAACTGCAGAAGCAGAGAATGAGCAAAAGAACTGGAAATCAAATGAAATAAGAGAAATTAAATGACAAGTTTACAAAAAGACAACATCTTAGAACAGCTTTTTAAAAAAAGTGAAGAGCTTCCCTCAGATCCACAGGGGGGCTATTCATGTGATTAAAGGCACTTTTTAGTTAGTATGTTTGATATTTCTATCAAAGCTGAGATCGCTATCGAAGAAAACCATCTGACATTCATCACAGCATTCGATGTTTTTTAACTGTCAGTGACTTCATTTTTTTATGTGATGAAGTTCTCTGCTTGGCCAGTTACTTAAAGCGACTACTGTATAATCAACACTTTTACATCAACCGACGATGTGAAAATAACGTGACAATGTGAAAGCAGTCGCTCGTAGTGATGAAACTACAGAGAATTATCACCTGAATCTGCAGCTCCCCTCGGCTTTAAAGAGCTTTATATCAAATTTCAGCTCATTGTTTATCCGTCCAACTGCAACTTTACTGTTTTGGTTCACTCTCACCGCACTCATAGCCTCGTTTTCGGCCATAGCAGGCAGCGAAAAAATCTAGAAAACCCACTGCATACTACCTGATCAACACCAAACGGCAAATAGACGACTATCTGGTGAACACAGTGGAGCATTTAGCAACTAAACAGCCAGATATTTCCCTCAGGAGTTAGTAGAGAACAAAAACAGAAGAGAGTGAATATTGGATTTACATTCATCAGGTGGCCAGAAACACGACTCCAAATGAATGATGATGTTGTTTTATAAATGACGGATGTGTTGGCTAATAAAGCAGCTGTCTGCTAACAATGCTGTGTTCACAACTTGTTTCCGCTGCACACAAATAGCAACAAAATAAAAATTTGTTATTGCAGGTTTAAGTTCTCTACTGGGGCTGGTACTGAAGCCTATCACCATGATTTCAGTTGCTGTGCTACTAATACCAACGCACTCATCTTTTGACTCATGCAGCATTGGACTAATGTTGTGTTAAAGAGTGATTCCAACTCTTTTTTTTGCTTCACAATGGACAAAAATAGGAAAATACATCAATATTCAATATGGTAATATAATCTACTAAAAGGGATAATTTGGGTGTTCTGAAATGGGGTTGTATGAGTTACTTATCCATAGTCAGCGTGATACCTACAGCAGATGACGGTCACCCCGCCTCCATCTTGGAGAAACAGACAGGAGCACCAACACAAAGCAATGTCCTACTGTGAACGGGGACGGCCGAAAAAACTTATTTTAGCCACCTAAGGGAAAAGCTAACCTAAAAAAATTTATATGAATTTAAGTTTACGCTATATTTAGTGTATTTTCCGATGGGGAACTTAAAGTGAACCTTATCTATGCTGTTTTTGTCAACGGAGTCTGGTGGCTTTGAAGAGAGCAGTTTCACATTCAGTTCAGCTCCCCATTGGAAAGGGCTGTCTGACAGCAAGATAAAGCGTTGAAAATATCTCTAAATATAGTGTACACTGATATTGATCTTTTTAGGTGAGCCTGTCTTTTAGGTGGCTGAAATAGGTTTCGCTGCTGGCCCCGTCCACAGCAGTACATTGCTTTTGTCCTGTGTCGATACTCCTGTCTGTTTCTCCAAACTGGGGGCGTGCCAACCGTCATCTACACCTACTTCATACAACCCCACTTCAAAACACTTACTGGTTTCTAAGGAGCAGCGATGGCTTGGTGGTAACAGAGACAGTGAGGTCAAATCCCAGCATGGCCAGTAAAATGTGGGTAAGAGTTCATTATGAATGCCCTCGCCTCTCAGCTATCATCAATGTGTCCTTGAATAAAACTTGGATGCCTCAACACTGCATGAACATAGCTTAAATAGCTATCTATAACTGTGTGCACTTTGAAACCAGTAAACCTATTATTTACTTTTTTTTTTTAAATGTTAGTGTGATTTGTCCCCGCACCTTACAGGTGATAAAACACTTAAAGTATATCTTAATTCATTGCAGCTTTAAAAACTGTCTCCAGAGATCTGAGATGACATTGTTTTAAGTGTAATTAATTGCAAAGAAATAATTTGTCCTGAGATGTAAAACAGGAATCTCAAATGTATGACACCACTTAAACATAATTTAAACCTACAGATGGGACTTTAAAAGGATTGTTTAAGAGCCAAGACTTCCTTTAATACCCTCAGTAGTTTTATAGAAGAGACAGATCACTACTTCAATTTTCTTTCATTTAATAATAATGAGTCCCCTCCTGCACCCAGATAAATGAAGCTTTGTTCAAAACTGTGTTCCAGTTTTAATTGAACCACTTAAAAAAAATTGAGATTTCATGCAGCTCCTCTTCTCTGTTTTTTATGATCATGCAGCAAAACTGTGGGACTGTTTAATGTCTCAATAACAAGACCTCAGCCCTGGGTCGTAGGTGCCTTAATTCACTGTGTGTTTAAAGAAAAACTGAGGATGAGATCATGGCAGATGTGAGAGGAAGTGCTCTTCCAGGCTGTGTTTCAAACGGGCCACAGGGTACTGTGTCATCGGCAGGTGCACAAATATGCAATGTACGCAACATTATGACGGTATGGTTTCTAGTGTTGTGGTTGGAAACAGCCTGTAGGCAAGAACCTGATCTGATAAGTATGGTGGAAAGTGTGGGAAGTCCTGGCATTCGTTTCAAAGAGGTGCAAAAGGGGGAACGAGAACTTAAAACTACTAATAAGAATGTGACATTTTAATTCTGCATTATTAGACCCCCAAATGATCTGTTTTGCTTTTGAGGAAAATATGGAGCATGATTTAATATTGTAACTCTTGAATCTTCACTGCATTTTGAACAAAAAAGTGTGGAACAAACTTTTAACACAACTTACTAATAACTTCTTAACCCAGGGCCCCGTCAAAGCTCTTGACTGTGACTTCAGAGACGGGGCTATCTGCTGAGTCTCATGTAACAGGTATGAAGAGTACCTTCAAACAGCTTTTGATCTTGAAAGTGCACTGAGGTGGGGAAACAGGTAATGAGATCTGTGCCGGAGCACAATACTGTACTTGTACACAATACCACAATAGTGTGGTAGTAAATTCTTTCGTAAGTTTGGAAAGTATTGAAAGTTTGCAGTTGAACCGTAAGAGAGCAATGCATTTGCTGACATTGTGAATACATTTGCAACTTCAAATAACATGAGATCCACACAGTCCAGCGACTGAATAATGAGCTCCTAGTATACTTTTTTTGTGCCACATTTATTGAGAGCAAAGGACAAACGCTTTTAGCCTCCATCAGTGACATAAAGGATAAAGGCTGAATGTTTAACTATGCAGCCAACAAAAGGACAGAAACAATTACCAAGAAACACTGTTAGAGAGCTGCTTAGCGTGCCAGTTTGTGCCTGTTTCTGTGCCCTGGGCTTTAATTATTGAATCCATTGTTTATTCATTGGTTTTTAACCCTTTGTTGTCCCGCACGGTATGTTGCTGAGCACATGTTCAGTTACACGCATTCAACTAGAAGCTAATAGCAAGGGCCACAATATTCTGCTGTTGGGAGCTGAGCAGCTGAACTGGGGATTAGCGCTGGGTATTAAAACTCAAAATGATTTGGCAACAACTGAAATGTCTCAGTAGCATTGAGTGTAGAAAACTTGCAAGTATTGTCAGGTTGTTTACTTATTGTTTGATCAGATAGTGTTCGATTTAAATCAATCGATTTTATTCAGGCAACATTCCTTTTTATTACTTTATTGTAATGTTTCTTTCATCATCTTCCAGACAATTGTTGACCTCTCTTGGGCTAGATTGAAATAATATGTCATTTTATGAAGTCTATTTTTGGGATAAATCTTATTCCAATTTTTCCATGTCTAAAATTTGCTCTATTGTTGATCGCCATGAATTTGGTTTTGGTGTATTTGACTGTTTCCATGTCCTTGTCACCTGCTTCATGGCTGTTACACGCAATATGTCCGACAATTTTATCTTTCCTAGTAAATCAATAATATAATAGTTTCAGAGGTTTTTTTAGGTAAAAAAATAAATATATATATATATATATATATATATATATATATATATATATATGTATATGTTTTTTTTCCCCCACCTCTTCCCAAAAGAGAATCAATGGTGGACATGTAAAGTGTGTATGTGTATGGTTCGTTTCTTGTTCCCCACATCCTCTCCAGCAACTAGTCCCTGCTAAGGGGTAACATTTCCCATACTTAAGGCATCATAAATTATCTCATACTCACTTTCCAAGCAAATTCCCTCCAGTATTTTGATTGTGATATCTTTAATTTTCCACTCATTTCTCTTTTACTTCATTATCTACAATGATTTTATAAATATTTGAAAGATTTCCATTAGCTTTATTTCTATTTTTAAACCATGTATTGTATTAAATCCTTTTTTCATTTGTCCTCTTCTAAATGTTTCATGAGGTAACTTCTCACCTGCAAATACTTAAAGAAATGTTTTTGACCTACCTCATATTTAGAGGTTATCATTTCATAATAGTTTATTGTGTGTTTTCTAAGTAATTGAGAGTGTGTTACTAACCCCTTGCTAGCCCAGCAATCTTAATTTTATGCAACATTCTTGTGTGGCTGCTAGTGTTTAACACGGGAGAACTTTGGCTACTTGTATTCATCTTTAAAAGGGTTTTGTAGAAAAGCATGCTTAACGCTTACGCTGTTTCTCAAAGTAAGGTGTTGGAAAAAGTATTATTGGTGTTGAAACTGTGTTGATGATGGAGTAAAGACTGATGACTTGACGTTTAAGATACTAGAGTCATAGATTATTTTCCATCAGCAAATCTTTACGCAATGCATCCACCCGTATTGTAAATACTCAGAAATTCCAGTTGGATGAGGCGACTACAAACCATTTTGTGTTGGACACTGATTAACTATACTAATATAAAAGTCTTTGTACCAGCATTGCTGTGCTGCTTGGAGCTATGATTGTTTCCTGGTATTATATTTTGCAGCGACGGCTGTAATTTACATCTCTAAGATTAAAAACAATTCAGGCAGATAAATAGAACAAATGCATTGTGATTTGCATTCTATAACAGCACATCTGAGCCTGTGGGGATAAAGGAAAAAGATCCTTAAGGTTTTGTTTGGCTGCACATGCCTATACACATTCCAGGAATGTGGAGAATGGCGAGCGAGCAACAAGAGGGGCCTTGTATTTGTAGGTCTATCTCCTGCCCACCCTGTAGATTAGCCTCTTATCTGTTAAATGAGACGGTGCCGACGGATTTGGATAACAGGACTTTGGCATCGGCACCGCACTCCCTGCACTGAGAGCTCTGCTGTATCACAGAGAGTCCCTGTGCCAGAGCTAAGCGGCACAGACAGCCTTGGACCAAGCAGTGGGTGGATATGGGGAGCCACATAATAGCAAGCTTCAGATGCTGCCATTCCTTCTCCTTGAGCGCAGCTGATGTTTTTTTCTTCTTCTCTTTGGTCGTCTCTTATCATATTTATGACTGTAACATGGGATTATGAGTGATACGCCCCAGAGTCTAGATTCAATTCGCACTTTCCCACATAACACCTGGATGGATATGTGGCTGTGATTCCCGTTGCCGTTGACTCATTTCGTCTCAGTCTGTGCTGTTATCATGTGACTAGCCAGGCAATAAGGTAGGCTGAAATGCATCCTCCGGCTCTGACTCATGATTTGATCTGACTTGTAGTCTCCCTCACCCCGGGCTGGAATTGATAGGTGGCGTTAAGTGCACACCTGGGACCCGACGTTGGGTCTCTCTGTGCTTTCTCCCCATTTCCATCGCCCCTAAGCCCAGGGCCTCAAACAGACATTAAGCAGGAGCACTGCTCCACACACTTGGCAGCCCAAGCAGACTTACCGAGACAGAGCTGCCCGCCACGTTAGGCGTGAGTGCCAGTCACCGTCAGGTTCAATGGACGAAACTGGAGCACATTCCTGAGACCTTACACGTTGTTTGCTAGTTAATAAATCTCAGCCCGCCGAGGACAGAAAACACAGGAAGGTGATGATTATCTAGACCAGAGAGGTAACAGGAGGGGACACAGAGTCAGGTTACACTGAGCAGGCTTGTCACTCTGTGCAGGGATTTGACACGCATCCAAAGCGGGTCATGAATGTCTAAATCAAGTTTCATGGCGATCCATAACATCAATAGATGCTAAAACAATTCACTAAAAGACAAAACTGTCATCCTCATGTTGGCACTAAGGAAAGTCAGAGGATCACCAAAGTCAGTCGGCGTCATCCTCTGAGGACCATCAATATCTGTGCCAAATTTCATGGTAATCCATTAGATAGTTGTTGAGATATTTCAGTCTGGACTAAAGTGGTGGACCTCAATTCAACTTATTTTTATATAGCGTCAAATCATAACAGAAGTAATCTAGAGACCCAACAAGAGATCGCCCATGAGCTGCATTCTTATGCGACAATGGCAAGGAAAAACTCCCCTTTAGCTGGTAGAAACCTTGGGCAGAACCCGGCTCTGTGCGGGCGGCCATCTGCCTCGACCGGTTGGGACCTACGGACGGACACATCCGTAGAGTCATGCTGCTTGCATGGTTAAAAATGAGTATATTTAGGTAACATGCCATATCACAGTGCCATCATTGTAATCCTGTCACTTCATTCAAATTATTCCTTTGTCATTAGAAGACGAATTACATTCATAACTGAACTAAACTACAGGCCTATGTTTCTAAGGTTGTAGCTATTAAACTGATTACTTTAGTTACTAAACTTTTCCAAATGAGGTGGTGCAGGAATGAGTCGGGTTCCCTCGTCTGGAAGTCGATGGGTTTTTTGAATGGGTTTTTGGGTAGAAGCCTGAAATAAGATCTGTGGTTAACACACGCTGAAGAGATTTTAATGTTTTGTTCACAACATAAAATATACGTCAGTAAATATTCCACTCATGAATATGAAGCTTTTACGTGTCTTAAAAATGGTGGTTGCTAACAAGTGGCTAAATGAGACTACTAAACGTCATCACGCCAAACACTAGTCCGTCTTTAACTTAGCGGTGGTGATGTGAAGTCATGCGACTATCGTTTATAGCCTAACGCTATGTTTTTACTTCTAGCGATTGCATTTATGCGTCACAAATCATAAAAAAAAGTGGTGCTCACTTGTGGAGATTATTTTGCCCGAACAAAACATGCAGGTATCAAAAACATTTGTTCACCACAGAGCTTATTTTCTGCAATAGTCCAAAACCCAAAACCAGAAAAATCCCATTGTCTTTTTGTCGAGGGAACCAGGGCGCTGCTAATGTCTGGGTTGGCCTACAAACATAAGTCATCTCTGCAGCACTCTATAAGGAATTGATGAGAACCGGTAGGTGAATATTGTATCATAGTTCAAATGTGCAAAGCATTTCCAAGGACTAAAACTTATGACTGTGTAATCATATTACAGCACTGATGGATTGCATTAAGGGTATTTCATGCAACTGCTAAAGAGTCGCAGTACACATTTAGGAGCTAATGAGTATCCAGTAATCGGGTTTTGATTTGATATCTGCTCTTCATCGGGGTCATCCTGTGGCCATGCCATTTGCTGATTTCTATATTTGCTGATGTCCTCTTGATGTGTTTCATAGCCATTAGGCCTGTTTGTCTCTGATAAGGAAACTATTACCCCAATCACTGAGGCCATTATGGGCTTTTCCTCAGACTAGCATTTAGCATGAGGTCTCCTCAAGAGCTGCATGTTTACCCTGTAATGGAGTGGCCTGATCTGCTGCTGGTCGAACGTACAGAACTGCTAATGTCCAATCCCCTGTAATTGCCTTCGGGGTCCTCTGATGGTGGATTAATTATGCAGTGTAATTTGCGAATTATCGGCTAACTTGCCTCAGCGAGACTTGGATGAGATTAATTTACACTGAAATACATGTAAATATGACAAGATGAAACTACGAGCTCCAATTTGCTTTTCAATAAGACATGAATAATTAGTTTTTTGTAACACTAAAGAGGATGTTTCCACAGAGCGGTGGCTTGCTAACAATCAGTATGCACCAGTGATGATGGTACCTCTTGGAAAACCTTATTTGTGCTGAGCAGCGAGAACAGATAACTGGGGGCAGGCACAAACAGGAACAGTGCTCAGTACTGTGCTGAAAGGAAATCCTCCTTCTTCCTGTTCTATTATCAGCTCCACATAACAAAGTGACGGAGCAAGCAGACACCCACTGCAGACCAAAAAACTAAACTTTGAACAGGTAACTGACGAGTTGCTGACATTCAACGTTGATTGTGACGCAATGGCCCTGCAAATCACTGCAGCCCTATGAGAACCAAACAAAAACTATTACAGCGTGACAAGAATTGTGGGTGAAAAAGATTGAGCACAACATATAAAAAGCAGAAACGGTCTTTCCGTTTGTTATTAAGTGAAACCGAGAAGGGTTGTCTAAAGTGATCTACCATTGTGAGAAAGAGGAGATTGGCTCCGCTGTGGGTCTTACTCAGCCAAACCCCCCCCCTCTGCGGTCCAACAGTCCGCTCAGAATAACCCTTCTAATAAGTCACTTGGAAGAAAATGTGGGGAGTCAGCTGATTCGTAATCCGCTCTCTTTCTCGCTCTGTGCTCACACATCAAGAGTCAGATTGATATGTGCAATCACATGAAAGCCCCTCTGCGGCGGGGCTATCATGGTCTACTAGGCCTGCAGGTGTTTTTGTGTATGTGTGTGTGTTTTGGCAAAATGAGAGCTGGCTGTTGCATTTGCAATGGAAATCCCTCATCCATAACATGCCTCAAGTGTAAACAATAGGGCGAGAGAACAGCAACTGCTAGGAGATGCATGTATTCGTCTCTGCTGACATTGACACAATTTACATATTTAGTCAGTGCTGATGGTGTATTCATTAGATTTAGAGACAATTAAGAGGTATAACACAATTACAAATCGTTACTCTCAATGTGTTATGACGCTTTGGCAATATTGTCCTTGTATTGTAACCTATGATTAGGAAATTGAACATCTACATGATAATACATTCTACATATGTATTGGGGAACTAACTTGTGCATGTTCAGTTTGAATAGAACAGTAATATAGATTATTTCCAATCTATTCTCTCAAGTCTACATGTAGATACAACATGACTGCTCCTTGTTCATACTGTTGCCTTGCAGGGGTGAACAAAGAGTCAGCGGGATAAGGATGACTGACAGGTCTGTGAACTATTACAGACAGGCTCCGTTGCTCTATCTTAAAATCCTAATCATGCTCGCCAAGGGTTTTATTATTCAATTCAACTTTATTTCAGACACATTAGTATATTATTAGTACATGAAGGCTTTGTTGCTATGGACATCGAGTCAATTCTTGCTCCGAGATATTCGTACAGTTTATAGTTTATGATAATGTATGATGATGGCAGCGCATAAATGGCATCACATATTTCATGCAAACATTTTCTGCAGAGTAAAAGACATCAAATCATTTGTTGGCAAAGTGAATGATAAGAATGCCCATTTCCACAGACACATTTGGCAGCATAATGACATCTGTGATTGTTGTTTCATTTTCAAGTTTTTTTTTTTTTTTTTTACTGTGCTGTTTGCCTCTTCTTCAACACTGACTGTCAGTCTGGGAGACGTTCCTCTTTCTTTAAACTTTCCCTTCCTCTTTCAAGTATTGTTCCCAATAGAGCTCATGCCCTATTTAAAACCATAATAATGCAGGCTAATATAACCGTTCACATAAGCTCAAAGAGATCTTGACAAAGAAATGTCACCTTCTTTGTACGTGTCTGTTCCGCCTTAAAAAGGGGAAGGTAGGAAGTCATCAAGGTGAAGAAAAGTAATCTCAAGGAATCTTTTGCAGTGCAGTAAGCCGGAGAGCAGGACGTGGATTGAATGGCTGCTCCACAAATTCATAAACCAAAATTAACTGTAGCATATTTCCATGATTGCTATAACATTAATTGAGCAGTGGTGTAAGATAATTAAGTACATTTACTCTAAGTACTGTGCTTATGTACAATTTTGGGGTATATTTTACTTGAGTATTCCAATGCTTTGCTACTTTCTAGTCCACTACATTTCAGTGGGAAATATTGTGCCTTTTACTCCACTTATTTGACAACAAAATATATAATTTATAAAATATGATGCTGTGCTATAGATTCAACTATCCAACAGTATATAAAGCAGTTTAAAGGTGCTCCACCTCGACCAGCTGTAACTTTAAAATGCTGTATGTGTTAAAGCATCAGTAATAACATTATCATATGTATAATAATACAACTCTCTGAAAGGGACTATTCTGCCCAGGAAGTACTTTTACTTAAATCTTAAATGTAGGTTGTAACAGAGTACTTCTTCCACCACTGGGTAACAGACAATATTGAATGACGTGTTTTGCAGAGGAGTTAATATATTTAAGCACAGACATATACTTTAACTATAATTATTTCACCTGACAACACTTCATCCTTGAACGTTTGAACCCCTTAAACAACCACATGCTTGAATCTTGTGACTAATATTCACTCAGCGAGCCTGAATGCACCGATGCAAATGCACATTATTGCAAACTGTGTGCAACACGGCTGTATGATAAGCCGTCTGTGCTAAGATACCCTTCACACCGTGTCAATAAATCCCCACAATATTCCTCATTCAGCTGATGTTTGCTTCCTCTGAAGTTTGGTTTTCCACCCATGACATTATGAGTATTGATAACAAAATGGAACTTTTGCATTGACAAAGAAACGTGAATTTAGAGCGAAAATGGGATGTATAAATGTTTTGAAGATAAGATATAATACTGACATCTTTTTTAAACTGCACAAACAGAAAATAAGTCACTCTGCTGTTAATCATTTCTACACAGTTCTTTGAACAAATATAACCTTTAAACCGTGAATAGTCCTCATCTCAACTGCGTGACTTTGACTTTAGAAAACCAATTTAAGTATGTCACAATAAACCCCGTGGAAGACACTAGATACAGTATCAGAGAGATTTCTTCAGGGGTGCATTTAAGGACATCAAAGTAGGTGGAAGTACTTTTGTAATTGGTGTTTTTAATCATCATCATAGAGACACATTTTCACAAAAACAGAACAGGCTCTGCAGAGAGATACTTGTCTTCACTGTCTAAGTTTTTAATTTTTTATTACAAGGAAGGCTATGAGGTCAGATTTTACGATAACTTTATGTCATTCAAACGTACTACTGTGTTTAATTCCCTTTGTTGCATTCTGTCCTGGATCATTTTATCATGAGCCGATTTTTTTTTTTGTCAGATCAAAGTAGGCTCCTTCTCTGTAAAGTCCTTTCAGATATACTTGTGATGAAGGGCTCGATTAAAAAAACTGACTTAAATCAGATCTAATAGATCTTATTAAAGCGTCCTTTGAGAAAGGCCAGCACTTAAGAAATATCTACCAGCTGTAAATTGTCAAATGTGATAAGCCATGATTATATCTGAGTGAGTAAAACTTTTGTACTAGGCTACAAATAATACATGAATTTATCTAATGCTTATTGTATTGTGAAAATACAAGCATATGTTATCTGTGTGCATGGCAGGAAATAAAGCCATGAAGGTCCTGGCCTTATCTGTTGGCTGATAGTTGCTAAGCAAAGTCACAGGAGAAGGAAGCAAGGATATTGCTCTGTTGTATGTTTGTCTTGTCATATTAATATGATAAAATGTTAATAGAAATACCTTGCAGTTTTATATCACATTTTTACAACCTGAAAATTAATTAATTATGCTTATGGTGCCATGGTCCTGTACAAGGTTGTTTCTGCAACTACGGTTGACTCTCCCAAATTAAAAAAACAAACAAATGTAACTTGTTTATTTTTTATGTTTTTCATCACTTGTTCCTATACTAAATGTCCTTACCTTACATTACAATAATGTTAATTTTATACAATTTGCTTTTTAAATTTCTATAATATTTCTATAACATTTGAATTCATTTTCATCATGCTTTGTGCGTTATTGTAAATATTGATATAAAAATTTTTTTTTAAAATACACCCTGAAAAATTGACCGTAACCATAGACGTCAGTCTTTATAAACAATAAAATATGTTGTGTTTTATGACAGATATCGCAATTTTAATACCCTTACCGCAACACCTAAAGCTGTTGTAAGGACATGTTGGGGAAATTATATTTTTTGTTAATATTGCAGATAAATGGCAGCTAGTAAAGTCTGCTACGTTAGCTTTGACTCTTAGCATCTTATATACATGAATTCAACATTAATATTTTTTTAATGTAGTTCAAAATACACAATTACTAAGCTGTATGGTAAGGACACACAATAAATACTTCAGAAGAAATGGTGATCTTGTTTTTCTGGATCTTGAGGTTCACCTATGGGTGGCCCAGCCTGTCATCCATGTGTGCACTTGCTAACCTCTGTTTCCATAGAAACTAGATTTGTTTGGCTTTGAATAAAACTTTTACCTTGACATTAAGTGTTGCGGTAAGGACTCAGAAGTGTGGGTGCAATTTAGATGAAAAAAAATCAATAAATGATTTGTAAACAAAAGAAATATTTTTAATATGGTGAAAAAGTAATATGTATATGAAACAATTCCATTTGAAAAAAATTCATATTATCATTGAATTTGCACATTTTACATATCTCAACATTGAGACCACAGCTGGTGACGAAAAGTGGTGTTTGGACTGCTAAAATGCTAAATAAATTTTATTAAATCACATTATGTAGTAATTATTTTTTATGTTAGGATGGGTCACTATATATATTTATCAAGCATTGCACTGCAAATTTCAACATAAATCCAAAATTCAATGCCCGTAGTTGCAGAAACACCCACACAGGCTACTTTCAGGCTACTAAATTGTGTTGAATGTTCTCAGAAATATAATGAAGCTGTCACAGAGCTATACAGGAAGTCTGAATGCATTTTTTTTTCCACCAAAGAGAACTTATCAAAAGGTATTATCTGTTAAAGGTCCCATATTGTAAAAAGTGAGATTTTTATGTCTTTTATATTATAAAGCAGATTTAAGTGCTTTATAAATACTGTTAAACTATCAAAACGCTCAATATACGGAGAAATACACATAGCCCGTATTCAGTAATTGTACGTTTGAAACAAGCCGTTAGGATTTCTGTCTATTTGTGATGTCACAAATATACAATATTTAGACCGTTACACGTTTTTCATACATAAACATTCTAAATGTGTCCCAATTTATTTCCTGTTGCATTGGATGTAAATAACATCAGCTGACAGGAAGTAAACATGGACCCAAGCTGTTGCCTATCAAACACAATTCCGTTGAAATGAGCTAAAACAGAGCGTTTCAGACAGAAGATAAATACAGGTATATTCAGGCAGACAGTATGAGGAAAATAAAGTTTTTTTGTAACATTGCAGCATTTAAACATGTTCTAGTAGAAACAGAAAATACAAGTATGAACCTGAAAATGAGCATGATATGGGACCTTTAAGTATATTTGTCTCACTAGTCTACTTGCCTTCATGTCAAGACAGTTTAACACTAAGTGATTGTTTCACTTAAAGGTCCCATATTATACTAATTTTCAGGTTCATACTTGTAATTTATATTTCTAATAGAACACGTTTACATGCTGTATTGTTAAAAAAAAAACTTTTTTTCCCTCATACTGTCAGCCTGAATATGCATGTATTTACACTCTGTCTGAAACGCTCCGTTTTAGCGCATTTTGACGGAATTGCAACAGAATTGCGTTGCTAGGCAAAAGCTTGGGTCCATGTGTACTTCCTGTCAGCTGATGACATTCACATACACTGCAACAGGAAATAAACTGGGACACATTTACAATGTTTACGTTTAAAACTGTGAAATGGTCTTCATATTGTAGATTTGTGACATCACAAAGGGACAGAAATCCTGACGGCTTGTTTCAAAGGCACAGTTTCTGAATACGGTCTGTGTGTATTTCTCCAAGGATTGAACGTTTCGATACTGTCATAGTATTTATAAAGCACCTAAACTTACTTTACAATAAATCTCACTTTTTACAATATGGGATTTTTTTATTGGCACAAAAAGTACAATGAAGCAGTACAACTACAAAGAAATACATGTTTTACATGTTTGAAACAGTTTTGTCCTAGACCCGTATTTCCTAACCCCCCCTGTTCCTCTTTGTAGTGATGGAGATAATGTGGTACACATGGAATTACATTAAATAATCCCAGAGAAGGGAAAACAAAAAACAAATGAATAAATAAATAGATGGATAAAAGAAATAACAATAATAATAGCGAATAAATCGGGACGGAGTATGTATACCTACACACATATACACATACCCATATACTGTACGCATGTATACTTACATATATGAATAATAACAAACAATAATACATAAACAAAAAATAAAAAAAAATATGCATTAAAGGAAAGAAAAGAAAAGAAGAAAAGTTGCTGGCACTCAGGCTACAATATGGGACCTTTAAGGTTGAAATATTATATATAATTGTGAGTGCAACTAAACTACACCAGTTCATGTAAACACTCAATGTAGGTGTGTTTGTCTTTTCACCTGCATGTTTCCTAAATAAAAGGTAGGAGGAGTCATGCTGGTACACACACACGATTGGCCTCAACCTGTAGACCTGTCTGCTAGGAGCACAGAGAGAGGCAGCCAGGGAGGGGTTGTTATACCGACATACTTACAATACAGAGCAGTGAAACTATCTCTAGATTAACTAACACCTGAGAGAGAGAGCAATCTATCTATCCCCCCTCTCTACTCTCCCCTCAGATGCTCTACTACTCTCTACTGGATATCTATCTGTGTGTGTGGTGTTGAGTTGAGGAGGTAAAGGCGCATGTTTAATGGCATTGTGGAAGAAGAAGTGTCCGCGGCGCTCTCCGGCTGGAAGAGGAGACATCACGGCGAGAGGTAGCTAACGTTAGCTCGCTAACAAGGTCAGTCTTTTTGGGTGTTTTTCTGTCCGCTGGTTTTTTATTTAGCAGCAGCAGCGGTTATTAAAATGCCACCCTCGTCATCGTTGCTATAACTTCGGCTCGTTTACAGGATTAACACGGAGACACCTCGTCCTCTGGCAGGACAGGTAACCAGATATTTATATCACCATCTAGCTTGTGTAGTTAGCTCGGCGGCTATCACTGCTTCTCACTCACAAGCCGGGCTTTTTATTCGACTTTTTTTAAGCTCACAATAACACTGCTTTATGGAGGTTATACTGCATGAGTAGTGCAGCCTAACTGAGCTCACATTAGCTGCAGTATTGAGAGAGAGAGAGAGATAGGTATTTGTGTGGTGGATGCTCCAGAAACAAGCAGCAGCAGCAGCCTCCTAGAATAAAACAGGTGCATCTCTGCGCTAGCGACGCACAGATGCAGGATCAAGCGCAGCTAGTTACTCTCCTTTGTAAGGCAGGTTTTAGGGATTTATATTCTTATAAAGACAGAGTTTACTTGGTGTGGGGTTGTTAAATGATTCATCAAGGTTGAACGTCGTTATCATTTACAAAAGGCCTCGTCTACATAGTCCAATAGAAAAGGAGGACAACTGCTGAAACTGGGCCCAGTTAGTTAGCTAATGTTAGCTGTGAGACAGTGACCGGCTACTGGGACACTTCATGTCAATCCTGAAGCTTTTTAATGTCTTTCTTTTGTTTAATCACACGACAAAAATGTCATTTTTACTGTCCTCAAACACAGGGTATGTTATCTTTTTAGTGGTTTTAAACTGGGAGGTTCTGGTGTAGACTAACTTACTGTTAGTTAGCTTGCATTTGTTTAATGTTAGTTCCTGTAGCTTTTGCTTTAACCTTATGTTATGTTTGCTTTAACACATGAGGCTTGTAATGTCACAATCCATTATAAACTGGGAATTAATGTGCAATTTTCAGATAAAAGTGGGCACTTGTTGGGAAAGCTTTGCAGAGCAGAGATTGAGCATTGTTTTACTCTTCCTTCATGCTTTAGATACCTCTGATTTCTGCAGAAAAAGAGATGTGTTGACTCATCTAACAGGGTATCTTATCTTTTGAGTGGTTTTAAACTGGGAAAGGGCTGGTGTAGCCTAATGTTAACTTATTGTTAGATGGCTTGAATTTGTTTAACTTTAGTTCCTGTAGCTTTTGCTTTAACCTTATGTTATGTTTGCTTTAACACATGTGGCTTGTAATGTCACAATCATTATAAACTGGGAATTAATATGCATCTAATTTTCAGATAAAAGTGGGCACTTGTTGGGAAAGCTTTTGCAGAGCAGAGATTGAGAGTTGGCATTGTTTTACTCTTCCTTCATGCTTTAGATACGTCTGATTTCTGCAGAAAAAGAGATGTGTTGACTCATCTAACAGGGTATCTTATCTTTTTAGTGGTTTTAAACTGGGAAGGGCTGGTGTAACATAACTTATTATTAGTTAGCATGGTTTTTTTAACGTTAGTTCCTGTAGCTTTTGCTTTAACCTTATGTTATGTTTGCTTTAACACATGTGGCTTGTATTGTCACAATCATTATAAACTGGGAATTAATGTGCACGACAACAGATGCATCTAATTTTCAGATAAAAGTTGGGAAGCTTTGCAGAGCAGAGATTGAGAGTTGGCATTGTTTTACTCTTCCTTCATGCTTTAGATACCTCTCATTTCATGCACAAAAAGAGATGTGTTGACTCCTAACAGGGTGTTTTATCTTTTTAGTGGTTTTAAACAGGGAAGGGCTGGTGTAGCCTAACTTACCATTAGTTAGCTTGCATTTGTTTAACGTTAGTTCCTGTAGCTTTTGCTTTAACCGTATGTTGTCATATAATATAACGAGTTAGAGCACATGTGTGGCTTGTGATCTCACAATCATTACAAACTGGGAATTAATGTGCAATTTTCAGATAAAAGTGGGCACCTGTTGGGAAAGCTTTGCAGAGCAGAGATTGAGAGTTGGCATTGTTTTACTCTTCCTTTATGCTTTAGATACCTCTCATTTCATGCACAAAAAGAGATGTGTTGACTCCTCTAACAGGGTATCTTTAACGTTAGTTCCTGTAGCTTTTCTTTATGTTGTCATATAATATAACGAGTTAGGAACACATGTGGCTTGTAATGTCACAATCATTATAAACTGGAAATGAATGTGCACAACAACCAACAAATCTTCAGATAAAAGTGGGCACTTGTTGGGAAGGTTTTGCAGAGATTGAGAGTTGGCATTGTTTTACTCTTCCTTCATGCTTTAGATACCTCTGATTTCAATGGAAATGCACAAAAAGAGATTTGTTGACTCCTCTAACAGGGTATTTTATCTTTTTAGTGGTTTTAAACTGGGAAGGGCTGCTGTAGCTTAACTTACTGTTAGTTAGCATGAATTTGTTTAACGTTAGTTCCTGTAGCTTTTGCTTTAATGTTATGTTTGCTTTGACTCATGTGGCTTGTAATGTCACAATCCTTTTAAATTGGAAATTAATGTGCACGACAACCCACTAATTTTCAGATAAAAGTGGGCACTTGTTGGGAAAGCTTTTGCAGAGCAGAGGTTGAGAGTTGGCATTGTTTTACTCTTCCTTCAGGCTTTAGACACCTCTGATTTCATGCACAAAAGAGATTTGTTGACTCCTCTAACACTGGGGTATTGACAGCACAGAGTTTGTTTTCCTGGAGCATTAAACGAAGTTGCTCTCAGGTCATCATGCCAGGTTAGACTTTTCACTCAGCCAAGGCCGAGTTTGTGTTTTCTCCCCACATATTTCATTACTTGGGTTGAACAGTGTGGAGGGGCAACACAAGGGAAACATCCAATTGCAAAGCAAGCTTGTCTTATGGATATGTTTATTATTCAGCTCATGCACTATCCAGAGGCTGCTGGATGTGGTACGTCAATTCAATTGGCCCTGAGTGCCACTGTGCATCGGAGCCCTAATTATTTTTGATGGTTTTCAAGTTTTAACTACTGTTGAACTGCAGAAAGCATGGATACCGTGGTTGTAAACGGTTTCGTCTCCGCCCCTCCCCCCCAGTAGAGCAGGTGTCATTGTGAAATGGGCAGAAATCACCTACACTCAAGCTTGAGTCATTGTACTGTTTATCATGCATAAAAAGGGCTCGTCGTGAAAACAATGAGGTTTTAATAGGTGTTCAGTGGGAAATTAAGTCGCATTATACACATCTCCCAAATAAATAATACTTTTATAGAATCTTTGTTTTGGCATTTGGGCTTTTGAAACTACATGTCTTAAATATTTTAGGAAGATGGCTTAGTTGGAAATTGTCATGATGATGACAATGAGGTACAATTATCCCCTCCATTAGCAATGTGACTAAGGCAGGTTGTGTTTTTCAACAAATAGGCTTTTGTGTGCTCTCTTCTTACAGTGGTGGTGATGAAGTACATGATACACATTTTATTTTTGTAGTTCTACTCAATGCTTTTACAGTCAACCCTATCAAACAGAGGCCCCTACTATCAAGCAGGATTTGGCGTTAGCGAGGTAACTTCAGGGTTAACCCTGGGTTTTCCGTCCTACGAAGGTGGTTCACTTTTTTTACTGGGGTAGATCGCCATGGTAACTTATGCTGAACACCTAATCTGCTCCGGAGCAGGTCATGTTCCAGATAAGAGATCAACTTGTATAAAAGCACCACCTAAAGACCAATCAAAACTTGTATGATAATATTACACAAATTCGAAGAAGTTAAAGTCATGATCCAGGCTAAAAGCAACACAGTTTTAACTGACAAATGCAGGAAGGACAGCTGGCTGTATGCTGTGGGTGCTTACCGCTTTGAATTATGTTTTTATATTTATTGTTTACTTGTTCTGAAGTCCGTTTCACACCGCCGGTGACGGGGATGCAGCTGAAAGAAGGCTAAAATAGTCATACACCCCACAATCTTGTCAAAGGCCATAATGAACTGTAATCTATTCATCCATCATATTGTGAAAACTGTTTATAATATCACTGCCCCATCTAGACGAATACAACTTACTTTTGACTATTTTGTTAAAGTAATAACTCTGTTAATTTACACATTCACACTTCGGTAATTTTTTCTTTTACCGGCTGTCCTTCCTGCATTTGGCAGCTTCAACTGTGTTACTTTTATTCTGAATTATGTGTTTCACTTCTGTAAAATATGACACTATGTTGACAGTAGACTTGTCCATGTTTGTGATAAGTCATATGCTGCAAACACCGACCCTTTAATGTGAACCCGCCCATAACCAGATTGAGAAACCTTGGGTTGACTTACCGAGTTGATAACCAGCGTCGTAGGACCGCTTAGTGGGATTGCGTTTGTTAAGGTTAGTTAAGCCAGATAACGAGAAGATACCCCGGGTATGTGGAACTCTCTTCATAGTACAGGCCTCAGGCTATATGGTTTCATCTTGTTAAGCCATGTTGTGATTGTTGGCCTTTTCCTCAAATGACACATCCTCATTTCATGTTCTATTATGCACATTCGTTTCAATATTGTTTTGTTGTGCGTGAACGGCGTGTTAGAACGCTGCAAATCGACATATTAAAACGTTTCATATTTCTTAATGAGATGTTGTTTGAATTGGATTCTGAATTACTCGCACACTGTGAAATGAGAACGTGATAGAATCTAGGCCACATTGTGGAGAGCTTACTTTGATGCTCAGATGTTGCTTTTTGTTTCCCGCGTATGTGTGTGTGTGTGTGTGTGTGTGTGGCAACAGCCTGAGGTTAGGTGTGCTCATTGTGAATTAACTTAAGCTTATGGATAAAACCTATTTTCATGTGTATGTTTGTGTTTTACATATAAACACACATTGATAGATGAATCAGGCAATACGTTTTGCCTTTACACTCAGCTGGCATATTGTGTTGTATTGAAGATTCAGCCTTTAAGTAAAAGAGACTCCTTAGCGTTTTGTTTCTGTCTAGGAAATAAAGATGTCAGATAAGGTGCGTGTCTCAACCTGGTTTACGGGTTAGGTGAGACATAACTCGGTACTCTCTCCGCCTATTTGCGAGTAGGTGGCAAAATGTCACATTAGCAAAACGGATACCCAGTGTTACTACTTTTTCATGTTTCAGAGTGACTGTTCTTGTTGATATATCTTATGTTTTGTATTTCTATGTCATTTCTTTGATCCGTCCAAACTACTTGCAGCATAGTGGAGGGTTCAGGAGGAGCCCTGTGGATGTGAATTGATTGTATGTTCTAGTTTTCCCAGCTGGCAGTCTAGTCATAACAGTTCACCTCTGTGCCAGAAACACCACACCATATACCCGCAGTAGATATTAATCATAGTCATTTACACTGAAAGCCGCTTACACAGATTACACAATATGGTCTGAGTTGTTTTGTCTTGTATATTTTAGCTTATGTTTTTATTAGTCACTGACAGTAGATGATCTACTGACACAATTGATTTTCCCAGCAAACAAAAAGCTGACTGTAGCTGCCTTAGTATGTAGGTTTTTGTCCAATGATGAATCATACATTTTGTAATGCAAAAGCAGTGGGTTGGCCTGTCTCAATAGCACTGGCTGAGCTGTACACCACTATCGAGATACTGGCTTCTTACAATTGTATGATCAGATCAGAATAAGGTGGGCAGTTCTTTAAAAAAAAAAAGAGGGAGACTGTACTTGAATCCACAGAAACCTAAGTTGCAAAAGTAGCTGTGTGTAGTAGTGGTATGAATTTGGCAGATTAACAGAAGGCTGAATATTAATTTGAACTACACGATTTATAATAATGTAGTTGATTGGTTTTTTTTATTGACTTTTGCAAAAACTGAGTCATCTTTGGTAAAATAAGAATAAAGTGATTCAGTATGTGTTGGCATAATTTGTATTATGAGTCAACACACAATTGCAGAAGACTGTCTGTTTTTGTTAGTCCCTTGAGATTACGGCCTTTATAAAAATAAAATTGCCTCATGAGATCTGAGGCCAATGTTTTTAAAAAAAGAAAACTAATAATTAAACTAAATAACTAAAAAAATACCAAGCACCGCCCACCATCTGGAGCAAACTTTCTCATTTCACAGCTGAACAGTACACTACAAGATGTTTCCGAAAACATTAGCGGCGAGAAATAGGCATCACAGTAACAGAATATTGATTCATATTTGATCAGCGCTGCTTATTTTGATCGGATTTCGCGAGTGATTGACAGCTGCCGCCGTTGATTGAACAGCCAATAGGAATGTTCTCTCTCTCTCAGAAATGACCTGTGATTGGCCAGAGTCTCCGGTCACAGGCTAGTTTTTTTTAAAGCCTGAAAACAGAGCCATGAGGAGCTGCAAAAGTCTAGTTATCTCTCAGAACACTTGAATTACAATATGCTGAAAGATTATTATGGATGTTTTGCCCAATGATGCCAAAACATTTTGCCTACTGCAGGTTTAATTCTTGTCCTTTGCAACATATGATATAAAATTAGAGGTCTGTACAGACTTTGCAGAATTTCCGACCATTACCGCGAATTCCCACAGAGCGTCTGATCACTCCCACCACCTGCAACAATGTTTTCTATTGAGAATCTTTTTGCCTCATTCAGCAGGGAGAATACAGTCACTCAACTGTTTAATAAGCTGCCTTTTAGAATACATGAATTGCAAATGAGCCTTATTAAATGGGTTTTAAAGGTTAAAAAAAACAGCTTCAGACACTGGGAACTAAGAATGAATGAAAATGTTATGGATTTTGCCCTTTGTTTTTTCGGTACCTGATGTAATTTCTCACAGGAACAGATGTTTGAATGTCAGACATCAGGGCAGCAGTGAAAGTATTATTTTCATGTTATTCAGGTTAAAAGAATGTATACGATCAATTGTCTGACTAGAAAGTGTGAGAGAGAGAAAGAGAGAGAGAGAAAGCAAGTGGATGAGTGAGAGAAGCAAACTAATCTTCTGGAAGCTTAGCTTTATTTGCTACAGGAGGAGGTAGTTTACTGGAAGACCATGCATTTGTGTGCATGGTTGATTTTAATAATGACTACCTCTCATTATGTTCATTAGATTTTATAGCTTATTCCAAAACAATGAGGTTGAGCGTCTGTTCCTGCCTGTATTAGGGTAAATACATGTACATTTGGTGATGGAACCATTTGTATTTGTTCCCACGAGATCCCTATCTTATCGCAGCGCAGCCCTCTTTTACTGGCTGCTTCTTGTATGAATCATCCAAATATTGTGGGGGTGAGTTTCAAACAGCATAAACCATTCTTTGAAAGATGGGTTTTGTATAAATTGACTGATTTCATGACGCAGGTTGTTGGATCAAAATGTTGGCCAGTGAATGACATGTATTTTACTAATTCCCACTGTAAGAAGATTTCTGGGTTTGGGGCAGTTTAGAAGAGACAATATTTTGTATAAGTTGACGTAACAGCCTTGTGTCAGTCAGGCATTAGGATTCCAGGCAATTGGATGACCGTCCTGCCTGTTTCTGAGTGCTACAGGATTGAGGTTGGCTGGGTCAGCACAATGGAGACTCTAATTCCAACCCCCAGGGCACCTAATTAAAACTTACAACCAAGACAAACAACCTTTGACACTCATGCATCTCGTGAGAATCGCTATTACTGAAAATGCCATGACAGAGAAGTGAAGATCAGCAGGAGATCAATGTGTCCTTTTTCTAATAATGTTTATTACTTCGAAACTACATGTGTAGAATCTAAATAGAAAATGGAAATATAGTTTATTCTGTTGGCACAAATAACTAATTGCATGCATTTTGGGATCAGCATTTTCAGCCAGTGTTAGTGTGGTGATTTATTAATTCCAAATATTACCCCAGTTGGCCTGTAAATTATTCTGGGAAGACAAATGCTGTGTCCAAAATCACTCCGTCCTTCACTCATTCACTAGTACTTATATAAGAGACATGGAGGTTCAAATGAGACTGTCTCCCTCCCTCCTTCTTTCTCTCTAATTACAAACACCAAAAACTAGTTTTGCTGTATAAGAAAAAAAGTCAGTAACAAATGAAATGCATTATTAAAATATTGCTTTCAATCAACTGTCAATAATTAAAGGAATTTCTATACCTCATTGGTGAATCTCGCGCTTCTGAGACAATTTTGTTCAATCGTGGAGTCGAATGTTTGCCAACCTAGTAAATATAGTGTGTTCGATGGTAAATGGAGTGATTTCGGACACAGCAAATGTTTGTTGCAGTATCAGGTAGTGTTCATTTTGTCAGCTATTTTTTTTATGTAGTATTAAGGCCTTTACACATCAGGGGCGTTTTTTTTCATGCGATTGATTCGCAGCTCAATATGTTGTTTTCTGAACTGTGATTTTTGTCATGGATACTTTAACACAGAACGCGAATATTTACGTGGTGAAAAAGTGGCATATTTGTTTTCCCAACAAGGTTGATTTTTCTGAGCTTTGGCACCGCAAAAAAAGGCATCAACCAATCATGTTGTGCTGAACGGGTTGAGTTGCGCTTATATTTAGGATAGGATTAAAAGACAACAACTGGAGGCTCCGTAGTCCAAACAAAACTTTATTACTCCTTTCAACCTTGACAAAGGCAGTGCATACCAGAACCAATCCTTCTGTTCTCACCTTTCACAATAAAAGCTTTAGACATAATATTCATATCATAAACTACTATAGCACCATAGACAATTTTAAAGCTTGTGTGTGAAATGCATGACACAGTTGTAGCATGCAATACAGTGTACAAACTGTGTTGGTAGTATTTGGGTGGGAAGATGTGTTGTGATCAGTATGAATTGGTAGCAGCATGAACTTTACTGTGTAAGTGGTTATACTATTTGTATGTTTGCACTGATGTTTTTTTCTTCTCACTTTGTCAGACTCATTTTTGTTTTTTGTCTTTTTGTTTTCTCACATAGCTGGCTGACATGGCTGTCTAACAGGCTGCCAAAGATCTCTTCATGGATCACAGAGGACAACAAAGAGAAACCACTGCATCTGTGAGCATAGCCAATAACTAGGGAGTCTGACCCACAAGCATATCATCAGACTGACGTCAGTGCATGTGGCCTCTTAAGTGGTTCATAGACATCTGTTGGGCAGCCCAAAGGCCTATTGCTATGCACTATAAACGAAAAGACATGAGCTGTGGGGATGCTGGGAGGAGCAGGCTTCTTTCGTGTAGGACTATCCCTCTGGTAATAGGGCTTCTGGTGACCATGGCCCAGGGCACCGTGCCAGAACAGCAAGAGACACTGGTGGAGATGATATCTGTCGAACTAGAGGCTTCTATGCAGTCCTCTGTGCTCTCTGAGCTCCAGGCTGCAGCATCTTCAGTTGGTGAGGCGCCGCCTACAGCTATCCCAGATTCTTCTGCAAAGAATGGGGGAGTTCACACCGGCATCCCTGACTCCTCTGCAATCGTAGGCCAGGTGTTTCAGTTGAAGGTTCCGCCAGGACCTGCCAACGCAACCTGCAATGTCCATGTAAGTAACCTGAAGATTAGACATAATCGGAAAAAATAAATGTTGAGAAATCTATTGATTTTATGTGAGAAATAATTATTTAACATTAATTTAATGAGATCTTAATTAATCAGTCAATGAGAACAGCATTTGTGTTGAAAAAAGAGACTCAGAATATCAAATGGGGAGTATGGGAGGACTTTGTTGTTGTACTTTTTTTCTCCTTTTTATTTGGGAGGTTCCTTTTTTATTAGTTTAAATAGACCCAACCCAGTATCATTTTTGAACTTAAGTATGATGAATGAATGAAAAACGAGTATCACAGAGGATGGGTGTTAACATTACCTATCCTTTTATTGTTTTATGTCTCTTATGGGGACTACAGTATTTTGTTTGTCTGTTTAAATGCATAATATATAGTATTTATCCCTTCAGTTTTGATTACTGTATCACTGCTGATTGAAGTTGACTTTGGTGCAATTTGTTCCAGTCAGATTTATGAATGAGATGAGATTATTATTGGCCCGAGTGGTGATGCAGAATGATATCCTGTCATACAGTAATAACTCAAAATGAAGAGTGATGACTCGCATAGTTATCATGAATAGAAGCTCGCTCTGCTTCCTGTTCATATTTGGCGAGATTTGATAAACTGAATGGAATATGAAGGGGGTTGGGGAGATAGTGAAAGCATTTCTGCTTTAACTGTAGATATGTGAACGTTTTGCATTCATCTATTCTGTTTGGTTTTTCTTGTTCCCGTTTCACTGGCAACTTGGGCAATATTAAACCGTTAAATACAGACTTATATGTATGTTAATTGATTCATCGTTTACTAATTACCAACCAGTTTGTAGTTACAACTTCACAGTTGCCAATATTTACATGCTTTTCTCTGTTTCATATTATAAAATTCCTAGTCAAACTAAGTCATTTTTAAGACATCACTTGGATCCTGGTAACTTTTAATGGCCAGTCATAATTCATTTTGGGGTGAATTATCACTTAATGAAATAAGTAATGACTTTTTTCCTTTTCTGACTTAACTTATATCTAAGAAGTATCCCAGTAGTACAAAACGGTAATAGTGTTTCTCTTTTTCCTCCTGTAGCTCACTGAAATGGGAAAGGAGACTTTACCCTCCTGGCTATATTGGGACAAAGAAAGCTGCATTCTGAGAGGCTTGGCCCTGGAGCAGGATAAAGGTGTGTATCATATCTTGGTGTCTGGAGAGGAGATAATTGAGAAGACTGGCAGCCAAGTGTTCCCCAGTACGGTCTTCTCTATTGAAGTGTACCCAGAAGAACGGGCAGACACTGAGCCAGCCCTGCTCACTCTGCAGTCTGATATCAGTGGCATCCAGCCTTTCACCTGTGGCTCTGAGGAGCTTGTCACTGTCCTCACTGTCATCTTGGATGCTGACTTGACAAAGATGGTTGCTGAACAGAGGGTCAACTTACTGGGCATTATGAGAAAATTCTCTCATGTGACCCTGGAGCACATGAGGGTGGTCCCTGTTGTCAATAACCGCTTATTTGACATGTCTGCTTTCATGGCTGGACCAGGGAATGCCAAGAAGGTGGTGGAAAATGGGGCCCTACTGTCATGGAAACTGGGATGTGCCCTTGACCAGGGCAGTATCCCTGACATTAGCAGCGTCCAATCCTCAGCAAAGGATGGGACTATGTCAGCTAGGCTTGGATACCCAGTGGTTGGCTGGCACATTGTCAACAAAAAGCCCCATGGAGTGAAACGGGTCAGACGGCAGTTGTACAATACTCCTACTCCAGTGCCCTCCCTGCTTCCTCCGACTACTCACGCAGAGCCCCCCGTACGTGTTGTTCCCACGCCAACTTCGCCCTCTATTGCCCCGGCAACGGAAAGTTCTGCTCCACCTATCCGGGGTCCTTTGCCTCTTCCAGTGAAGCCCACTATGAGGGTCAGAGATCAGATAGCCCACACACCTGTGTTTGGACCTCCCCAACCCACAAGAGTACTAGGAACTACAAGCACCATCCCTATTCAGCCCACCATGACCAGGCCTACAATTGTGGAGGCCACTGCTTTGCCAACACCACCAAGCACCACCAAAAAACCCAGACCCACTTCCACCAGGAAACCCAAGAAAATCAAAACCACCACCCCAGCCCCCCAGGAACCCAAATCCACCACACCTAAACCACCCAAACGCACCCCTCCTCTCACTTTGACTCCAGAGTCTTTGAATCAAAACCCAGAGATCAAAAATCCCATTGATCAGGTGAATGCATGGGTTGGCACATACTTCGAGGTTAAGATTCCTCCCGATACGTTCTATGACAAGGAGGATGGTACTACCGATAAGCTGCGTTTGACTTTGAAGAAGACCCCCAAAGAAGCAGTGAGTGAAACCTCTTGGATACAGTTCAACAGCACTATCCAGCTTTTGTACGGCCTCCCAGAGGAGCAGCATGAGGGGAAACACGAGTACTTCATGTTGGCCACTGATAAGGGTGGGAGTAGCATCATGGATGCATTTGAGGTTCAAGTCAACCGTTGGTCTACTAATGACAAACCATCCGTTGTGTTTGCTGCTCGTTTCCACGGTGACCCCAAAACGTTAAGCACTGACGTCCATAAGAAGATTCTTTTGACCAAAAAGTTAGCTTATGCCCTCGGTGATCGCAACAGCAGCACAGTAACCTTGAGAAGCATCACTAGAGGCTCCATTGTGGTCGAATGGACCAATAACAGTCTCCAGCAGAGTTCTTGTCCAAAGGACCAGATCACAGTTCTCAGCAGCAGGATCTCTGATCCCCAAGGGACGCCTAAACTGGCCTTCATCAAAGCCATGGAGCCTGATTTCAAACCCATTAACATCTCCATTCGTGGCACCAATAAATGTCAGAGCTACACGTTCATCCCACCGGGAGAGGTGCCGATGCCTGTTCTTCCTACAGCGACACCTTCACCAGGGACAGGTCGCAGGAGCAGCGACGATGTTTACCTACACACCGTCATTCCCGCTGTAGTGGTAGCTGCCCTGCTGCTCATAGCCGGGATCATTGCCATGGTCTGCTACCGCAAGAAGCGCAAAGGGAAGATGACCATAGAGGAGCAGGCCACTTTCATCAAGAAAGGAGTCCCCATAATATTTGCAGATGAGTTGGATGATTCCAAGTCACCCCCGTCCTCCAGCATCCCTCTTATCCTTCAGGAGGAAAAGCCCCCACTTCCCCCTCCAGAGTACCCAAACATGTCTGGCCCCCACAGTACCCTGCTTAACCAGGATCTGCTGGAGGAGTATTCAGTTTATCAAGATGATGATCCTAATGCACCTCCTTACCAGCCCCCACCACCATTTACTGTCCCCATAGAGGGCAAAGGGTCTCGCCCCAAGAACATGACCTCATACAGGTCACCACCTCCCTACGTGCCTCCCTAACGCATACTAGAGCTTTCAGTTTGGAAAGCAAGTGCAATGTAGGGATGCTTGTTGAAAACTACTACAGGAGTACTTTTACATGTGTTCAATGAGATGGCTTTGACTTTATAGAGGAGCAGGCAACCATACCCACATATTTGACCATCATGGATAAGACACTATCGTACAATTCTACTACTGGCACAGGGCAAATGGACGGGGAACAGTTTGTAATTCCAGCACTCTTTTTTTTGTTGTCCTTCAGATCTGCTTTTGACTTCTTGCATATTCTTTTTTTGTCTGGTTTTTTTTTGCCAAGAAGAGTCAATTTTTTCTTCAATGATGTACTATTTCTATTGTATAGAAAGTAATAAAGAAGCAGGAAAGACTGAAGCCCACAGGGCCTTTGAGCAGGTGTCACCATGACAACAGACTTGAGGCTCCCCCTCACAATGTTAATCTTTATGAGTTCTATATCACTCTTATCTGTCCTTCGGCTAGGTTTACTAAGATTTTGCACCTGTTATTTCTAGAGGGGAATGAAACACTAAAAGCCAAACTGAAAGCATGAAACACTTTATTTACACAAAAATCTGTTTGTTTCTTAGACTTTGATCTCTCCCTCTTCTCTCCTATGCTTTGCTCCCTCTTGACAATAACATGCAAACCTTGCACTTATGCAAATTCTTGTTAAACCTTGCACTATGTGTCTTGCGCAGAAATGAACGCAGTAAGTGGTAGTCCAATAAGGAGAAAAAGATTTTTTCTTTTTGTATCCTTGAAGTCACCACATGACTGAGATTCCTCTGGTACTTGATCACAAAGGACATTACACTGATCACGCCTGTTGTAGATGTAGCCTAATTAAGTTACAAAACAAATAATGACTTTTTTTTTTTTCTTTTGTTAATGTGTGTGTGCCACTGAACCTGCCTGTGAGATGACTGGTTTTGCTGTTGCCAAGGTGATGTCTGTGGTCACAAGGCAGACCACGTGGGGTTGCTACGACAATAACGAAGGGGCCAGTGGAATGCTGTGGTTCACAGCGACATAGTCCTAGTTAATGGAGACATAGTCAATGAGGTGGATCCACTGTCTTTTATTCAGTTGGTTTTGTTGGTATGAGGGGTGGGTGGGCTTAGAGTACTGTATTATCACTGCTCTGCCTCTAGGTGTTGCACTGTTATGTTTAGTGCACTGCCTGTTGTCAGTTCAGATGAGGCATGGGGACAAGGGGATGTACATAATTGTGTGCCTGTGAAATTAAACAACTCCATAATGTTAGTGTTTTATCAGTAAACCTAGTAGTCAGGAAAGGGAGGGCCAGAGTGGGAAATAATTTTATTTTTTAATTGTATGTCTAGATTTATGATCACAATCATGGAAAAAAATGACTTTATAGTTTGTGAGGGTACAAAAGAACGTTTACCTGCCCATCACAAAAAAAAATAATGCATTATCTCAATATGATGGGGAACAAAGAAACCACTACAATATGTGAATTATGTACATTTCATATCTGATATCACCATAAGAAAAAATGGTTAAAAATCTAATGTTTTTACTGAGTTTTTGATACAGTCTTAAACTTGTTTTATGAAAATATATTAATAAAATGTAATACTATTTGTAAAGCCTCAAAGATGGTGTATAGTCCCTTTTTATTTGAGAAAATTAATCTGTTTTTATATATATATATCCATAGGCACATTAAAGGGCTGATGAACACAATTTACCAGATAAATAGGAATGCAATATAAAGTAAATTCAATGTGTGTTGATAAAATACATTACATGTTATGTTTATATGGTCAAATGCAGTAATGGGCTTTGTTACAAGAGGTATTAAGTGCAACTATGTGAAATGTTAAGGTTAGTACTTTATGTTAAATATGTCAAATTGAAATGTCTTACTTTCTGTGGAAAGGGAGCACTTCTCTTAAAATAGTCTCACGAGGGCTGCCTGCTGTGTATTTTAAGAGAAGGGAGCACTTTTCTTAAAGGGACTGTTTGTAAGAATCAGAAATGCTTGTTAACAGCAACAGCTGTGGCCGTTAAGTCAACGAAAGTCAGCATCGAGCTCGCGCTTGCCCGCTCTAAATAGACATGAACGAGCATCGCTCAAAACAGTGAGGCGACACACGTCAGCTAAAACCACAATATCACTCTATATTTCACCTGCTTGGCAGTAATGTTAGCTGACCAGCTGGCTTTTCCTGCTTCAGCCTCCCGACCGCGGCCGGAGGGAGACACCGGCACCCGGTCCGAGACGATAACGTTTCTCGCTGCGGAGCCCCGTCACTTCACAAGACACGGGAAACCTCTGTTGGTCTGGAGGAGCTGCAGCAGTTATTTCTGCACAAACGTCCACTGTACATTTTCTAGATATTCTCAGAGCTACGAAGTCTTCTGCAGTGTGTAGTGTGCGCGCATGCACGTGAGGTGGAGCAAGCTGAGTGAAGGCAAGCAGGCAGGCAGAGGAGCAGAGTACAGCGGAGACTCCGGCCCTGGAGACCAAAGCTACGGTCTCCCCCGCGTCCTCCGACTGCGGCCAACACTGTTTAACAGACGGGCTTCACTAGATACAACTTTGCGGTTTTGGTGCTTCCGTGTAGTTTGCGTTGGAGTCTTCTCTGAACAGCGTAGCCACACGCGAGCGCGCATGGGACACCGACCCGGGTGATTTATACGTGTAAGAAGTTACAATCAAATCCCTTTAAAATACACAGCAGGCAGCCCTCGTGAGACAGTGCGATATTTTAAGAGAAGTGCTCCCTTTCTGTGGAATTTAGGTGGGCAGTTTTTCTTTTTTTGGCTCTGTGCTCCTACATCTCTTGGAGAAATATCAATAACAATGACTAATATCTGCTCTCAAATTCTTTTAGTATAGAGCTTGTGTAATGATGGCTTATTCCAGAGAGGTCAAAAACAGTTTCACTGGTTGGCGAACCATGCTGCCTTGACAAATGTACATTTTCAGTACAAGTCGCAATACAAGATATTTTGATTTGTTCTTGTGTAGTCCTAGAAAGAAATCCTTGAACTGCTATGAAGGCGCCTCAGTGTAATTTTAGCAATAATGTTTATTTGCTGAAAAATGAATCACTGATTATCTCTAGACTCATTTTGGAGCATTATTTATTGCAAAGAGAAAAAGATCTGTCTTATTTTTTTAGCACTGACGCATACCCACGACTTCATACATACCAGTCATGTGGCTGTAGTTTTATGCAGAATATGTACTGCACTTTTTTAATTTCTTCATTTACATTGCTGTAATTATTATATATGCCCTGCTCTCATTTACTCAGTCTTACCACTTATTACGGCACATAATTGGTGATTATGAGCTTGGTTATGTTGCAAATTGAATGTAATAATCATTTATCAATTAGCCAACAATCATCTAACTGTGGGCGACTGTCTCATTTACATATTATCTTGTCTGTCTGTCTGTGTTGGCACGGGATGGCACAGGATTTAAAAGCTCTTATTCCTACAAACACTGACTGTGTGACTGAATACAGATTATACGGTTTCTAAATATACAGACTGAACAACAGACATTTCACCCCTTGTTGCATGAATAACAGACATGATTTCAGATTTTTATTGACATGGTGTGACAGACCCTCTGTGTTTGGATCCTCTGCTTTGTCTGCTTTCTCTTTCCAGGGCTGCAGACCTGATGAGTGTAATCCGTGGCATGGGACACACCTGGGCCTGGTGTGCTCCCCGCTTAAAAAGCCTGAGCATGCAGCAGCCTCGGAGTCGGCAGATCTCCTATCACACCATACACCATTGGTTTTTGGTTTTTCTTGTTTTCCTATTCCATGTTTTTCCAGCACAACATCCATGCAACACATTTTCACACATCCACTCCTTACACTACTGACTTTAGAGATTCATCCCATACATTCTTTTGGTGCAATTTGCACACGCAACACGTTCAATATTAAACTTTGAATGAACAAGTGAACAGCGCTCTGTGCAGCAGCGGGGGCGGGGCTTCAGGGCTCTAAATACTGAGACCAGCATGTCGTCCGCAGCAGGCAGACTGCGGCTCATTGACTGTGGAAAAAAAAAAGTATAGTACGTCCCACATTTTTAAAATTTTAGTACGTCAAAAAAAAGTATGTAGATGGTATGTTGAAAAAAGTCATTGTTTAGTATCTAAAAAAGGTCATATACTATGTCGATAAAGTCAGTATGAAAAGTCATAGTATAGTATGTTGAAAAAAGTGATTAAAAAGTCAGTCTAGTATGTCGAAAAAAGTCATGGTACAGTATGTAAAAAAAAAAAGTCATAGTATAGTAAGTCAAAAAAGTGATAAGTCATAGTATGGTATGTCAAAAAAGTCATTATGTTGTAAAAGGTCAGTCGAGTAAGTCGAAAAAAGTAATAGTATAGTATGTCGAAAAAAAGTGATGAAAAGGTCAGTATATTATGTGAAAAAAAGGTTTTAGTATAGTTTGTCGAAAAAAGTGATAAGTCATCTTGTAGTATGTTGAAAAAAAATGATAGTCATAGTTTATGTTGAAAAAGGTCATAGTGTAGTATATCAAAACATTTGATAAAGTCATAGTATAGTATGTCAATAAAATTATAGTATGTCGAAAAAAGTCAAGTATAGTTTGTTGAAAAGGATTAAAAACTCATCGTATAGTATGTCGTAAAAGTGATAAATTCATTGTGTTTTCATTTTATCACTTTTTTCAACATACTATACTATGACTTTTTTTGTATCCCTTTTTTCGACATACTTTACTGTGACTTTTAATCACCTTTTTCAACATGCAGTGCTATACTACGACTTTCCTATCACGTTTTTTGACATACTATACTTTGACTTTTTTTTTATCATTTTTTGACATACTATGACATTTAAATTTTTCAGTGTCATATAGGGATCGAACCCACCACCTCCAATATTCCATCCAGATATGTAGCGCACTGAGCTATCTGACCAGATACAGTGAAGTAATGTTCCTTTTTGTATTTGGCATCTTCATTTGAAGTTAGCCTTTAAAAACTTACTGTGTCACATAAGGATCGAACAACTTCCAGTATTCCAACCAGTTATCTAGCACAGGTCATGCAGTGCCTTATATGTAATTAGCAAGATGTTAAAGTTGATTCTGAATTTTACAGGGAGACAATGAAGGTATGCCAGAACAGGGGTGATGTGAGACCGACGGCTAGCTCTGGTTAATAACCTGGCCCCTGCATTTTGAACCACCTGTAGGCGATTTAAAGCAGATTGACTGAGGCAGGTGTAGAGGGAATTACAATAGTCTAGACAGAAGAATATGAAAGTGTGAATTAAAAGTTCAAGATCCGTGGAGGACAAGATGCATCGGATTTTTTTTGCAATGTCTCTTAACTGGAAAAAGCAGGTTTGGACAAGTTTAGTGACATGATGGTCAAGAGTCATATTCCGGTCAAAGATGATTCCAAGATTCTTAGCTGTAGGACTGACATTGGATTGAAGTGGGCCAATAAACTGATGAACTGCTGTAGCAAAATTGTCTAGTCCTATTAAAAGAATGTCTGTTTTATCAGGGTTTAAGTGGAGAAAGTTGGGAGACATCCAGTCGTTGGTTGCTGCTAAGCAGTCATGGAGGGAGGACAGTTGATTGAGGTTATTGGTTTTGGCTGAAAAATAGATCTGAGTGTCATCCGCATAACAATGATATGACACGTCAGGAAAGCTGCTGAACAAATGACCCAGAGGAAGCATGTACAATGAGAAGATGATCGGCCCCAGAACCGACCCCTGAGGGACTTCACACCGCAAAGGGGCTGATGAGGAGACATGATTATTAATGCAAACATGGAAATATCTGTTAAGTATGAATGAAACCAGTTCAAAGCTTTACCAGATATGCCAACCCAATTTTGCAACATATCAAGTAATATAGCATGATCAATGGTATCAAAGGCAGCAGTTAAATCCAGTAAAATGAGTACGGAGTGTTCACCTTTGTCTGCATGCATAAGGATGTCATTGGTTACTCTGAGTAATGCTGTTCTGTACTATGTTTTTGGCGAAAGCCTGATTGGAATTTGGCAAATATTTTGTGCCCCTCCGCCACTTTCAGAAGTTGGTCCGTAACCATTTTCTCTAGAATCTTTTATATAAATGGTAGTTTGGAGATTGGTCTGTAATTATCTAATTGAGCTGGGTCGAGAGTAGGTTTTTTAAGAAGTGGTTGAACACTGGCAGTTTTGAAATAGACAGGAACAAACCCGGATGTGAGAGAGTGGTTGATGATTGAGAGCAGGCTGGGGCCTAAAACAGGAAGAACGGATTTTAGAAATGCAATACATGCAATACAAAGTTTTCACAGTCATGAGGAGATGAGACGGGAATGACAGGTACAGTCGGGTTTACAAGCTGGTTAATAGTGCTAAACAGAAACCTTGGATTATTTGTATTGCTGTTAATTAAACCAGTGAAGTAGGCAGCACGCGCTTCTTTAATGATCTGGTTCAGATCGAATAAAAGGTCCCTCATCCGGATGTGGTGAACTACTAGCTTTGATTTTTTTTCCAGCCTTCAGCCTTTCTGTATTCTTTCCTGTGTTGCCTGATAAAATCATTGATCCAATGCATTGTGTTAATAACTGGTACTGACCTGGAGGTGAAAGGGGCGGAAAAATCAAGGGCTGTTGTACACAATTCATTAAACCAATGAAGTGAAGTGTGAATGTTCATTAGCCAGACTAGAAAAGTAGCTGGAAAACATGGCTGTAGACTGATCATTAAAGATGCAAGAGTGGGTGTTACGTTTCTGGGTTATTGTAGTAGGTGTCAAGGGTGCATCAAAGATAATACATTTGTGATCGGAGACAAAGTCAAACCTATTCATAGAGTTAAGAGACATACCCAGAGAAAATACTAAATCAAGGGTATGCCCACGGTTGTGTGTGGGGCCAGAGACATGCTGCACAAGGTTAAATGCTGTTGCAATGTTTAAAATTTCGGTGGCAAATGAGTTGGAGTGATTGTCAATATGAATGTTAAAGTCACCAGCTATGATGGCCCTATCAAATTTGAGCACAAGAGAGGACAGTCACTCAGAGAATTCATTGGGAATCCCGTAACTGAATTTGAATTTGGGGGTCGATAAATGATTACACAGCAAATGGGATCATCACACACAATTTTAAAAGACCCAGGACTAGGTGGAGAGATAATCTCTCCACAATGGCCTGGGAACGCCTCGGGATCCCCCAGTCAGAGCTGGTTAATGTGGCCCGGGCAAGGGAAGTTTGGGGTTCCCTGCTGGAGCTGTAGCCCCCGCGACCCGACCCCGGATAAGCAGTTGAAGATGAGATGAGATGAACATACCATATCATGATTTTTTTTTTTTTTTACTTTTTTCAAAATACTATACTATGACTTTTTAAATTTTTCAACATACTCTGACTTTTTTTCAACATGCTATACTATAACTTTTTTTTAATCACTTTTTTCAACATACTTTAGTATGAATTTTTTCGACATACTATAAGATTACTTTTTTATCGCTTTGTTTGACATACTATGACCTTTTTCAACATACTACACTATAACTTATTTATCACTTTTTCAACATACTGATGAACACACTGACTTTTTTGGACATATTGTACTATGACATACTTAAAACTTTTGACAAAATTAGTATGTTTTTCGAAATACTATACCATGACTATTTTTGATATACTATACTACGATTTTTCCATCACTTTTTTGGACATACTATACTTTGACTTTTGTTTATCACTTTTTTTTACATATAATATGACTTTTTTGGACATACTATACTATGACCTTTATCACTTTATCAAAAAAGTCATAATATAGAATCTTGAAAAAAGTAATAAGTCATAGCTTTAGTATGTCGGAAAAAGTCATAGTATAGTATATTGATAAAAGTGATAAATAAGTCACAGTATAGTATGTCGAAAAAAATCATAGTATAGTGTGGCAACCCCTGCTGTCAATTATATAGTAGGGTTCTGTTAACCTGCCATCAGGGCCTTCTGGGAATTCCTGGGCCCGGTGTTCAAGTCTATAAATCCCAAGCTCATGACTCATTCGCTCTCTCTCTCTTTCCCAGCAGATACCATCGCCGGGCATGTTGCAGCTCTAGGTTTTCCTTGGTTAATCTTTTGCTTGTTGTATACATTTTACAACAAGCAAACACCATTCTCCATGCACATTTTTCACTACTGATACTACTGATATTCACACTCCATACATGTTTTACCTTCTTTTTGTTAAATAAATCAATTGATTTAAACTTTATCACGGTGTGTCTTATTTGTCATGGCCTTGAGAGCCAGGTTGTAACAATATTATGTCGAAAAAAGTGATAAAAAAGTCAGTGTAGTGTGTCAAAAAAAGTGATAAATAAGTCAGAATAATATGTCGAAAAAAGTCGTAGTATAGTATATGGAAAAAAGTGAAAAAAAAGTCAAAGTATATAATGTCGAAAAAAGTGATATAAAAATAATAGTATAGTATTTTGAAAAAAGTGATAAATAAGTCATAGTATTGTATGTCGAAAAAAGTGATACAATAGTATGTCAAAAAAGTGATAAAAAAGTCATTGTATAGTAGGTCGAAAGAAATCATATTATGGTATGCGAAAAAAGTCATAGTATAGTATGTCAAAAAAAGTGATAAAAACAACATACTAAAAAAGGTCATAGTATAGAATGTCGAAAAAAGTGATAAAAAAGGTCATAGTATAGAATGTTGAAAAAAGTGATAAAAAAGTCATAGTATAGTATATTGATAAAAGTGATAAATAAGTCACAGTATAGTATGTGGAAAAAAGTCATAGTATAGTATATTGATAAAAGTGATAAATAAGTCATAGTATAGTATGTGGAAAAAAGTCATAGTATAGTGTGGCAACCCCTGCTGTCACTTATATAGTAGGGTTCTGTTAACCTGCCATCAAGGCCTTCTGGGAATTCCTGGGCCCAGTGTTCAAGTCTATAAATCCCAAGCTCATGACTCATTCGCTCTCTCTCTCTTTCCCAGCAGATACCATCGCCGGGCATGTTGCAGCCCTAGGTTTTCCTTGGTTAATCTTTTGCTTGTTGTATACATTTTACAACAAGCAAAAACCATTCATGGTGTAGTATGTTGAAAAAAGTGATACAAAGTCATAGTATAGTATATCAAAGAAAGTGATAAAAGGTAATAGTATAGTATGTCGAAAAAAGTAAAAATATAGTTTGTCAAAAAAAGTGATAAAAAAGTCATAGTATAGTATGTCAAAAAAAGTCATAGTATAGTATGTTGAAAAAGTGATAAAAAAAGTCATAGTATAGTATGTCGAAAAAAGTATTAGTATAGTACTTCGAAAAAAGTGTTCAAAAACGTCATAGTGTACTTTGTCGAAAGAAGTGATAAAAAAGTCATGGTATAGTATGTCGTAAAAAGTGATAGTATAGTATGTCGAAAAAAGTCATAGTGTAGTTTGTCGGAAGAAGTGATAAAAAAGTAATAGTACTGTATATATAAAAAAGTGATAGAAAAGGTCATAGTACAGCATGGCGAAAAGAGTGAATAAATAGTCATAGTAGAGCATGCCGAAAAAAGTGATATTGTACAATGTTGAAAAAAAGTCATAAAAAAATATAGTATAGTATGTGGAAAAAAGTAATTTTTAAGGTTTAAATAGTGCTTTTGATAATTACATTTTGCTATTTTTCTACATGGTGTGATCCACATCTCACAGGCAGTTGTTATTACAAATGTTACCTATCGAAAACTGTATTTCCTCCAGTAACTTTGCAGATTCTGAAAACATACAGTATAATATAGCTGCCACCAACAACTGCAGCAATGATTGCCTCTGGCTGTCACTGTTTGACACTTCTTGCACACAGAATAAGCTTTTATAGGATGATATTTTATTCTGGCAGCACATGATCGAGTCACTGACCGCTGACTGGCAAGGGTCACATCTTCTGATGTTGCAATTCAGGCAACTGACAGCAGCTCTACGAGGTTGAGGTTGGAAGAAGGCACATAAATGCACACTCATATTATTAAGAACAGTTTTGATGACAAACACTCTGTTTGCATTTTTCTTGCAGAGACCTACTGTAAGCTTTAAAAAATCTGTTCAAAAACTGCACCTTATAATGTAAAATGCACCAAATCATCTCTTAATTACTAGTTGTAATGTCCCACAGCACAACTCATAGGATTCATTGACAGGACTTGATACAAAGTGACGACTTTCTGCAAAAGAACACAAGCTACTGTAGTTTTCTAAACCACATCCACTGTATATCGGGACACTGACTATTAATACTCTCCAGAAAGGATCAGCTAACTGCTACAAAAGCAGCTGAGTAGTTTGAATCTACAAATGGAGTTGAGTGAATCGATAACAGCCAGTATTAGGTAATGAGGGTGTATCAGAATGTGGAGTTGAGGCTATTTTACGCCCTGCCAATCTCTCACTTCACCACCCTCCCCCCTGCTCTCATTAATAATGTACTGGGCATGAAAGTTAATGTATGTGATGAAAAATGTATAAACCTCATGAAAACCTATAGGAGGATCTGACCTTTCAGTTGTTGATGTGTGTGAGGCCCTCCTGTTGTGGATGCTTGCAGCTCTGCACACAAAACCACCAGTGTCATCTGTTTTACAGCTATTCATGCTGCAATAAGAGTATACAATTTACAGATTAATACCAATGCTTTGCTTTATATTTGTTGGTAATTATTTTACAGATTTCTACATATTTAATTTGCGTGTTTATAAAACACCTGCTGTGTCTTTGTTATTTCAGACACTGGCAGAACCACTAATCAGAATGGGTGTTTTGTAAGCGTGTTTATAATTCCTGGGGTCATAACAAATTCTAATTAGGCCTGTAGCCGGGCCAGGCTCTCGTTGCAAACAGGAGGGTAATTATTTCTACTGCACAGTATTATTGACACAAACTTTTCTCTTGATTAAAAAAATAATAAAAAAAAGTAATCAGCCTCTGTAAACACCCTAGTGCTTGAGGAGGCGGTAAGGTGATCTGCTACTTAGCAGAAAGGATATGATGGTGGGCAGCACCAGATGATATGGACAACTCAGTAATAGGCCTCATTAGATGCCCAAAGCCCAAGAAATGTGGCACTCTGTTTCCCATTAGGCTGAAAGCACAATGATAAAAGAAAACATCATAATGATGAAGGATAATTGTCAGGGAAGTGAGGGGTATATACAGTATATATATACACACATATACACAGTATATATACCGTATATATATACGTACATATATATATTATTGGACAACTGTAATAAAAGCAATTATTTTTGCTGTTCAAATGTTACATTTCCAGATGTAACCAAAAATGACTGTGTTGCTACTGAATGAGCAGGTCCCTCTTGCTTAGCAACCAGCACTCCTTTATTAACTAACTGCAGTTTAACTATAACCTTTACAATTTCCTTCATTTTGCAATTTTCAGGAGCTGATCTTTAGTGCAACGATCCAGAAACTGACCCCGGCCATCATACACCATGGGTCTCTAAAGGCCCCAAACAGAACCAACAGACAGTGTTGTCCAGGTCAAATAGTGCACAAAAGAGACAATGTTTCCCAAACTAATATGGCAATCCCCCTCTAACTAGACTGCCTATCCCAAACATATCTACCTCACTGAACCCTAGTCTTCATGCAGATTAGCGGGAGGCTCTTTAAACACTTAAACCAGTAGCCTCGGTTAGGCCCTCAGCAAGCTGGTTACCCACCCGACAGCTCAGAGGCCTGTACGACGAAGCGAGTTCAACATACCCAGGGTATCTTCTCGTTATCTGGCTTAACTAACCCTAACAAACGACATCCCGCTAAACGGTCCTACCGCGCTGGTTATCAACTCTGTAAATCAACCCAGGGTTTCTCCATCTGGCTGTGAGCGCGTTCACATGAACGGGCGGTGTTTGCAGCATATGACCAATCACTAACATGGACAAGTCTACAGACTTGCAGACAGACATAATCCAGGCTAAAATTAACACAGTTGAAGCTGCAAAATGCAGGAAGGACAACTGGCAAAGGAAAAAACGGCCTCAAACAAGTCAAAATCGGCCGTTTCAGCCCCCACTTGTCACAAACCAGGCCCAGGGCCATGACAAAAGAGGGTGATGCGCACAACAAAGCCAATTAACAAATTATTATTATTAATTCAAAGAAAACATAAGAGGAAAACTTAAACTAACATGGCATGTGGAATCAGTAAATTCAGAAGTGAGTGCAATGTTGTATGGTGCAGCAACAGAAACTATATGTGATGGAATTTTCTATTAATTCCTCTCTCCTTGGTCGGGTCAGAGTGTTTCTCAGAGTGTCCCTCTGTTGACATTATTGGGTTTGAGTCCTGTCTAGGGGAGCCGCCGTTATCTGTACAGCTGTGTCTATAGTGGGGACCATAGAGCCTGTCGCTGGGGCAACCAGGGTCAGCGATGCCAGAGGAACCGAGTAAGTCAAAACATGATAAGGGTAAAACACTGAGCACCAGGGAGGAAGGAGACCTGACAATTTCTCCTTGATCAAGCTTCAATAAACCTTCTGTGTAAGATATCAACAGCTCCGGGGCCTCTTCCTTCCTATTGAGTTAACTTGTGTATCAGAAATCCACCACACTATACACCAACCTAAAGCCAAATGGGTGTCTCAGGAAGGAGAGAGAACCAGCAACTGAGCTCCAACAGGGATTTTAAAGGAGCACAGGTGCTGCCAGTTCACCGACGACCCCTCTGCCGCGCCCATCTCCGAGACAGCTGCCACACAGGCCAAGCAACAGGCAGACGGGGTCGTCACATAGGCAATCCATAAAAATGTTTTATACATATGCTTACCATATAAGGAATGTGCTATTGCACTAGGCCTATAGCTGTATGTTAAAGATACACTCAGAAAATAGAAAATGAAGGAGAGCTACCGTCAATGCCAGTTTAATTTAGCTAATCCTAACAGGTCCTATACCAGTTCTACATTTTGTATGTAAAAATGTTAAATGTTTACAAAAAGAAACCCCAAAATAATAGATTTTTTATTTTTTTTTTATCAAAATTGCATTGGCACTGTTGTGGGAAAACATGGGTGGTGGTGGAAAAATACATTAATAATATGAAATGTCCAAATACTGGTGTCAGCACAACACTGACTATCTTAAAGTCCCAGTGAAACAGAAGTTAGCCATTGAGAGGCTGTAGAGAGTCAAAGTCCCGCCCCTTCCGGTGGACCCTCATGGGACCTTATTTCGGACAAGACAAATAGTTTTTTGATCCCATTTGAATTGCAGCATGAATCACACATATGATGTTTGTCAATTTAAAACATAACTTTGCAAGTCAAGAAAGTCACAGTTTGTTGTAAAACTGTTAAAGTATAAGACTGTGAAAATACGTAATTAGAAAGACTTCACAACCAAAAGTCGCGTAGTGACATCTCTTTTGCTGAAGCTACGATGCCTGTGTGTTTCCTACTGGGATACACTCACGACCAGCGGATCTTGCTCGTTCTCTCTTCTTGGCTGATAAAAGACGCTGGAGTCGCTGGATAAAACAGCGGAGCCGGAGGGTAGGTGCTACTCTTCTGCGACGACACCGTTATCAGCTGTTGCCACCGTATGAAAGCAGTGCAGAGTGGAGGCTGTGGGACACGCTCACATGCACAAACATGCACTAAAAGCACTAGCGGCCGATCCTGCTATGTCAACAAAGCACAAAGAAGCTCGGATTAATACACATGCACACACACACACACACACAGGGAGAGTGACTTCATTCTCTGCTCAGGTAGACATGACTCCACCATATCTTTCCATTGCAAACAATTGTTTGCTGCTATATTAATGCTCTCGATATCAAATTTAGCACCTTTAAATTAACTTGGATTACTTCGCTGTTGTAGGTTTTATAAGTGTAGCGGTGTGGTAGTTGCTTGTTGGTGTTTTTCTTTCTTTGACATGCTGTGTGTGTACTGTGTATGAGCCTATTTAGGACAACAACCTGTTCACATAGGGCAAAAATGCTGATCCCCACAAGGTAGATTACTGTGAGATTAGGGGTAAATTAATGTAATTCAATGCATTGTCCTCCAAGTTGACAAAACAAGTGTGTTTATATTCTCTTGCAGCACTGGAAATTATCATCTGCATGCTTGTTGTCCTACCACCAACAATGACCGCAGCACCATCTTGTGAGAGAATAAAGTAAGTTCATTTGAATTCTTTGTAAAGGCTGACACAATGAGCTTGCTCGCCCTGACCACTACACAGGAGGTCTATTCAGAAGTACATTTTGTGATTTGTTGGTACTGGTTGTACAGCTCTTATATTCTGAGACAGGGTAGTGAGAATACAAGGCCCTGATGCAGGAGGAAACAGGGGACGGAGATCACTGCAGTATCATCAGTAGATGGCAGTAGCAGTACACCATGGCAGAGGTACAGATTGATAACCTTTGCAGGGGATTATAATATTTTTTGTAGACAAATAACAAGTAGCCTTAAGCTGTGGTAAACAAAATACAAAACTGCAATCATCATTTATCAGATCCTGCGTGTCAAGCCAACAAGATCCTATTATTAGATACTTGAGTTCATTTAAATTCATTATCTTCCAAGTTACCGTAACACCACATGTGAATCAATGATCACTGATGGTTGCTATTTATTAAACAGTGCATCAGCAAAGAAGTGATCCTCAGTTAATTCCCCCAGATAATAAAATGTGTCGGCTCTCCCTTACGTCACACTCATAATTAGAAAGTGAGATAAGTTATAACAACTGTGAGACTCCATAATTCAGTCACAGATTTAGAAAGTGTAGACTAATTGCATTTCGCCTCTTATCTAATAAATTGGATCCATTCCAGAGCTGTGAATGGAAATCCTCGTCGTCAGCCGTGGAAGGCGCCCCGCTCGCGTGGATGCGGTGGATTTTCAGAGGCATGACAAAGCTAAGAAGTTGGGAGGGTTTTTATAAACGACAAGGTGGAGAAAACATGACAGATGCCGCCTTGTGCACTGGCGTTAATGGTGTGAGCAGCATGCTGCAGGGGCCGAGGGGCAGCAGCACACACTTGGCATGTGAGAGGTTATTAGAAACATTTACATGGCTGTGCAAACAGCAGCACTGAGGTCAGGTTAACTCCCCCCCCCTTACTCTTCTCTGTAATGTCATGTCGAACCAACCTCCGCGTGACTTGCAAACATCACAGCTGAATCAACATGTTGTTTTCGCTCTAAATTATACACAACGCCGCAGCAGGATCACTGTCCCTTTATGCACCATACAGCATATTCCTCCCGGTGCTGTGCGTTTAGCTGGAAACTCTTTGCCCTCTGTCATTATATGCAGTTCAAACAACACACAACATCTCAAAATAAAACATGAGGGTTGCTCAGTATGTGGTTGCTGTACACCATTTCTACCTTTTACTGGCATTGAGTGATCTGCCAGCCTCGTGTTAGCACGGGGTGATTGTGCAGAGCTTTGGTCTCGGCATCTTGCGTGCTCCCCGCTGGCCTGCTGACCAGATGGGTCAGTGAGTGTGTAGTCGGGGCCCCTTCTGTTCTCTGTGAGGGTCCACTCATGGGACCGAAACCCCAGAGATCAGAATTACAGAAGCTGGATCACAAGGTAGACGGATTGCAAGCTGAGCTGAGACAGTCACACATGTATGAATTCAGTGCACACACAGGTGCATTGATGAACATACACTGCCTTTTGCGTGGCAGAGAGTGTGTGTTGCACACATGCTGACATGCGTGTCACATTTTTACACCCTCCTGGAGGAAGGCCGATCTGTCAGAGGGCGTAATGTTTTTCCGATTAACAGGGAAATTAACACAAGAAAATGTGATTTTATTTAATAAGCTAGAAGCAGGCCCGATCCTTTGTCATTTCAGACAAGCCGTTCAGGAGGGTTACATTACCAAAGTGAGATTTTTCTTGCCATGTCATGTGGAAATTTAGTCAAGTCATCTTCAACTGTTATTGCAGTCCATTAACTCCATTGTGAAGATACATAATTGATGCAGCCTTTGGGTAGAGTTTAATCAAATGGAGAGTGCTCCACACTGAAAAATGAGACACACAATCATCAGCAATGTAGTTTTTTTTGCGTGGTACGCCGAGAATTCACACTGTGAATTGATTTATAATCATTTAACTGTACACTTCCTGCACAATGCCAGCAGTAAAACTTGCAGCTTTTAAGCTTCTAAAGGTGGATTCATGTGGAGGATTTATGAGGCTGAATTAGGATCAGTTTTAAGAAGAAAAGACTACATAAAAGCGTAACACCACACAGCTGTTTCTCCTAATCTACTCCCAAACAAGCGAACATGTGTGGTGTGTGATTTATTCTCTGTACCTTTCGAGTTTTCAATTTCCATCTTCATTTGATGTGGATTTCTATCACTCTCCCTCAACTGTTCATTTCCATATCACTATTTTGTTTTCTCTTTAGGCGTTTACTTTTCTTTGAAATAACAGTGATCTGTGTGGGAAGTGGAAATGCATTGTTTATGCCATGCTCCTTGAAATCAAGGGCTTAGCTTTCTAGTTAAATTTCACAGCCAGCCAGCCAGCACTTATCTCTGTCAACTCCTGTTTAAGCCACAGATGATCTGTCTTGTTTTAAATGCTGTTGGCTCTTTGTTTGTGCCGTGAACCTGAGCTGTGGTTCGATGCTAAAAATGTACTACTTTATTATACACAATCTTCTAAAAGTGAGTTTCATCTTTCATGCAGGCAGAGCATAACAAATATGTTCACGAGATGTACGCCGGGTGCTTCTTTTTCTCCATGAATGCATTTTTCTGACAGGGGAAATTGGGGGAAAGTGGCAGATTAGTGCACCTACTCAGCTGCGAATTCTGAAGAGCATTCGTCTCAGTCAGCCGTCTTAATAACACAGCAGTCAATTAAAATCCATGAAGTCGGATATGTAATTTTCAAATAATTATTAACTGGGGGGAATTAGAAGTTTGGATATCGAAGAGACGGGAGGGGAAGACAGAGAGGGAGATGGCGAGAAGAGGTATAACAGTTATTACAGCAGAGGCAACACGTACTAAATCCCCCAGCCAAAGATGAGTGGAGATAAAGGAGGTGACTGAGCTAATTGTGTACTGTCAGAATCCATATCTCTAACGACTGTCAAATGAGCAAATTTCAAATGTATTCTCTCCACCCACCCAACTCCCCCCCAGGAGTAAAAGTGGTGAGAGAGAGAGTGAGAGAGGAATAAATACCAGGAGACACTAATGTGATGAGAATGATGCCTGGTCTCTTCCGCTGATTAAAAATGCAATAACGCTGTGACAAACATACTCACGCACACACTCCCTGTGCAAGCTGAGTAAAGCAATGAGTAGGTCTGTGGAACCTCAGATAAGAAATGGCATCCAGTGACCCCACACAAATGTATTCACGTAGAAAAAGAGGCCCCGTATCGCTTTCTTGGATCGCTCGTAAAAAAACAAAAAAACAGCATCTCGGCTGCAGAGCCTGTTCATAAAATGCACTCGTGATCTTCCTTTGGATGGTAATTAGTGCCTATGAGGAGATGTGGATGTTATGATTCATGTCTAACCAATGGCTATCTTACCGTACCACTAATTATAAAATCTTAGTGTCACTATGTGCTGGTAACAGTAGCTGGCCTGATTTCTGCAGAGCAGAGCAGATAGAGGAAGAAAAAAAGATGATGATACACAAGAAGCATCATAAGGAGGTTTTGAGTACAACATGCAGCGGGGGGAAAAATAAGAAGAGTGTCTTTATCCACCCCACGTTATATCAGGCCTCAGTTGGTCACTGACGGGAAGCAGATAAGGTTTCACTCTGGCTGGAGTTGGATAATTGGACATTTATGGAGAGATAGGAGAGCCCAGGGCCCAGGAGCCATGAAACAGAGCTAATCTAGACTCTGCATCAGTAAATTGTCTGTGAAAGAGCGCATCAGGAGTTCTGACAAGATAAGGAAAGCTTTCTTCAAAGGCGGAGCCGGACCAAAGTGACATGAAAACTCAAGATATAGAAGAAAGCCTCAGTGCTACGCGTCACACGAGGCGCACGCTGAAATGTACATGTCACATAGCAGCGGTGTCACCTTGTCTTCCAAACTGGGTCACGTAGGCTTGTGATTCTTACAGTGAGGACACTTTTGACAACTTCATAACTAGACAGCTCTTAAGAATCCGAACTCTTGGCGAGCCGGTGTGCATTTTTATAAAATCTATTGTTCAACTTCAAATGTGCCACTCATAATAATCTGTGATTGACAGTCCTTAGCGTTTGAAAGATTTAAGTCCTCCTGGTAGAGTGCGCCTTGCTCTCAGTCCACCATGATTAGTTTCCTCCCTTTGATGTTTTCCCAGGAAACTGCTGCCTACAGAACAGGTGCATACTGAGCAGGTGGGCCCTTACGTAGGAGCCCCGAGAGTTTGGAGTAAACCATACTTCAAACTATTTTAGGGTGATGAAAAAAAAAACTGGATAGTGCCATGTTTATATATTTCCTGCATATCCAAGATCACATCTCTCAAAGTCTTTATATCAAGATCCAAAATGCTCTTGCTTGAGCAGTTTACGATTTTTCTTTTTTGCTGAGCTGCAAATCTAAACTCTGTTCAGCCCCTACTGATTACTTGCACACAGACACTGACACAGGCAATTAATTTGGTGGGGGAGAGGCTAGTCTTAATTGGGCATAAGTGGGATTTTTCTTGGCTGTGTACAACAGAAAATGACAGACTGTGCGTATGAGAAGTAAAGACCATCTGGTCCCAGAGGAGCTGAGAGATGCCAGACAAATAGAAAAAGAAACAACAGAAAACCTGTGTGGGTAAGGATCACAATCCCCTCTCGTTCCCACTATCGCTCTCTTTCTCTCTCTCATACTCGCACACACAGACACAAAAAAAGAGGAATCAGCATCTCTCGGTCATATATCATTTGCCAATGTAACAGCCTAGAGGGAGATGCTTACCGGGTGAAGAAACAGAAGTCTCTCATGCGTGGCCTATTCATGTTTTTATATAATAATCAATATTGAATATAGAAAACATTATGCTTGCAGGCAGGCGCAGGAATAAAGAGCGGTTAGCTCGTAAAAGCTCGGCCATCAGCAGGACAAATTGATCTGACATGTTATATTATTCATGTGAGGGATTGGTGGTGAGATTTGAAAGCAACAACAGTGAGAGAGAAAGAGAGAGGGAGAGAGACAACGGCTGTGACAGAAAAGAGCAAAGGGTGAGTAAAGGAGTCAGCTAGTGGACATCCTCTCCTCTCGCTGGGTCTCATCTCCTCTGCATGACAGCGCTGCTCAGTGAGCTCACTAATGTGCCCCGTCACGGGGTGAGACAGTAAAACGAGCACATTGCATTTCCATCAGTTTACAGAAAGCCATAAACAACGCAGTGATTAATTGTACTTATTCATACAGCAGTTTAAACACGCCATGCTAGGAAACACAAACATGCCCACTCACACGCACAGAAATAACTATGATATGCTGCCTGGTTTAATTGTATAAAAGATAACAAAATGATTTTATTACATGTTCATAATTTGACAGACATCACAACATACTTGCATGATTGCTCTGATAATAATGTTTCCCACACCATAATTAGGCATAATATACCCAGTACGAAACTATATAAAACAAACATGCTTGCAGATACAAGGAGGGGCGGGGGTGGTCAAGTCAACAACAGATTAAAGCCATATTCTGTCATTTTAATGAAGTCTAGGTTCTGGAAAAAGAAAACAAACGGCAGAATGATGCTGAAGCTTATTATCATTTTCAGAATTTATTTCTCTTTTTTTTTTTTGTTGTTTACATCAAATAGAACAGACATACATTGGCACATGCAAAGTGAACACTTTGTGGTGCTTTTTCATTACCATCCAAATCCAATTTGAACAAAGACTGGATATCTATTTTTGTACTCCAAACATGAAAATACTCTCAAATATTTACAAAAAAAATATACTTACAATGCCCATCACTCTAACATCATAATCATCTGGGACTGGTTTTGAGTTGATTTCAGTAAAACAAAGTACTGTATGTGGCAGAGCTTGCTGTTCAAGGTAATTAAATCAACTGCAAGAAAAAGAGGCACAGAAGAAAAATCACTTAAACAATACAAAACAGAAATCAGATAATGGGAACCCCAAGAGAATATGGCTTTAATGACATTTCAAAAGAAAATATCTTGAAAGCAGATCCACTGTCCTTTTTTGTTTTTTTTTGTTTTGCGGTTTGTCCTCGTTCACAGTGACCCCTTTTAGCAGGCAAGTTGTTCTCTGTCAGAGAGAAGGGGGCCACGACACAAGTTTAAAACCCTACAGTTTGGTTTGGTGAGGCCGACCCAGACACACTGGCCTACAGCTGTGCTAGCCTCCGTCAGGACTCATGTATCATGTCTGGATGAAGGTTGGTTGCTATCCACAGTCCTGGAGTGCATAGGTACTGCAGGTGGTGCTGGGATGCCTGCGCTCGCTCTCCTGTCTCTGTCTGTCTTTCTCTGTTCCTCTAGAGCTCCCCTCCCTTTTCAAAATCACAGATAAAAGGACAAACAGCATTCATTTTTCAAGCAGATCAGATCCTGAGGTTGTTGTAACTCACATATGTTTTCTTGGTTGCTTGACCTGAGAACAGAGTAAAAAAAGACTCAGATTAAACAAAACACAAAGAAGAAGCATCTTGGAAGAAACAACTGCCTTTTTTGTAAACTCTTCCGACTGTGCTGTGCATTCTTTATCACCAGCTGTGTGCAATCATATGCAATATTTTCTGGCCTAGTGTATCATTTCAACTCACAATGCCCCCGTGTGCAGCCTTAGTTTCTATTTTCAGATGTTAACTAGCGATAAAAAACACAAACACCACGCAAGTGAGCACCGAACAAATGCTGGGGCATGCAATGTGATCCCAGCCTGGATTGCCATGGAAACATATCAGAATGTGGCTGAGTGCCTAGGTGCTGTGTGTGTGTGTTTGTGTGCATCCTCCTGTGTATCTGTATCGTTATGAGAACCAATTTGAGTCTCAAACCTTCAGAGTGAAGGCATTTTCTAGCTCATCATGACTCCTTTAAAAGCTGGTTTAGGGTCGGCGATGTTGCGGCGGCTCAGATGGAAATGAGGAAAATGTAAAATCAGTGGACCAAAATCGAGTACAAGGACGTGTGTGTGTGTGGAGAAGGACCATGTACATTTTCTTAATCACAGACATTGCTATAAATTCTCACTCTACTGCTTTAATGTTGCTATGGCGACCAGCTCCCATGGGCTATGCAATTAAAGTCGCACCATTTCTTTACAGCTGCATTTTGTAATCATGGCCAGCAAGTAGGATGAATAAAACATTAGTAAATGTACAAAAGATTCTTGCTGTTAACCATAAACAGTCTTCAGGAAGAGCAGTCTTTTTTTTAGCTAGACGCTGTGTGTGTGTGTGTGTGTGTGTGTTTGTGTGTGCGTGTGTGTGTGTGTGTGTGTGTGTGTGTGTGTGTGTGTGTTTACTTGTCTGGGATTGAGACATCTCCCTACGCTACCATCTTAATTTTTAATATCGATAGCTTATTATTCATCTCATCCCACAGCTTTTCTTATATTTCGTTCTGCGTTTTTTGCCAGGTTCTGTTTCCTTCCCACAGTACTCATTGTTCATGAAATGAAATTGATCTGAAAAGCATCACACATGCCTGCTTTAGTTGATCTATGTTGGGGGGGGGAAAAAAACAAACAGCACAGTGAAGGATTTCCACATCTCTGATTGGCGAAGTCTTTTAGAGGCGTAATCATGAAGATATTACACCGTATGTCAGCACCAATGTAAATCTGCAGAACTGCTAATGCTCTTAATCCCATAAATCACTCCGAGGCATCTCACACGGGGCTGATGGGTCCTGAAAGGGAGGTATTTGGCGCTCTGACGGTTACAGGAATTGACGGACAGTCTCCAGGGATGGTCGAGGCACAGTTCAGGTTTCGGGGCGGTCATGCACATAAATTCGCCATTAATAAATGTCACTTCTTCTGCCTCTAAAAAAGAAGGGCAAGAGGAGGAGAGAGTGTGCTGGGAGGGGAGACGAGGCGAGAAGACATTCGTGTAGGAGAGACAGAAGGTGAGAGACACACAGAGCAGATGACACGGTGCACTTTTGGGAGGGCTTCGCCGAGACCACATGCCCTGCTTGGGGACTTTTGATGTGCTGCTGCGACAGATGTTAAGGTTTTACCCTCAATGCAGAGTGAATTTGCTCATTGAGCCACATGTGTGCAGGGAAGGATCTATTCCCCATGCCCTGATACACTTGCATCAGCTCTCTGATTTATATGAGCGCAACTCGCACTTCCAGTCACACACAGATGCGCACATTGGAAACCGCACGCACAGATGCACACACCCACAGTCGCACGCATACACAAGCTTATTCGGCTCCTGACAGATGAGTGTGACAACTGTTGGGTGTTTGGAGATATTCCCAGGAAAATCTGTCATCTCACAGGCATAATTCAAAGAGGGGTTGAGGGGCTGGTGCACCTGTGGGTGCCATGATCGCTCTGTGTGATTAGAAGCGGTGCGGGAGAGGAGGCCTTTGGAGACTGTGATGTGCGATTTGCATGAGCTGTCAATCATCTCTGTCTTCATCCTGACAACTAGAGAAGAGCAAAGAGCTTCCATGGCAACGTCGGTCTAAATTCCAGCTTTTGCAGTTTTTTTTTTCCCTCCTCTAAAACCCTTTTCAGTGTTGGTGTTTCTCACCACAAACAAACACGATATCACCTAACTGTGGCAGTACGTAGGCTTCCCCACTCACATACTAATACCATGTATTATCTTTGCTAACAGGATCATGCTTACTGTTTCAGATGAAGGGTGGTATGAGTAACACACAGCCACAGAGACAGATTATCTCCTGCCATTCTCGGCTTTGTCGCAGGAAGCACAGAGCGAGCCCCCCCACCCTCCATCTTCTTTCATGCTCACTGCCGTGCACTTGAACTAAAGGTCTAACCATTTATCAGGAACCTGAGATAACTGGGTCCATTCTAGAGGACATTATATATTCTTTTTTTACACAAGAAGCCACCCAATTAAATTGCAGGAATGGGACTTTATAGTACATTAAAGGAAATGTGAGAAAGAGTAGAAAGATATATATGTGGATCTCACCTCCTGGCTCTCTGTGGTCTGTATAACACCCTGATCTCTATATAAGCTTTATTAACTCATTGTAGACTAAATGGACGGATTGCGCCTCCTGTAACCAAGAAATAGTTGATAGGAAACCATGTGGGTGTGATTAATGTATTTTATCAAAACGACTCTGGTGCATAATTGGGCTTGATCATCGCACAATGAGCTGTGATAAATTGAAGCTAACTGTGACCAAACATAGAAAACATTCTTGATGTGTTTTACAAATGGCTAATTATTGCGCTCTGAGCTTTCTGATCACACATGACATGTGGTCTAATGTAAACTGAAATGTGTTTGGTTCTTGGTGCATACTGTACGTATGTGATTCTCTCACCAGGCTGCTGTTGTCAGACATGCACACAGAATTCTGCATACGAACTATTACCTTCAGGTAGACGTTTCAGAGCCAGTAAAGGTAAAAACAACTTTAAGCTTTCTTTCCAACCAACATCTATACTCAACATGAAAACAGGTTAATCTTTGCTTATGTAGTTCATAGGAAGGAGACACTGTTCTTTCTTCATTTTCATAATGACTATGTATTTATAGTAGGGCTGTCAAAGTCAATGCAAATTCATTTGAATGCAACTAATTTCTTTAACGCATTAACGCAACTTGAAATTTCTAGGTTGTAGCGGGCTCAGTTTGAAAGCTAGAGTGTAGATACTGGCATCATACGAAACAAAAAAAAAACAAGGAATCCATTTATACCAACCACGTCATACTAGCTTGTGGTAAAGGAGGCTAAATAATGCTCCAAACTTACGCTGAATTTTGGTGAGGAAAAACTGGCACGGACAATTTCAAAGGGGTCCCTTGACCTCTGACCTCAAGATATGTGAATGAAAATGGGTTCTATGGGTACCCACAAGTCTCCCCTTTACAGACTTGCCCACTTTATGATAATCACATGCAGTTTGAGGCAAGTCATAGTCAAGTCAGCACACTGACACACTGACAGCTGTTGTTGTCTGTTGGGCTTGAGTTTGCCATGTTATGATTTGAGCATATTTTTTATGCTAAATGCAGTACCTGTGAGGGTTTCTGGATTATATGTGTAATAGTTTTGTGTTGTTAATTGATTTCTAATAATAAATATATACATACATTTGCATAAAGCAAGCATATTTGCCTACTTCCATGTTGATAAGAGTATTAAATACTTCAAATCTCCCTTTAAGGAACATTTTAAACAGGTAAAAAATTTGTGATTAATCACAATTAAATATTTTAATCGATTGACAGCCCTAATTTATAGTTTTTATCTCACAAGGCATGTGTAATAATTTACACATATTTCTTCTTTGTATTGTTTGTATTGTCTTCTTTGTATGCCATTTATGATTGTCTTTGGCTACATATTATTTTAAGTTGATTGCAGCTGTGTGTACCACTATTGCCCAAGTCCCTTGGGGACAATAAAATATATCTTATCTTATCTCATCTACTTACTCATGGGGTCAGCAGCGGGGTTCTCACACAGCTCAGTCTTAGCCTCTCCGTTGGGCCTCTCGTTGGGCTTCTGGGACAGACGTGATGACATTGTGGCAGCTGTGACCACAGCCTTGAAGCTACGCTTCCTCTTCTGTACGTTCATCTCAGGGTGGAAGATAATGATGTACACCTTGGGCATGTAGAGCATGCCCAGTGCTACCGAGGCACTGAGGTTCATGGAGATGGTCAGGGTGGTTGTCTGAATGTACAGCTGAAAGAAAGCACAGACAGGTGAAAAAGTGATTTTAATACAGACTGGAATGGATACAAACATAATATAAATGGGCAATTTCTTTTTTATGGGATTTGGCAGCTTTATGAGGCAGACAAATAAGTAATTTTAAAACCTTATCAAGAAAAAGGAGAGACAAGACAGCTATGATGGCTTAACATCTGTGGCCAATTACAAAATAGTCACACTGTTGAGCACAGTGATGAGGCAAAACCTAATAATAACCATCGCCTGATAACAGAATGTGAGCATCCAGCGAAAAAAAGTCATTGGTCGTTGTCCTTTCTTCAATCCTGAGTGTGAAACTCCTCTAAAAAGGACCCGCATCATTAAAGAATATGACAAAAATATGACAAATTCTTCTTTTGATAATGTTACATTATTATCAGTTACATAGGTGTTGTGGATATTTGTGTAGCCGTTGGGAAAGGAGCAGCCATGCGTACGGTAACATCATCCAGCAGCATTTATTAAAGCCTGACCTGCAGCTACTCAGACAAGTCGAAGACGGTTCAAGCGTATTAATGACAATAGCAGAGGCATCACCATGACTTTATCAAAATGTCCTCACACGGCCTTCTTTCTACCGGTCCACTCTCGACTAGATTGATAGACTACGCTGTCTGTGACATGTTGCAATCACCTTTCCTTTCCCTTCATATCAAATCTTTTATCTCACCACTCAAGCATTCATCAGGCCAATATACAGCCGCTGAGCTACTTCTTCCTCCACTAACAATTCCTCCAGCCGGGTGCATTTCAATGTAAATTCCTCCCAGAGTAGAGCAAGGACTAAGAACACTGCAGTATACAGCAGGTCTACATTTGTTTTTCTGCAGCTCTGCACACAATGGAGTGCAGCCTGTGAACGGCTCCCGCTGCGTTAAGTGGTAAGATCATTCACAAGATTTCCATTCATGTGAGCCCTACACAGGTACATCCTCCATAGCGGTCTTATTCAGAGGTTACACAACACCTTTAACACTGATGTGTGGTAATTACGAGCTTACATAACCCAGATTTAGGTTAACACAAATTTTATAGCGTCTCCATCAAAAGGTGGTGATTTCACTAAGAGGTAGTGAAGGCAGTAATTCAGCACGCAAGAGCCTCTTTTTTCATTTAAGGGTCTTGGAGGAGAAAGAATGAAAGCTTCAAGAGGGGACGTTATTGTTTCAAGAGCAGATCACGAAAGCTCCCTCGCTAATCTACTGCACTTGAAAGCATCAGATGTCACTTATATGCTGCCAGCTGGTTCACTGGTGATGTGAACGGGGAGAGGATACGATTGTAAACACATTAGCCGCCACAGTGTATCTGCAGAGGGGCGAGATGCTCACTGACTCAGTGAGAGGAGGAAATGTCACCATTTGCATACAGTTTTTCTTGGTAAATAGCACGACTAATGGTAATTTCTTTCATATGAGGACGACTCATTGACATGCCAGTCATGCCTTTGTGTTCCAATCTCCACCAATCAATCAGATGCGAGATATCATCAACATGCCAATGCACTCAACTGCCTCCTTCTCTCTCCGTCCCCTCCTGTTTCTGTGTGGAGCAGCATCAGAGGCAGTAATCTGGTTGGCGCACCATGCATTAATAACTGTATGAATATCACAATGGTGCACTCTGTTCTGTGTCACTCCAAGCTGAGGGGAAATGTTGCGCTTTCTCGCGCATCTTAGCTGTGAAACCGTGGCGTTTATGATCGGGGCAGCCGATCAAAGCGTTGCGAGGAGTACACGTGGCGTCAAATATGATCACCAGAGAATCTCCGCCCTGCGCTGTATTTCTATGTTTGGTAGTTGGTAACCTGTCTGGTATCCATAGCAACACTACAGAGTTTGGTGCGAGCAACTAAACACGGCTGGAATAAGCTTTTAATGAGATTCTGATACCTTAGACGCTGCGATGCTGACCCTATCAGAACTGATTTATTGACCATGCAGGAGAGTTGATTCGGGAGCAGGCGCACAATACGTATTAGGTGCTTACTCATACTCATCACACACAAGCAAACACACACACACACACATACAAACACCAAAAAAAACGTGTAGATATGGAGGCTCTCACTCCCTCTAATTCTGCCACACATGCGCACAAACACACACAAACACACCAAACCAAATCCTTTTTCTTACTGCCTCTAATCACCGAGACATGGGTTTTTCATTGTGCCTCTCGATGAGCTTGACCCAAATTCGTAGCCCCTCTCACCCACCACTCGAATGTTTAGCTTGTCACAGAACATTCATAATTAATTCCTGTTGCTTTAACATAAATAAATACATGAAGTCATTTTCACAACTGCTTGGCAACTCTCTATTTATAGCCGCGGTAATGATTTATTAAAGTCCTCATCAAGAATCAAATCAAACGGCTGCTTTTGAATTTTACATCTCGCTGACAAGCCAAATGCCAACATCCAGCCACAACGAGCGACGTGTCATCCATTTAGACAAAAAGCTGTTGAGGGTAATCCTCATAATTATACCCACCAGGGATATACTTACTGCAAAGGCAATTTAGTTGGGTATGGTTGAGTACTATAAATGCACACAGCGATAAGGACTTGATTCAGTAAGTGACAATTAGGATGCTCTCTGCCCCGTTAGAGAATGCCTTCAATAATGGATCCAGGGGATTTGCAGTCTCCTCTCAACTACCTGGATGATGTCTTGTTGTTTTGCTTGTCCTACTTTCTAGCCAGGCTCATGTCATGAATAACTCTGTCTGGCTTTGAGCCGCAAAGCTCCTATACCATATTGGAGACACCGCTGTGTGGACGGTGTTCCCCTCATTTTGAGCAGGAGGTCCCCAATTCTGGGCTTCAAGATAAAGATAAAGAGGTTGTGACACATATAAGCCACTCTGCATGTGTTGGAGCAGGTCATTAATAGAAAAAACAATCTGAGGACGTCGCAATTGATGTTTCCTTAACACAATTTGACGCAATATATCGTTTACACCTGTCTTTATGGTGATATCTTTGTTGTCAAAATCGGAAATTGGTACTGAGCATTCAGGAGATACGACATGTTTTTGTAATATAAGCCCTGCCAACAGCATTTGAGCTAACTTTGAGGGCCAGCTATGGAACATCAACAATCCCAAAAAGTTACTTTAGAGATGATCTGAACCAAATTTGGTGACGATTACTAAAATTTGTAGGAGTAGTAGCAAAAAAAATCCGATTTATACAAATTAAAAAAGGCGGAAAATCATTTTGGATGCAAATGGGTGTGGCTTATATAGATAGATCTGTATGGACCACAGAATCCAGGGAAACATTATTTTGTTTCTGAGAGTTCAGGTTCATAAATTGCAAATCAAAACGTAAAGTTCATTTTTATAGCGCCACCATCTGGTCAAATAGCACCACATTCAACACCGCACACCCTTTGGTCCCCAGCAATACACCCATCTAATGAGAAGTAGTTCGGATGAACGACTCTCGAGATATGTAAAGGACGTACAGAACGACAGACAGACTAGAGATTAGTTAGACTATCTCCATGAGGGAAGGTCAAATCTAATACAGGATCTTATATGTTCTTCATTATTCATTTATTTCAAATTATAGCCGAGCTACAATAATTGAGAGATGTGTTACGGTTTATTTCCCAGGACTGGGTTACATTACAGAAATAGATTGTCTCCCACCTGTAAAGGACATAAAATAGAAGATTTCATGTTCTCAGTGGAGAGGCGTGCCACAGCCCACAGAGGGTTTCCAACATCATTACTGTGTGTGCAACACTGAACAATAGATTTGTTGTGTGTGGCATGTTTTGTAAAATTATGTGGTTGGATAGGGCTATGATAATTTGATGCAGCCGAGTCAAATTACCTGCTTTTTTAATTATCTTTTTTTGCTTTTTTTTAAAGCCAGACTTGTGGCTTGACAGTGTTTACTTAAAGTCTGCTATGTAAATGGTTATTTATTCATTTTGGCATCATAGTTGTACATACAGTAATACCTTGGTAATTAGTTATTTGCCTATACTCCAAATCAAAATAGGAAAAGTGTAATACATCATCAGAACCTCTACTTTGTGGCTCTGAGTGTTGTACAGCAACAGCAACGTCACACTCTCTCCCACTTGGTAAATAAATCCTCTTCATCTTGAGAGATGTTCAACACCTATTTTCAAAACTAAAACTTACAACTTTATCCTTCTTTCCATTACACTTGACCAGTTTCAGCTTTTTGCCTGCAGGTTGCCTCTGGTGCAATCTGCTCAGGCTTTCAACTTTCAAGCATAAAACAACTGATAGAAAGAAGAAGAAATTCACATGTTATTTTCAAAAGGCTCCACATTTCTGGAATAATTGTCAAGTCCAACTCCCGTCAAGTGCAGTTGTTTTTGAGAGAGAGAGAGAGAGACGGGGGGATTACAAGTTGCAAATTTAATTTTACCTGCTGAAAGCTGGGATGAGAAAGTTTTTGCCGTGTATAGTTAGTCATTACTAATGAAACTTGGCAGCATGGTCTCTCCTCAAGAAGGCTTGTGGGTACAGGAGACATCTTAAAAGAGCCTAAGTGGTTTTGCGAGTTCTCCTTTAAGCGTGACTGAATCTTGCAGGTGTTTTACAAGAAAGTGTCTGTGTAGATCGTTTCCACCTCAGGGAAAATGTTTCATTATATCATCATCCTGCTCTTCTCAACTGTAAGAAACGTTCTGTTTTGTGGTCAAAGACATTACCGAATAAGAGACTTCTCGTGTTCAGTGACAGCAAAAATTTGCAGTCATGTAAAAAACAGTTTTTGTGACTTTGGTAACGCTGTTTTTTCACATTTCTACGTCGTCTGATGGTTCAAAGGTCTGTTTGAGCACGCGACTCGCAGGCCTGGAGTTTGTTTCAAAAGTCGGTTGATCTCCGGGCTTGAGGACAGCTGAATTTGGATGCTGGTGACTCTCAGTCATTAACTTGAGAGTGTTGAGCAGTTGGCTGAGCACATGCAGGTGCACAGGAGGCGGAGGGGATGCTCTGTGATCTTTTGTTACCATTTTTCGCATGGCTTCCCTCAACATGACTTTGGATGGGCTTAAACAGAGGGGCGGGGGAGAGAGTCACAGGTGTGGAAAACAAGGGCATCTAAATGGAGTTGAGTTAAAGAAATCCCACTCAGTGCACAGTAACGACTTCTGCTACAATACAATACAGAAAAACAACACAAACAGCCATCTGAATGTTTTTTGGATTATCACTGGCAGCTGGCGACATATCATCCCGGGGTTTTCATCAATCTTTTGATAATGGACAACCTGGGGTGAGAGATTATTTAAATCTGTGTGAGTGTTTATTCACATCTGCACTTAAAAACACAGCAGGTCCTTATAAAGTGAGCATTTACCAGTGGGCAACCTCCGCGTCTGAGAAGTGAAGCCAATGCAGAAGTGCCTTAAACTTGCACTATTTCTAATAGCCAGCAGGGGGCGACTCCTCTGGTTGCAAAAAAAAGTCTGATTATATAGAAGTCTATGGCCTTGTTCAGACCTGGTATTAACATGCTGTCCTCAGTAATTGGATCCCAAGTGGACAGCTCTAAGTACGCCTGTTCATACCTGGCATTAGAATGCGTCTCCACACTCCTCTTCAGTGGCCACTTGTGATCTGATCTCACTTCCCCGCTCTATATGCAAATAAACACGTAGTAAACACACGGCTAATACAGCAGACGTTGTGACGTACTATTAAATGAATGTCAGTAGTAGTATCCTACATATTCCTGAATTCTGGTACATTGTATTAACATCAAAATAAAAGGTTATTGTACCAGCGTACCCTGGGGACCTCCGCACTGCCGGCACCGCTGCTTTTGCCAGACAACAGTGGGACACATAGCTCCAGAGAGCCGGGGATGACAGAGAACAGGCAGGCGGGCGGGTGTCATGTCCGTGCAAAGCAGCGGAAAAACAACATTGACACATCTCCGACAATATGATAATAATGCACTTCACGTGCCTAGTCTGATAGTCTGTAGATATGTAGCCTATAAACAAGATATATTTTAATAAAATACAGTTGTACCAACAGGATACAGTAGAGCACAGAGGCCGTTTCCATGCTGACAAGCGCCCGTGTCTGCCTGTTTATTCACCTGAGGGGTGCGCTGATCCCACAGATCCCAGCGGGACATCAGTTGATAGGCCCTTAATGTGGGCCAGGACGCATTCGTGTACACACTGCTAAAAGAATGTGGCCATATGTGGCCCAGACCACCTCTGAATGTGGTCTGAAAGATCCAATCTCAATGCGTCTTGAGTGTGTTCACACCTGTACTTAGCGCTGTCCACTTGTGATCCGATCACTGAGGACGCATGTTAATACCAGGTCTGAACAGGGCCTATGAGAAAATGACCCTACTTCTTACTTGATTTATTACCTCAGTAAATATTGTAGACTTGAGTTTATGGTCTCAATACAGCATGATGTTCATTTAGTAAATTACGGTATGATTTAGAGTCAAATAGACCATAAAGCAGGGGATGCTTTAGGGCGCGGCTACCTTGTGATTGACAGGTCGCTACCACAGCGTTTTCCTGTCTGGGAAGTTGTCTGTGTTTTTGTCGTAGAACTTCAACCCTTTTATAGTATATTTTCAGTTCATGAAAGTTAATTATAACCTTTTTGGTCGCCAGAAAATGTCTTATTCACTATTCGGTTGTACTTAGCTCCACCAAGACCCACTAAGACCCTACTTACTCTACTTAGACCCTCTCGTGTCACTTCTGGTTGCAAAAAATCAACATGGCGATGTTCCAACATGGCGATCCCAGTTAGCCTCTAATAGTTCATTCACGTGCACACACACTCACACAGCATCAATCTCATCTATCACTAATGACACCAATATTCTTGGTGAAGTATTCATGAATAGATCTGTGAGATGTTGTGAGGAATGTGTTCTCATACTGCAAACTTAAATAATCATAGCTTCACTTCACCTTAACTACACTGCGGCCTCTGCAAAGAATGTTATGAAGACATGCAAAGGCACTTCTCACTTGTAGTGGCTAGGGAGTAAGCATAAATGCGCCCACGAAGGCCATTACACCGGGATGCTGTAGTGCGAACTGGAGGTGAGTGTACGGCGGGAGCTGGTGCGAAGAAAGAGTTAACTGAATAAAGGGGAAAGATAAACACATTACTGCCTCGCTAGTCGCCGCGAGTAACATAATGAACTCCTAATCGCTGCTGAGGGTGTAATTTATCTATGAAATCAGCAGCAAATTGAGATGAGGAAAATCAGTTTCTGATCCATCTCATGCGGTAGCTTAGCGGGGAAGGATATTGAATGGCGGGCCTCTCAAAAGGTTAGGAGTAACACTTTCCTGTCAGCATCGATATTCTGTCAGTGGAAAACTTCCCCTCCGCTCCGTCTCGTGCGCGCGGCCTGCCGAGCAGCACGCGCGGCTCACGAGTCCAGCCGATGGATGCATCTGTATTCTGCCCAGTGTCGGGCAGATAAGCAATGACTAGCGCGTTGGGTCAGGATGTCATATTCTCAATCAACTCCAGTAACACCCAGTGTCAAATGCTTTGTTGAGTAGAGCGCAGCTGTCAAGACATGGAATGTGTTGAATCAAACTTCTATTTACCTTCCCCCCCTCATTCCTCCCTGCCTTCCTCCTCCTCCAGCTCCTCATTCTCAACCCGCTTGTCTCCCTCTCCGGAATAAGGCATAATACTATACGTTGAGAGCGTGAGAGTTAAGATAATGGCATCTGGAACTGCCGGCACCCGCATCCGTAGCAATCCTCAGGCAGTTCACGATTCTGGTGCTTAACATCCAACCATTCTTCCGCCTTTCTATGCCTATTTCTGTCTGCGCTGGTCCTAGTGTGGGTTTCCACGCACATCGGAGACATGTGAACGTACAATCAAAAGAAAATGAACCCATAACTTATACAGTCACTACATGTGTGTGTGTGTGTGTGTGTGTGTGTGTGTGTGTGCTCCCTTTATGTACGGTTTGTGTTTTAATTTTGTGTTTGTACAAATATGCATGTGCGCATGTGTTTGGACAAGATAAAAACAGGGCCGAAGGAATGAAAGGGAAATTTGTGAGAGGAGTGAGAGAGGCAGACAAAGAGAAGGGTGGCGACAAAGAGAGAGAGAGAGAGAGAGAGAGAGAGAGAGAGAGAGAGAGAGAGAGAGAGCGAGAGAGAAAGCAAACAAGAAAGCAATGACTCACCTTCTCTGCCGACTGGGCTGTGCCAAAGAAAATCGGGATGAAGGCCAGCCAGACTATGCAAGTGGTGTACATAGTGAAGCCAATGGGTTTGGCTTCATTGAAGTCTTCTGGTACATCCCTCGTCTTGATGGCGTAGATGGTGCAGGTCACCATCAACAGGATGCTGTAGCCCAGCGAGCAGATTATCTGCAGGTCTGTGATGTCGCACTTCAGCACGCCACGGGCCAGCTTGGGGTTAATGGTTTTCTGCTCATCGTAGTCGACGATGGTGTTCGGAGGATCCACTGCGAACCACACCAGCACGCCCATCAGCTGCACGCAGATCAGACTGGAAGTGATGGCGATCTGGGAGGTGGGGCTGATGAAGCGCGGGGCCGTGACCGTCTGCTTGCCCTGCTCGAAGATCCGATAGATGCGGTTGGTCTTGGTGAGCAGCGCGGCGTAGCTGATGCACATGCCAAGGCCCAGGAAGATCCTCCTGAAGGCACACACGGCGACGTCAGGTTTGGCAATCATGAGGAAGGTGATGATGTAACACAGAAAGATGCCAGTTAGCAGCACGTAGCTCAGCTCTCGGCCCGACGCCCGCACGATTGGTGTGTCATTGTAGCGTACGAAGGTCGCCATGACGAAGATGGTGGCGATGATGCCGAGCATGGCCAGAAAGACGGGGATGATTGCCCACGGGGAGTGCCACTCCAGCTTGACAATAGGGATGGGCTGGCAGGCGGTTCTGTTGGGGTTGGGCCTCATGTTGTAGGCACACAGTCTGCAGGAAGTCTCGTCGTACTGGTACTGGTAGCCATCACACAGCTCACAGTGCCAGCAGCACGGCATGCCCTTTACCCTCTTCTTCCTCTCTCCAGTTTTGCAGGGCAGACTGCACACAGAGATAGGCACCTCCTGCTCCCCATCTGGCCACTGAAGCTCCTCCAGCTGGTAGAGAGATGACATACAGCACAGGAAGATAGGGTTAGGGATGGAGCGATAAGCCAGAGGTACCGTTGAATATGAAAACCCATGTGGATAGGGAAAATTTCCCAGAATTTTGGGTTTATAATTTATTAAGCCACTAATTGTTATGCTTTGCAAAACCAAAGCAATCTTCGCAAACAGCAGTACAACATCTTTCTTGCCAATTTCTTAGAGGGATTGCCTTCTCTAATACTTGAAAGTAATTGCAATCACCATGGCAACATAGATTACCTTTGTTCAGTGAAATAAAAACAAAGAAATGTAAAATGCAAAAGACATTATGTTTTAATACCGAAGTCAGCGAAGTATGAAATATGTGATGATAAGAAAGGAGAATGGGACTTTGGGATTGCAAAAAGCCTCCTTTAGACTTCGCAGAGCTATTTCTATTTATGATCTTGTCATCAAAATGAAAAGTGCAGTATACAGACACACTGAAGAACTATCTGAAGCTCCAATCCGAAAAAGGCCCCGAGGTGTTTCATGGTTTAGGCTCAAACTATAATCTCAATGTATAAGTCAGCCTTAAAAAAGAAGCCGTGAAGAAATGGAATTTTTTAGGGCTCTTACATATTTTGTTAGGGTGTTAAAAAAGCTTTCATAATACTCGGAGCTGATCTTTTGATTTATTATGAAAGTGTACTGATCCATGACTTTAAAAGCACCAGAAGATTAATGATTCTCCAACATGGCAGTTTCACAGCAATATGCAGTATGAGTCAAGTAACTAGGATAAATCAGTTGGAGCCAAACAAACAAAAAGAAATATATACCACTGCAAACATTTTAGTGGTACGATGGTTAAACAGGTTTTTATTGTCCTCTAAAACTGCCCGAATATGACAGACCTAAAAGGTGCTTTGAGACACGAGTGTGAAACAGCCTACATTAAATGCATAGAGTGGCACAGCATAAAACCATAGTGGAAATGAACAGGAATTTGTTTTAGAGATAATTTTCGTTGTGTGCATTATGCCTTGATGTGAAGTGAAGTCATGACTTAAAGCCGGTGGGGTTTCAGGACTATAACAGCGCTATGGAGCATTTTTTATGACTGTGTCCCCATTTTATTTGGTTTCCAATGGTTTCACACTATTCCACTGATCTACAGGTGGCAGTAATACGCCAAGAAACAGTAATGTGCCAGCAAAGGCAAAGAAGAAGACGACTGCACATTAGCAAACATGGCTGTGCGTTCCAATACCCATACTACCATAATGTTTAGTATGCCCGAAAAAGATTCAGTATGTCCCAATACATAGTATGTCAAATGCAGTATGCCAAAAATAGCAGGACGTCCTACATCCTGGTCATATTTTGCAGCATGCAATCCAGCAAGCTATTCTGGCTATTCTGACCCACAATCCTCTGCACAGCAGATATCTAAGCAAAAAGGGTCAAAGTTCAAAGCTCAATGTTATAATGAAGTAGTGTTGGCGCCTTCAAATGAACCTCTTGAGTTCGTGTTTACAACGTGGGAAGTCGTGTACACAATATATGTGGCGTTCAAGCGGTTAAGTCGTGAGAAGACTGGCTGCTAAGCAACGGTAATATTAATGTTACTGCCGGTGTCTAGAGGCCACAGAGGCTAACAATTTAGCAAGCTAGCAAGCTGGTAACATAATGCAGTAAATGCAAAGGCATAATGACAGAGGAAAAAGATGAGGTCGTTGGGAATATCAACATTTTCCTCAAAGATATTATAAAATTACGAAGAAAAACAATACACGACTAAAATTACAATATATTCACTTATGTGCCTAAAAATTAAATTCCAAGGCCTCCGCCATTTCTGACAACGTCAACAAACACGTCACAACTTGTGAACTCTGAGCTTTTAGAAACTTTCCACTTACGCTGTTGTGAATACCACAAGAGGGGGACATTCATATGGACTCTTCTCGTGAACACGACCCCATTTGAAGGCACCATTAGTCCCAATTGTGTGCATACTGCATGCAACAGTAAAAGTATGCGAACGACATACATTCAGCACCTTTGCTAGATCTCAAGGATACGCACAATGCGTTTTAGTGAGCACTCAATGTAAAAATAACTTTTTTTTTATTTATTAGAAAATTCTACAAAGCACCTTTAAAGGAATATACTCGTTTTCCTGATGAGAGTTAGATGAAGAGGTTGATACCATTCTCATGTCTGTCCGTTAACTATGAAGCTACACTCAGCAGCCTGTTAGCTTAGCTTAGCATCAAAACTGATAGCATGAGGAAACATCTAGCCTGGCTTGGTCCAAAGATAAAGCCCAGCACCTCTAAAGCTCACTAATGTAGTGTTGTATCTGGTTTATTTGATCCATACAAAAAACGACCGCTGGTTGCCTGGCAATGTCACAGTGACTGTTCGACTCAATGCAGACTCCAAGAAATAGTCTGGCACATAACCCTCTGCAAAACCACAACTTCTCATTGTTACACTGCAGTTTTTGTACCGATTGAACAGAGGAGATATAAAGTGATAATTAGAGAGCTGTAGAGGTGCTGGTAGGCGGATTTTTTTGTTAAACTAAGCTGGCTCATATTTAGCATGCAAACGTGAGAGTGGCTTCAATCTTCTCAGCAAGAAAGGGAATAAGCATATACCCTAAAATATCAAAAACATTCCTTTAAAAATTTACTATTTTTCTTCACTGCTCATCTTTTTCATTATTGTGGTGTGAAATGGAATTTAAACCGATGTGAGCACACGGACTAACCACTGCCCCACTTGTAGCTGTACGCTCACAAAACTCAAACTACTCTTTTAACATAAACTTCAGCAGATAAAAAAAAAATCCATCAGGTACAAATATCCTCACAAAGAAGAGGAATCCAGCTAAGGAAACAGGCAGCATCGCCTCCTCCAAATGTGGCAACTGCCAATAATACAGCACCTTTGCAGCACACACACACACACACACACTCACACCTACAGTGTGTTTGTGTTGTGTGTACCTGTATGACAAATGTGTTGTTTCTGTGGTGTCTGGATAGATTATCATCTGCCATTTATCTGGGGGCATGAAGGTGCCATTTGTTATTTGGACAATGAATGGCGCTCTCTGGAAAACCTCCCGATTACACACAGTGTGGAAACAGTAATGAGACCAACAGCTCTGTTGCCATGGAGACCGGAAGCAAGATTTTTGACACCTTGGACTCAGACGACTGCCATAGTTTTTCATTTTGCTTTTGCTTTACATGTTAATTGTGCAGTTAATTTGAGCTTTAGTGAGCGTTACATTGAACTATCGATAATCAAAAAGTGCATAACCTTTCAATTAGGTTTCTTCTTATGTGTTACTGAACAGTGATAGCTATTTCATTGGAATATAATTGCATTGCAACAACATTTGGTTTGTAATCACACTTAAACAGAGTGCAGCACAAATCTCCAGCAACAGACGTTGTCCCACCTGTGCCATCCAATCCATTCGGTTGAGTTTAATTCTTGTGAACCAGAGAGCCATTATGCAAATGTTAACTCATCTGTATGTAAATCTCATGTTGTTTTTTTTCCTGATGTGTGTAATCTGAGTTACATAGAAATGTTCAGCTCAGGTTTCATCCCATCATACAGCATGGGCAGTTTCCAACCATGTTTGCCTTGAAATAAAATAAAACTCATCAGTTTCTTTATTGTCCACATGAATCACCTGAGCCCATTCTTGTGTTGTGACAGTGAGATCTATCATCGTAGCTACAAACCAACACCTTGCACCTCTATAAAAGCAGCGCGGCAGCTGTCTTCCAGCTCTACACCTAACCTGATATTAGACTTTTTTTTTTTTGCAGGTAGTTATTTAAAGCTCCCCTGAAACGAAAAAATGCCCGATCCATGTTGTTATCTCACAGGTTCTGCTATCTTTTGAATGTGCCAAAAAATGTCAAATAAATTCTATTTTCACATATTTTATTTTCCTGTAAAGTACTCAGAGCTCTCATATGATCTATCATGCTCTCTTGGGTGTGCCTTAAATTTCATCTGATAAAATGTGATCATAGATTCAGAGTTTCATCATGTGCAGTAAAAGCAGGTAAAGCTACTGAGCACCAGGAGTAACATGGGAGGTGTTCATTTAGGTGTCAGTTTCCAACAACATCAACATCTTCAGCAGCTCTCTGCTGCCAAACACTGAACATATATGCTTTGACACTTGGGTTAAAAACATGTTGTTCTCTTCCTCCCACTCCTCCACCGTCGATCCTACTAAACCTATGCAGTGGGAGATGAGTGATCTCCAACAATGGAATAATGTCTGCAGTTAATTGTCTGTTTTATTTCTACTTTCTCTCTTTCTTCTTTTTAATGTTCTCAAATCAAGCCCACACTGACGTTTAAGTCCTGCCCTGACGTACTTTTGCAGGTGGAAATGTATCAAACACCTTTTTAACAGCATACGAAATGTGACAGACTAAAACTAACGCATTGTATCACCCTTCACTGATTTTAAAATCTTTTTGTTGGTATAATAGCATGTTTTTTCTTTTTTTAAAAGCAGCTGTTGGCACATTTTATAATCTCTGATAAGAACCCATGTTTCAATTATGAATAGATATGTATTTTATTGAATAAAATGAAAAAAAGTAACTTCCTGTAGGATTTAGGAATATGTTTTAACATTTGGCTGACATTAGTAGGCAGCACATCAACTGCAATGTGTCTGTGTGAACATGTTTCTGTATTCATTGCTGGAGGAAAATATTACACCTGAAGATTTCTCAACAATCATCCTCTGAGTAGAGAGTAACACTTCCTTTTTCTTGCTAAATTGCACAACAGATTCATTTTTTGCACCTAAAATGCACCAATTAGACTGAAAGTGAAACGTGTCTGCACCTGAGCTCTCTCTCCGTATTTGAGATGCAAATAATGTGCACTGGCTTGTCACATAAGAGATTTCAATTTTCGGAAAACACAGGAAGTCTTCATGCTGGTAAATCTCTCGCATCGCTGAGCCCAGACATTCTGTTTTCAGATACAAGCTTTTAAACAAACATTTTGACATTGCGTGTCTGTGTTTCACAGTATCAGTAAATAGTCATACCCTGAGCTGCAGGTTCTCCACCCACTGTCCTACAACCTTATACTCTGGGATGGAGGAGTTGGTCATCTGGAACTGGAACAGGTCATAGCGTCCAGGAGCATCACCGTTCTTGTTAAACACAACTGAGGTTCCAGCGCTGCCTGTACAGACAGAGAGAGAGAGAGAGAGAGAGAGAGAAAATGCAGCAAAATGACAGCAGGATAGAAAAGTGTTAGACGCTGGTGTGATAGGGTACAGCACATCTTCTAATAAGAGGAAAACATGAACTTTTAACCCCTTGTGTTTTACTGTGTGGAGACCTACATGGACCACACAAAGGACCACAGAGTGTTACTCCCATTTAAAACCTCCAAACACAATGACCTATATCTTCAACCTTTATGATTATCACGTACAGGGAAGCAAGCTCCCTACTGACCAATATAGCTCTTCCTCACCTGCTTCCTATGCATCATCACGGCTGCACACTGGCCTCTAGAGGAATATATTTCCATATTCGAAAGATGCTTAGATATATGAACTCTCAGCTGTGCTCTCATATCAGGAATTCAAAGCACCTCCTCAGGTTAGAAGTAATGCATTTCAATCACACAGTGGACAACAACGGGAGATGCAGGGAGGATAAACAGGTCAGCCAAAGCATCATACGGTCCCCATCTGCTCTCAGTGTGCAGCAGCCTGTCTCAAGCCGAGCCCCGAAGATTTCACTAATTAGCTCAGAGAGAGAACTGCCGACACCTGAAACATCACGCAAGAGGAAAATTATTATTATTTTTTTTTAAATGTGCATTTGTGCGATCTCTCAAGCCTGTCAGTTGTGTCAACGTATGCATATCACTCAATTACGACTGCCGAGTGTGTGCAAGATAGTGTGTTAATGCAGACGTCTGTCAACAAGAGATCTCCCTCACAGCTGTAAATTTTGAATGCATTAATGGGGAAAAAGGGGTTGTACTCTATTTTATACATGAGGTCTGCATTGTTGATGAGGCAATTTTTTACCATCCAACAAAGCTGAGAGAGAATGAACTACTGCTGCATTTTACAAGTCTATTCACCTTGGCACTGCATTTAGTAGCTCGTAAGCACGAGAGGAGATACCATTTTTGAAATGGGACGGGGGGAGTCTGATGACACTTGGCATGGGAATTAAGGACTTTAATAGCTCTGGCTATAAAAAGTGTAGAGAAAGGACCAGGAGCATATGTCCAAAAACACTCCTGGGAACATGTTGTCTTTTGTATCTAGAACAGAGCTCGTGGCTTTTGGATGGAAGGCCACTGCACCTTTTCCTTAGTTTTTAGCCAGAAGGGAATTTCATCTCCCTCCAGTTTTTCTTCCAAGGACATTTGTCATTGAACATTCTACAAAAGTTTCAGGCCAAAAGACTCTTGTAAAACAAGAACGGCAGAGGTAGCGAGAGAAAAAGCCCATTTCAGGCGACAGGATATGGGGCCCATTTTAATAAAACAAGAACCCAAATGTTCCTTTCTGACTTTGTGACACCATTTCTCATTACAAATGTCATGTTTATAAGACGTAAGTGTCCATTTCCATGTTGATTCAGAGCCACAAACCCCTCACTATCTGCTGTTATGCAAAGCGGCAGCACATATATTCCACATTAACAATGCAGAAATGGCACCACTGGAGTCGTTTGACCCATCGGTCTTTATGTTTAAAAGTGGAACACTAATTCATAGCTATCCATGTGTCGGCAAGACGGGTGTTCAGAGATAATTCAAGTGTGCTTGTGAAGCCCATAGTGAAAACTCTCTCAATGTGAAAACCAAACCAGAGCTCGGTGGGTGGCAGTCACTGTCCTGTCACTTGTGCTTCCAACAAACAGACAGTAGACTCGTTGACACATTGAATAAAGATGTTGATAAGGTATTGACTCACGTGAGCAAAAGCTATGACAGGGATATCATTCTTACGCTACGCCCCGGCAAAAACATACGGCGATACAAACAAACACACAAAGTCATTCAATAAAGTGACATGAGTGATTGGGCACTTGGCGCTCTTCAGCTTTAGAGCAAATAATTAAGCGGTGTCTCTGTGTGTGCAGATAAAAAGGCATTAGAAATTCCTTTCTGTTTTCCTGATATATTTTCAAGGGAGCAAAATGGTCTGTGTCGGCTCCTTAGTGAGAACGCTGTCTAAGATGAAAGATTTATGCATTTGCATGTGGCTCTGAACTAAGACATGACAAAAGTGCACTGCCGCTGTGCCGAGCAGTGTGGGTGGACTGGGGATCCACTGCTGTGTTTCTCTCGCATCATTATTCTCTCCTCTTTTTTTTTGTGCCTCTCACTCTTCAGCTCTGTGACTCCGGCGCAGTGGGGAGATCAACAAAGGAGGCTTACACTCCTTCGCTCTCAAACATACATTAGCGGTGGCACATACACAGGATAATGTGCGTGGTTCCAGTCTTTAAATGCAATAAGGGGCAGTGAGATATGCCTGATGGAGCCACAACACAACAATCTCTGCTTGCCAGTAAAAAGGTTGCGAGAATATAAAAGCAAGACAGGAAGAAGTAGAGGAGGTGGAGAAGGTAGTGATCTTATTTTTGGCTCAGGTGAAATGAACCGCTTTCTTTGTCAGTGCCACACGGAGGTAAATGTTTTTCAGAAGCTGAAAATCCCCCAAAAAAGTCAGCACAAGCCCAGATGGTTATTGAGATAGGACAGCAGATTCCCAGTCCCATGCATGAATCTGCTCTTAGTTAAGGTCTCCTTGGAATTCTAGCGCTGCACGGGCAGATGCATATATTCTGTTTCTTTAGTTCCGCCTTAAAATCGGAGGGCTTCTCGCCTGCTGGAGCTCTGCAGTGCTGCCATAGCGACCGTGTTAGAGAAAGGAAGGCAACTCTTTAGCCTTTAGTTCACAGATGGAAGTTTGTTTTCTATACAAGTAATTGTAAAGACATATTTGCCCTGTTAAACATGTTCAATGTGTTGCCTACACGCTCTCAACATGGCGACTAAATAATGGCAACACTGCTGTAGGGGAACCGGAGGGTGGGAGCTACACTTCCGCAATGGCACGCTATGTCAACAAAGCAAGGAGAAGCTCGGATTACAACACACATAGAGGGAGAGAGACTTAATTAATTAATTCATTCATTCATTCATTCATAAACGACCTACACCACGGTCGCATGAGCAAGTATACACAACGAGGCTGTAAAGGCGGACGTGTCGACGTGATGACGTGATGACGTGATGACATTTAGTAGTCTCATTTAACCACTTGTTAGCAACCGTCTTTTTTTCAAACATAAAAGCTTAAAATTTCATGACTGGGAAATTTACTGATGTATTTTATATCGTAGAACAAAATGTTAAAATCTCTCAAACTTGTGTTAACCACAGACCTTATTTCAGGCATCTAACTAAAAACCCATAAAAAAAAAAAATTGACTTTGAGAAGAGGGAACTGGAAATGCTAAAATGCTAACTCATTTCCAGGTTTTAGGACTCATTCTTGTACTCTATTGATGCTCTGGATATCATATAGCGAACCTTTAAAGAATAATTCTGGTGAGATTATATATTTTTCTTGTTAACGAATCCCAAGAAAAGACCAAAACCAGTGATGATTTAATCACACTCACAAGTACTGTCTGTATAAAGTTTATTTCTCTGTGCCACAGACCTCCACTGTTGGCCAAAAACTATTAAAACACATCAGAAATCACATCAGTGCACCAGGTGACATGTTCCTTAATTATGATAAACATGGGCACTGTTTATTTTTAATTCCACATAAACCGTCCAGCTGCTGAAAATACTCGCTAGTGCAGCAAAAAGTGTGTTAATCCACTTCTGAATATAGTCCCAAACAAATGCACTATTTGCTCCTGTTTGAGTAACGTTTGCTTAAAACTGTAGTGTCCTGCTGTTTTAGAAAGCTTTTTATTGATATATAAATATACATTTGTGACCTGTTTCTACAGATTTACACCTTCAGTAGGAATGAATAGGCTTAGGGAAGTCAGAAAGTACTGACAATAAAAAATATAAATATATCGCCAGCTTGTAGAATTGTCATAGACTAGTACCAGACCTCTGAATCACTTCCCACATCTTAGAATTTTTCAGCGATACAAATAGGTCTGTGATGTTGGTTGGAAAATAACCGAGCCAATCAGAGCTTTGTAGGCAGGATTACTAATGTGAAAGTCATCTTCCTGTGCCAAAGCCAGAGGAATAGCTACATCCATGAGAAAAAGCAACAGAAAAAAGGCCACTCAGAGAAATAAGAACCCTTAAATCTGAAAATGTCTTTGATCGTTGGAAATAACTTCTGTTTTTACTGAAAATGATTTTCATGGGACGGATATGTCACTTGCTAGAGATTAGTAAGGACAAAAGAAAAAACAAAACAACCCCACCTCTCAAACTGAAATCAGCTAACATGACAGAATAATGACAAAACAAAATGAAATGGCTACCCCGGTTAATGACTAATATTCACTAATATGACAAATATTCTTTTTAAGTGCTCATTTGTTGTAGCAAAAGGTCTTTTATTAGCAGACTATCTAGTATGCCTTTTCCATTCATTCATTTAACCGGGAACAGAAGCAAGGTTGTCCTTCTCCCTGCTCCTTTTCAAGTTTATTAGATTGCAGTTTATATTTTGTGTGAACTTTTGT